>NW_026652278.1:44961692-45356954 GCF_009828535.3 Hylobates moloch
TGCAGGAAACCAACATGGCACATGGATACATACGTAACAAACCTGCACATTGTGCGCATGTACCCTAAAACCTAAAGTATAATAATTAAATAAAATAAAAAAGATGATGAAATCGAATCAAAACAGTTAAGTAACTTGCCCAAGATTAATCAGCTAACAAGAAAAAATAATAATAATAATGGAAGAAACCAGACATATGTAAAGTCCAAAATGAGAGTCCCTTACTGTTTCATGTCCATCCACTTCTTTTCTTTCTTCTCCTCTCTGAAGATAACCACTTTAACATTTATTGTTTTTTTTGCTAGACCTTTTCTAAGCATTTGCAAATACATGCATTTGTGTCTATAAATAGTCTCAGGAGCAGGAAAAAAACTTTTAGGGGTGATAGAAACGTCCTATATTTAGATTGTGGTGTGGTTACACAAATATATTTGTCAAAACTTGTTAAATGGGACACACAAAATTAGTAATGTTTTTGTATGTAAATCACATCTTAAACTGATTTTTAAAAATAAATAAAATATACATGGTCTATCTCTTGTAGTGGTTTTAAGGATTAGTAGAATTATTCCTTTAACAGGCCAATTCATTATTGAGAAATTGATTAGTCTGATTGTTTTGATCCTCAGAAACAGCTTATTAATAGTCTATAGTTGCACCAGTAAATAGCTTAAAATATGATAGCCTGGGAAAATACTTAAAACAATTTAATTTAATTTGCTTAGTTCATACTTATAAGCCAAGCCCCTGGCTATGCGAACAGAAAAGTGGTGACAGGATTAATTAAAAGTACAGTGCTAAACAAGGCTACAGATTTTTATGTCATGAAGCTATATGGAGAAAGATGCCTTACGACCCAAGTCTTCAATGTTCGGTAATACTTATTCAACTTTCATGTGGAATTCTAATTTTTCTGTTGGTATTAAAAAGTGTATATTCATTTATGCTGCAAAGATTTTTATGAAACAATTTCTATTATGTAGCCATTAAAAATACATTTTAAAATCCCTCAGTTATATTAATTATCTCTTACTATAGCTTAAGTAAAATAGAAAGATTAAAAGTTGTATAAAAGCAATATAATACTGAGAAAATTGGAATAAATACACCAAAATGTTAGTACATCTAGTTATCTCTGGATGGAAGGATTACACATGATCTAAGTTCCTTTGTATATGCTTCTTTAATTTATAAATTTCCTGAAATAAATTTAAATTAAAATTAAACTTTTTTTAAAAAAAAGTTCTATCAGTATAAATGCCACCAAATGACAGGTAGGAGTCTTTCCACCCTCAAATAATTTTTTATTATAATTTATCAAAATCAGCATGCTGGGGTTACTGTAAGTAGCTCACCTGATTGTAATGTTTCATATTATCAGCTTCATTTCCCCAGTCATAAGCTCTGAATTCATCAGATCGGTAAAGCTGAAACAAATGTTTTTTAGAAAAAGAATAGTTAGAGTAAGAATCATGAGAGCTAACAGCAAAATGTTAGAAAAAATACTGTATGCTAGGAAGAAAATAGGGCTCCTAGATCACCAGAAGGATGTAAATACCCATTTTACAATTATCACAAATAGGGCTCAACAGAAAGATAAGCAATACCCCCCTTGATTTAAAGGAAAAGTTCATGGAAAACCAAGCCTCATTAGAAAGAAGTTAAATCGCAGATACTTCTCTCTGGAGAAGTCTCAGTTCTCCTGAGGCTTCCCTAGTTTACCTCTTGCTTCAGTTCGGGGCCTATTTTTAAAACTCTGATTTAAGATGGTGTTCATTTATGTCATCTACTTGGTCTGTACCATAACATCCTTTCTCTTAAAGTCCAAGGAAATCAAGGCATACAGAAGGCAGCAAGGACAAACTGGAAGCAAGCTCTTAAGATTCTTAGGGTAGACCTGTTAACAGGGTCAATTCTGTCTTTTTAAATACACTGAAAATAAGGATTGGAATGGTTTTCCATGACTAAGACTCTACCTGTTTTATATGCAGAATGTTCTGTATTGATGAACCAGTGGGAGCATGTGACATATACACATCCATTCGACTCTAAAGGAGATAAAGCTCATATTACAGCAATTGCCCAACAAAATTTTGCCTTTCAGAATCAGAGAAAAATGATGCACAGAATTAGCAAACAAGACTGGGGCTTTGAAAATAACAAGGTAGAATTATCTAGATAAATATACCATTTATGTCAATACTTGAATGTGAGTGAACCACAAGCTGACTAATAGAATGGGCTGCTTGACAGCACACCTGCACCAGCTCTGAATCTGTAGGATAATTTGCTTATTTTGAAGTAGGAGGAACAGTAATGGTCATCATGGAGCAAAGCCAACTAGGAAAGGTTCTATGTGCAAGTGTGGGGGTGATGCGTGCATGCGCACCCAGGTACACTGTCACAGATTAAATCAGAAAACCAGGAGTTCAGGCCCTGTTGTTGTTAATGATCAGCTTTGTGAACTTGGCCACCATATTTAACGTCTTTGAGTTTCTGTTTTTTCGTCTATTAAATGAACATATTAAAAGTCATAGTACCAATTTCCCAGGCTTTTATGGGGATAAAATAAAATATTGCAAAAGTAAAGCTAAAAGCCAATTTTTTCCAAAGGTTATTTCAGTATTTGTAAACATTATAGAGATGAAAATTACAGAGATAAAATAGTAATCATAATTCTATGTCTTAGAAAATAATCTAAGAGAAACTATTAAAAATCTTTACTTTTGAACAAGTCAACTTTGAACAATGGTTCCTTATGGGTTTCAGTCTAACACAATTTAGCTTCTTAGAGAATAGGTGTACAGAAGAATTATCTTGGGACTGGCTTCATTGTAACAGCCTCATTGGCTGCTATTTGGAATACAGTAGAGACAACTATTCAACCACACCAGTCTGCGGATGTGAACTCTTCCTCCTCCTTCTTCGTGAATTCTCAACAACAGAAAATGAAGAGGTGATAAAATAGGACTGCTGCTTCTTCATAAAGAGGGGATCCCATCTCCCTTCCACCCTGTCCTGTTTGCAGGTTTTATTTCAAAACAAAAGTCACCCACAAAGAAATGAACATGTGAAATAAGATGCAGGTTTATATGTGCTTCTCTCCTTTTTTAGGATTTTATTTTTAATCCAATATATTCAAATGCAATAAATTCAAATTGACTGTAGTAAGTTATGGCTGATTGAGAACATGTAAGAAACTGCTACCCATTATAAAACATCCATTCTCCTAAATTTCACCAGGGAATAGAAGAATGAAGCTGCCTATTCACTTCCCCAGTCTTCACATTCAAGGTTTGTTGAGTACTTAATCTTCTACGTATAGCAGACATCTACCTTCATGGTTCCACTTAAATTTTAGGCTTTTTTTTTTATTTCAATGAAGAATGTCATTGGTATTTTGATAGGGATTGCATTGAATCTGTAGATTGTTTTGGATCGTGTGGACATTTTAACAATATTGATTCTTGCAATCCATGAACATGGAATACCTTTCCATTTTTTAATGTCATTTTCAATTTCTTTCATCAGTGTTTTATAGTTTTCATTGTAGAAATCTTTCACTTCTTTGGTATGGTTTATTCCTAGGTGTATTATTTTATTTGTAGCTGTTATAAATGGGATTATTTCTTGTTTTTTTTTCTTTCTTTTTTTAAGATTATTTGCTCTTGGCATATTGAAATGCTGCTGAATTTTGTATGTTGATTTTGTATCCTGCAAATTTAATGAATTTGTTTATCAGTTCTAGCAGGTTTTTTGTTAGAGTCTTTAGGTTTTTCTAAATATAAGATTCTGAGCAAAAAGAACAAAGCTGGAGGCATCACATGACCTGACTTCAAATTATGCTACAAACCTGTAATAACCAAAACAGCATGATACTGGCATAAAAACAGACACATAGACCAATGGAACAGAATAAAGAACCCAGAAATAAATCCGCACATTTATAGTCAACTAATTTTCAACAAAGGCATCAAGAACATACATTGGGCAAAGGACAATTTCCACAAGAAATGATGCTGGGAAAACTAGATATCCATATGCAGAAGAATGAAATTAGATCTCTATCTCTTGCTAGATACAAAAGCAAAATAAAAATGGATTAAAGACAAATTTAAGACCTACAACTATGAAACTACTAAAAAACAAACATTGCAGAAGCACTCCGGGACATGGGTCTGGGCCACTTTGAGGTAAGCCCTCAAATGCACAGGCAACCAAAGCAAAGATGAACAAATTAGATTACATCAATCTAAAAATCTTCTGCAAAGCAAAGGAAACCATCAACAAAGTGAAGTAACAACCTGTTGAATGAGAGAAAATATTTGTAAACTACCCATCTGACAAGGGATTAGTAACCAGAATATATAAAGAGGTCATATAACTCAATTGCAAAAAAAAAAAATCTGATTTAAAAATGGGCAAAAGATCTGAGTAGACATTTCTCAAAAGAAGACATACAAATAGCCAAGAGGTACATTAAAAACAATGTTCAACATTACTAATCATTAGAGAAATGCAAACCAAAACTACAATGAAATACTATCTCACTCCAGTTAAAATAGCTTTTATCAAAAAGATAGGCAATAATGGATGCTGACAAGAATGTGGAGAAAAGAGAACCCTTGCACAGACTGTTGGTAGGAATGTAAATTAGTACAGGCACTATGGGGAAGAGTATGAGGGATCCCCAAAACGCTAAAAGAACTACCATATGATCCAGCAGTTCCAGTGCTAGGTCTATACTCAAAAAAAAAAGGAAATCAATCCATGGAAGAGACATCTGCACCCCCATGTTTAGTACAGCACTATTCACAATAACCAAGATATGAAATCAGCCTAAGTGTCCATCAACAGATGAGTGGATAAATAAAATGTGGTACATATAGACAGTGGAATACTATTCAGCCATGAGAAGAATGAAATCATGTCATTTGCAATAATGTGGATGAAACTGGAGAACATTACATTAAGCGAAATAAGCCAGGCACAAAAAGACAAATACTGTATGTTCTCACTCATATAGGGGAGTTCAAAAAAAAAAAAAACTGACCTTATAGAGATAGTGAGAAGAATGATGGTTACCAGAGGCTGGGAAAGGTAGCAGGGGTGGGGGAAGGATAAAGAGGCATTGGTTAATGGGTAACAAAATACCGTTAGAAGGAATAAAGTCTAGCATGAACAATAGGATAACTATAGTTAACAATAATTCATTGTATATTTCAAAATAACTAGAAGAGTCAAATTAGAATGTCTCTAACAAAAAGAAATGATAAATGCTTGAGGTGATGGACATCCCAATTACCCTGATTTGGTCATTACACATTGTGTTCTTATATCAAAATATATGTATCTCATAAATATGTACAACTATTATATACCCATAAACATTTTTAAAAGCAAAAAAAAAATCTGTCTTTAAGGGTTTGGAATACCATATGAATTTATACAGTAAATAGATATAGCAAAATGAGTCAAAGGAAAGCTGGAATTTCTTAAGGTATCAAATGGCCCTATAATTATCATACATACCTGATTCATATTTTTCTTGTTGGATCCAGCCCATAAGGACATAAATTCGCTACATATCAACCAGAGCATCTTATTGTTGCAGATTTTGGTAGAAGCTATCTTTGTTTTCTTATCTTCTAAAAAGAAACCTTTGGTACCAAAAACAGCCTATGAAAGTAAATAATAATTATCTTTGAATGAGATAAAATATTTGCAGACTATCCATATTACAAGGGATTAGTAACCAGAATATATAAGGAGCTCAACTCAATAGCAACAATAAGGACAACAAGCCCAAATAGCAATAGCAAAAACCCAAAATTCAAGAATAATCTTCAGACTTCTTGACATTTCCTTCATTCTAGGAAAGAGCCATACTTGGGGATCTATTTGTACTTACTGATTCAGTCAAGGAGACCAAATTATTCAGGAAAAGTGACTTAGGAATGTATCTCCAGATGAGGAAGATTATCAAATATTATTCACAAGGAGATTGCAATAAAGGCCCTCAATCCCAAATTCACTTCTCCGTAGTGAAGCTTCCCTGTATTCTGCCCAGTCAGTGCTTGCCAATACTTTTTTCTCATTAATTGGTAGGAAATGTAAAACAGTTTTTCTTAAGGTCAAACAATACCTTGAATATAAGTGAAAATCAGGGTTTTCCATGCTACCCATGTGCACACTGCATTCGAGTACTGTCCCAGGTTAGCCAGCTCTCAGGCAGAAAAGTAGAGAATGGTGAGCCAAAGAGAAGGAACCATTGAACAGAAAAGATATGATAATGTCACAAAGGCAGCACGATTGAAACTTCCAGGACTTGGGAAAGTAAACTTGGATGGGGATTCCTGGTGGGGTCTTGGAGCTTCTGGGGGAAAGTGATGGAAGAAAAGAGCAGGATATGGAACTTAAAAGTAGCAGGAATATTGACAGTGGGAAATATTGACAGTGGGTTATCCTGAGATAACCCAGGAACATTATTTGCCTTATAGCTGACCTATGTAGGAAGAGCAACACATACAAGGCATATATGTATTTACAGGTAGATGTATCTCTCACTGAATTTAATTTAACAAATTAGTTTTCTCACGCTGCCCAAATATAGAAAACATTAAAACCTAACTGATGTCAATACATTTTGAAATAAACTAGAAAAGCTCTTTAATAAGGAAGTTACATCATTTGTGCTCTCAGTAAACAATACAATAAAACTATTATCAAACCAATCATTAGGCCCTATGGAAATTCTTCCTTATGTTAGCTCACAAATAATTTTTTCCATTCCTACCACTCTACCCCAAACCAATGTCTCATTTTCTTATATATGAATTATTTTGATATTCTAACTGGTCTCCTTGACTTCAATTTCAGCCCAAATCCATTTTATCCGTCATCCCAAATTCAAAGGCCAATCTTGAATTTGATTAAATGCTATGTTCATTGTGGCAATGACCTTTGTAGAGAAACAAAAGCAAAGAGGAAAAAACAAACAAACAACACTTTAATAAATAAAATTCCAAATCCACAATTGGCAACCAAACGACTTTTTCAACTCTTGAAAAATATCCAATAAATACTTCAATTAATACTTGAGCTGTAATACATTTAGCCTTTGGAATCTTAGCTTTAGTAATTAGGGCAAGTTTCCATATTGGAAGGAATGTATTAATCAGGTTTTTCTAATGTCAAAATTGGACACATCAGTGATTATAGGTAACTTGAAGTGTCTTTCATTTGGGCAATGTGAATTCATTGACCTACCTGACTAAATGGAACAAAAAAAACTTGGGAAAACAGGAAAAATCCTTGTTGTCATACAGCACTCAGCTCAGCTAGAAATTCTGACATATACTCAGCTCTGCTGATGACCTTGTATAGTAAATTGTATTACAGAACCTGCAGATACTATGGCACAGACATGCGCACATGCGGGGACACACATACACAAGCACATACCCACAGAGTCTAAGTTCTATAGATTTTATCTAAATTTCCTACTTTTACTTTACAGTAGATTTGAAAATAATAAGGATTTATGATCCAAAATGAGATCCTCGGGTACATTTTGTTGAAAGGAGCCTACCTTGATTATGGAATTTGGAAGTAGAAAAAACCTGGTAAAAATGCCCGTGGGATATTTGAATGAGATCGTAGGACCCAAGGCAAAATTCATTTTGATTCTTTGTGCCAGTTCAGGCATGGTGGAAAAGGCTACAAACCCTGAGAGAACAGGAGACAAGACAATCTTGTAAAAATAAGTACTTATGCAATGTTTCTAACAAAAGTGGGGCTCTGCTTAGTCATTTTTCCTTCTATCGTGATCATACTGGGGATGAATTGGAAGTCTTCTGCGTTATTACATAAAGATAATCTGCCTTCAGTCTTCTCTGCTCTCAAGTCTCCAATTTTATTTTATTCTATTTATGGACAATTTGACTTGATTGGGGGAAATGGAGTAGCTGGCAGGGGAAAGGTGATGGTTAAGCTGCCAGAGTAGCTACTGCTGTGTGAACTGAAGGCGACCTCACTTCCCAAGCATGGGGTAAATGCTGGCAACATTCTCATTTCATCCCTAACTCTGAGATGCCAGAATGAATCACAGAGCTTCCAGAAGCAACTAATCAGTCACAGGAGGTGAAGTGATTTCTTTCTGCAGCATCACCCAGTTATTCCAACAGGTTTTCTTTCTCACTATGGAATGAAATTTCACTGCTCCCAGTGCCTTGCTGGGTGTTTTTCAACCCTCTAGACTCTTCCCTGTTTCCAAAAACAAAGGGGCTTTCCCTAGTGTCCATGATGGCCCAGTAAGGACCAGGCATCTCCATTTGCTTTGCTCTTTCAGCAGTAGCATTGCACCCCTTTGTATATCTGTGAGGATGGAGATCAGCACAACACTGGGTAGGCTAGGGAGAATAGCCATATAATTTGGTTTCCAGAGGTCCCTTCCTGGGCCTCCACTGGCAGGTGTGTGTGTGTGTGTGTGTACTGAAAAACTTGTTGGAACATTGAAACTGTCTTGGCCAGGAAAAGAAGAACTGAAATAATTGACTGAACAATTGATAAAAAGACTCTGAATCAGGAATAGTACTTCCCCAGAGGGTGTTTGGAAATGTGTGGAGGTGAGATTTTTGAGGGTCACGCTGACTGCAGAGGCCTGTTTAATGGGCTGGGACCTAAATGTCCTACAAAGAGTGGGGTGCTCCTTACATAACAGAAATTGCTCTGTCCAAAACGCAAACAACAATCACTAAAAATATTTATGCCCTAAATGTAACACAGAGCACAGATAATCAAATTCTCCATGGTTTTTTTTTTTTGTTTTTTGTTTTTTGTTTTTTTTTTGCAGATCAAGTATAAGAGCATATCTAAGTCCTACCCACTTTCCAAAACCAACTAAAGTCAGTCCTTCTTCACACCATTTCTCCAGAATCCTTACATTACACACCCCATTGGTGAAATCAGATACATCTGGTATGAATCTGTGTTCTGAACTTGTGTTTCTTCTTCTACGAGATGGGGATAATAACATTAGGGTTGTTTTGAAGATCAGAGGGAGATACTGTGGGGAAGGTCCTGAACACAAGACCCTACACATAACAAATGCTCAATAAGTGTTAGATACTATAATTATTTGCCTATTGGTGGCATTTTTGATCTCCTGTGAGTTCTTTGATACTTTTTTAGTATACGCTGTCTGATGCTAACTGCCTGTTCTGAGCTCGGAAAGTGCCTCTCAATCTAAAGTACTAATTAATCTGTGTTTGTTACTGATGATAGTGGTGATAATGAAAATATTTCCCTAAACTAAAATATTGCATTTTCACATGATTTATTCTCTTAAAATTGGAAACTTTAGTGGAAGTTCAATGACAAATTCAAAGCTTTTATTAGTATGGGTTCCTTTCAACTTTTACTTGGAACTAGATTATTGATTTCTTTCCAAAATATCTGGAAAGGAAATCGTAAAATAAATTAAGTAAAGTAAGTAAATCGAGAAGTAAATTGCAAGCTTAAAAAACTTTAGAAATTTCTACATAGTGCTTACATTTACTTGCTATTTCATAAATACTAAATCATACACTGAATAGATAAGCTCAATTGATTTATTATAGTAAGCTTTTGTGTTCCAACCCACAAACAAATATACCGATGTCTTTTCAATTTGTTTAAATATAAGTATAAGCCCTTCCCTTTTATTTTTTAAAAATCCCATTTGGGTTGTGAGAAAGAGATGATTGATGCACATTTATTATGTTTCAGCCATATTCCATGACATTAAATTTTACTTTTTCAGCTCAGAGGGAATCTAGAAACTTACTCTGCGGGATTATTTCTTTGAATTTGGAACACATGTTACTCCTGGGAAATTGCATCACCATAGTCAATATGCTGCTGTGACCAGAGACCCAGGAAAGGTTTGCCCTACATGTAGTCTGTGCACTGCAGGCTCACAGCTACTTAGAGTACTAGGGTTATTCCCAGCAGTGGACAGGGAATTGAGGGCACTATAAGTAACAATTCTTTTATTCCAACATAAAGGTGAACTCCTGTAAGACTCTGAGAAAACTGACCCTCAAAAACACACCTAACAGTGACCCTCATAAACATACCTATTGTAGTGCCAAGTGAATGTCCAATGAAATACAATTTCTCCTGACCAGTTTTATTTACAATGAAGTCTATTACTCCTGGGAGATCATACTTGGCCATTTCATCAAAACTGCAAAATAAAACAGGGGCTTTTATAAATACTTGCAAGTTTAAGTTTAAAACTCAGAGCACTTGCTCACTTCTTTTTTACACACAGATTCTATGCTGTTTACTTAGATTCAATGTGTATTTCATTATTTATCCAATTATATGTAGGCTATTGTAGCTTTTTGTTTTTCTGCATATGTACATTTTACTTCCTTATAAGAGGAACACTTTCAAAGCTTGTTATGATGTTTGAAGTTCAACCTTATGATTTCTCCTCTTCCTTCCCTTCTCTTGCTTTTCTTTGCCCTCCCTTTCCCCATCTGGCTTGTGTGCTTCTACTTCTGACTCCCACATGAGGCTTCACAATTCTTAGGACCATTTAATACCCATCTTTGGAAACAGGGGTTTTGTAAACCATGATTCTACCATTTATGACCTTTGTAACTCTTGAGAAGTTACTGAAATGCTCTGAGCCTATGTTTTCTCACGTTATCTCATAAACAGGATAGTGCCTGGTTTACAGGGCTGCTAACGGGGTTTAATTGTATGAAAGAAACGACTCTGGCTGCCAGTAGGCACTCAGTAAGATGTTGTTAGTAGTAGTATTCCTGTCCACGTGGATATATAGATATATGTTTAATATATGCCAATATTCCATAGTACCAGTATTTTGTTCTTCAGACAGGAGGAACAAAAGGGCCTATATAACATTTAGTCAAATCAGGTATTCCATAAGCTAGAAGCCTGTTTATTAAAAGAACATGTGAGGAAATCTATAGATTGGAACTTCCAAGAATAGGAGAATTGTTGTGACACCTCCTAAAGACTAGTGATTCAATATTTCCTGATGCTTGCCCCTGCCCAGGAACTCTGACCATAACATTCTATTCTATTCCTCCACTATTCTCAAACTTTCAGTGGGTGCTGAATATTTTATTAATGTAATAGGAATACACACTCTGTTCTAGCAGCAGGTTTACAAACCAACAGGGAGCTTAGGCCTGAAGAAAGAAAGTCTATTGCAGGCATCAGCCTGTCCTCTGGTAACAGCAGAAAACTCTTCCATTAAAAGAAACAATTAAGATATCAAAAAGATTCTTCTTCATTGCGCATTAGCCATGTTTTAAAAATCTAATATTGGAGTTTTCCTGAAAATGGTACTATGTGCGATCTCAATCACAGTTTCTCTAAATCAATAAGGTCCTGCTCCAAATCATCTTTACACAGTTGATTGGCCATCCAGGAGAAATGACTTGTAAAATTATCACTAAAATGAACATAAGCTTTGGGAGGTTCGAGAGTTTGTCTGTTCCCTGTTTGAATGTTCGGGGCCTAGAACAGCGCATACAGTAGCCACTCAGTAAACACTGGCTGAATGAAAGCGCACATTGGTCATGATAATTTCCTGAGCTGTCTCTTTGGACATACTTTTAATGCATAGAATTGATGGAATTGGATGTAAAAATGATCCTGTTGTAATGCCATACTTTGCCTGTGGGAGAATCAGTGAAAAATCAGAGCTTGCTGTTTCCCTCCTTTGAGTTCTTAACAGAAACTACAAGGAGCTATATGACTTCAGGCATCAAAGATTATCATGAATAGCGTCCACGTTATTTTTTTTAATTGCCTCCAATTTCCCCCTTGAGTTTTCTTAGCTAATATTTACCTAAAGGCCCAGAATTTCTCATCTGTCTCTGAGAGTGTTTTGTGTCTTCTTGACCAAGTGTTTCCCCGACTGTTTCCCATCCATACATCATAACCTGCATCTGCTAGAAGGAATCCAAGGCTTCCATTGGCATAATTCTCAAGCCAGTAGGCATTGTCTGCAAACAGGGCATGCTGCATATACACAACTGGCCGGGGACCTGGGAGGAGAAAGGACAAGATGAGAGAGGGAGAAAGAGAAAGAGAGAGAGAAAGAGCGAGAGCAATTTATGGTAAATAGAGCATGTCAGAAACATCACAGTAGCACACACACATACACACATGGTAAAACAAAAACTGTTTTCACTTTTCCCTTGTCAATAGTATAGAGCATTATAATCAGGTAACTTCAGTTTCTTGAGCACATATTTTGTACCTGGTGCTATGTTGACCTATTTATACATATTAGCTTACTAAATTCTTGCAACAACTCTATAAACTAGCTGCTATTTTGAGAACCCTCATTTTGTAGATGTGGAAACCAAACTTTACGTAGTTAAGTAACTTTCCCAGAAGGCCACCCAGATAAGAAGGCCAGAGCAGGGACTCAAACCCAGTTCTTTTTATGTCAAAGCCTGTACTGGTAACTACTCTGCTCTATGTATTCGTACATACAAATTTCCTGGGTGTGGTTTACAAAGACTTGAAATTTATCATGCTTACTCAAGTCCTATAGCTCTTTCAGGGAGGAAGAGGAGGTGAATGTAAATGGACACTGATTAGTTCCTTACCAAATTTCTATTCAAATCCCCATCCTCTGCCCAGTGGAGAGCATTTAAAAACTACAATAGTATACTCAGCTCAGTGTCCCTCTGCCAACTTCCAGATTCCTGAGGGAGAGACAGCATTCAGGGAGATGCAAAGAACCAGGGCGGAAGGTCAAGTAAGGCACTATCATGACTAAGAGCACAGGCTCTGGAGTCAGCATGCCTGGGCTTAAATTCTCGTCTGTCAGCTTGCTATTTGTGTGACTTTAGGCCTCTTAACATAACCGGTTGTGCCTTAATTTCATCATTTGTGAAATGGTGACTGTTAGTGGTACCCATCTCATATTGTTGATGAGAGGTTTAACTGATTTAAAGTATTTAGAACATTACATCTAATGAATGATCTTTAATTCTAAATCTTTCCAAAATTCTCTCTCCTTAAGCAAAACCTTTCCCATAAAAGTTTTCACCTTTTATATTTCACAGCTCCTTCACACCTGTGCCTAGGATTGCCAGATTTAGCAAAAAATAAAAACAAAAGTAAGCAAAAAGATCCAGGATGCTCTATGAAATTTTATAAATAGTGATAACAGTGAATAAATGATGACTAACTTTTTAGTATATCTTAAAATGAGACTTATAAAAAATTATTTGTTTATCTGACCTTCAAATTTAACTGGGTGTTTCATATTTTAACTAGTAAAACTACTCATATCTCACTCTCATTTTTCATTCTGAAACTGGAGATATAAGAGGGAGAGAATGTCAAACATGACCTCAGCTGCTCCTTAATATGTGTGGTGGGAGAAAAGATGCAAAATGAACATGGTAAGCAGCTGCCAATAAATTATTTGCTATTGAACCATTGCAGATATTTTGGTTATTCTTAACATTTCTACTTCAGAGGCTTTGCAGTTAAATTTTCCCTTTTAAGGAGTATCATTCCCCTGCTATGGCATGGCTGGCTCCTCATTCTAGAATTCAAGCCTTATTCACACCATACTCTTTCATTCTATGAACAGTCTGTCCCTTAGATCAAAGTGTATGTGGATGTTAAGGTTTTCAGTCCTGCAAAACTTTTCAGAAATGCCATTGTCATTTAACTCGATTGTTTTTTATCCTGCAGAGGGAGGCCCCTTGATTTTAGTGGGGGCAGGAGAGGCTCTTCTTGGGTGCCCCAGAGTCAATTTCATACAACCCAGCAAATCTCCTTCTGACAATGAGGAGATCCATTTTCCTGGGACAAAGCAATTTGCCACATGATAAATCAGTAATGAGGTGACAAAATGTAGGCTCCGCCTTTCTGTTTACACCCTAACAAGTACCTCTGGTTGCAGTTAGCAAGATCAGTCTTGCTGTTTGTATTTTTAGGTTCTTGTCTGTCTTCAGAGAATTATCAGGCAAAGAGTAAGCCTCCCTGTTAACTATTTAAAGACTAATCCAATAATTCAAGCCAATTTTGATAAACTCTGTTGAGGCATATCTAGCATTAAATTCCTCCTGAGAAGCAGGAGGTCAATGCAGTCCCCTTTTCAGGAGAGACATATCTTGTACCTGTGCTCCTAGCATGTCTTCGCCCATAAGGAATTCTGTTGACAAGGAGTATGTACCCATCTTCAGTGGTGACTTCATACTCTTCACTGGGATAGCCATTGTAGATGATGATTTCACTCTGCCCAGTAAAAATACAGTCGTTAGTGGAACTTCTCCAAAGGATATAAAAAGGAATTAAACCATCTGTTGTGTGCTTATTAGGGTGAATTATCTGAAATTTGTAGCACCAGGTAACTGTAAAATTAATAAATAAAGTCTTAATACAAAATAAGTGGAATGTTCAAAAATATCTACTATTGGCTAATGTTTTGGGGGGTTAGGGGAAAATTTAGCGTTGACTCATTCTTTCTGACAAAGCTATATTATCAAGCCAATCGTCTTTTGAGACCCCTCTTGGTTTAAAAGTAATAGAACTATAGATCAATAGAAAGCAATCATGTATATCAACAAATAGCTTGATATTCTTAAAACATAAATTCAAAAGAGGAGGTTCTATCTATAGATAGATAGATGGCACAATAGCACAATTTTGTTTTTCATTACTGGACAGTATTCGTTTTTCAGCCAAAGATCTAACTAGCTTGACTCTTGCAGAGGTTAAAAACCATCTACATTTTATCTGTTTTATCAGAGATTTTCTGTTATAACAGGACCTTTCATAACTTCATAATCCATTAGTCCTGCTTTATTTGATGTTCTTCACAGTTTTCCATGACTTACAGTATTCATCCACACCTCAGGATTCACTTCATTTTCAAAATCAAGGAATCCACCAGCATTTAAAGTTCCACAGATCAAACAAGTTGTTGTTAAAAGCAGCCACATCATAGAAACACCTGGCATAAAACATTTAGTATTCATAAATTAATTTTATCTATCAATGTTAATTAATGAAATAAAATGATTAGTGAAATTATTAATGATTAATGAAAACTTGAATAACACTGAAAGCAGATAATGTATAAAAAGGAATAAATACAGTGAACTAACTTGGAGCACTATTAATCTATTTTTTCATGTAGAAGTTGTCTTGATTATAATCCAGTTCCTAAAATAAAATAATCAAGTATGGAGGAATTTTGGTCTTATTTTAATCAAGGTTGAATTGCTTTAAGTCTTTGTTTGCCTACAATTTGCCAAAATATCTAAAGATTCAGAGGACAGGTTTTCATACCCTGGCCAAGTGAAAAGTGGAGGTATCCCCTAGTTAAGCCCAGTATCCCACAAAGTAAACAAGAAAAATGGATAAATAAAACTTTAACCAAATGAAAAAGCTTATGATTAGTTTCTAGTGATGTGACTATTTCTCATGTGGCACCCAAAGACAAATTTTGCATATTTCAATGTGCAGTCTCACTTCCTTGCCATGGTTTAAAAGTATGTCTGTTCAAAGGTAGACCAACACTATAACACTAAACAGCATGCTCATCATATAAGTGCTGCAGTCAAATAGTCTAAATTTGAAGTCCAGCCTCACCACAAAAGAAGATGTCTAATCTCAGGCAAGTGTTTTAGTAGCTTTGTCTCTTGGTTTCCTTGTTAGTAAAATTAGACAATAATGTAACCTATCTCATAGGGTTATAGTGAGGATTAAGTCATATATAACATTTAGCGCAATGTAAGTTCTTAATAAATGGTTTCATTATTTTTCTTATAAAAGTGAGCAAGAGATAAGTATTAGAGATAATTCACTATAACAAAGTAATATTTAACTTCTAGAAATGCAGAGTTTACTTCTGAAGCTAAATAGCTTTGCATACATTAGCTATCTGGTTGAATATCATCTTATATCTGCAAATGTTATGAAACTTTTCAAATTGTATGAAACTAATAATAAGCTACTGAGTGCCCTTATGGCAGGCATTACTCCAAACAGTTCACATATGTTATTTAAGCTCCCAAAATCTCCATAATTTTGGTACTGTTATTATCTTCATTTTATCAATGAAAAAAAAAAAGCCTTAGAGTGATTTAAGACCTGCTCAAGGTCACAGAGCCAAGAGGTGATAGATCTAGGATGGACACTCAGGCAGCCTCACTGCAGAGCTCTTGCACCTGACTGCCGGTGTAACCGGCACCTTCCAACCTGCCTCCTGGTTATGATAGATCTTCATCTTACCTAGTTAGATGAGCTTCACCTGCTCCCAAGGACTCCTTATTGATGAGGAACTTCTGAACTTTTGCTTTTGACATCAGGCTGAAGAGTAAGACATGATTACAGTGACAGTTAGAAGCTAGAGAGATGAGAAACAGGAAGCTTGTGAAAAGGAGGAAGCTTTAGACTGAGACACACACCCAAGGCGTGTCCCTGACACACCAAATGCCATGATGCACTTGTAGGTTGGGAAATAGTGGTCTGCGTGATGCCAAATAACCAGTTTGATGGAATCCTTCATGTTTCCACTGAGTGTCTGTCATTGTTGGGAAGACTTAGCAACATTTTCAAACCAGTGTGTCAAACAGGGAAGTAGAACATATTCAAGATCTTAATGGACAATCAGAGACAATAGTATCTCCCTTCCCCATTTGATCCTTCATGAGGATCAAACGGAGTAACATGTATTAAGGAACTAGTGCCAACCATGCAGTGTGTAGGGATGCACGTGATTGTAACTCATTTGAGAAGATGAGGAAACCCTGACTCCTAAATCCTGAAACCAGAAGGAATTTGGAACTAGCAGTATGGCAGAGGAAACTAATTCACATGCCAAAGGGATTTGGGTTGCTGTCAACTTTGGCACAGTAACCTTTGTTTACACCAGTGGTTAATGGCAGAAATGGATGCCGAATAACAACAATTTAGCTCTAAGCCCCACATAAGATACCAGATAATGGAGGCACATATGCCTCAGTTTTCTACTTCACTTTGTATGCCTATGGAGCTTAAGCTGTAACTGAATCTCTTTCATCTCCCAGCATGAAGAAGGGTAGGGAAAACTAAGTTGCTACCCAGCATAATATAGGAGTTTCAGTTCTATTAGTTTGGATTTATGCTCAAATCCTTTCGATCAAATGATATTTTGTATTGTCCAAATCCTAAGATCTGTTTTAGTGGAGTGGGAAATTTCATGCCAATTAAACAAATGTGGAGTAAAAGGAAGCGTTCAGCTGGTCGGAACAGGGAAAAGTTATGTACCACTCCTTAGTCACTTAGTCTTGATGAAAGACTCAAGCATGTTTTGCCCTGATTGATAGTATGATGGCATAGGTATGTGGATTTTCCTGGAATTTCTCATGGTTTTTAACTTCAGAAACAATCCTTTCTAACAAAACTTTATTGGACTCTTTAGAAAGCTCTAGGAAGTACTATGTTATTATTATTAATATTGATCTGTTGTCTTGACAATATGGAAGTAGCACAAATACAGTTCAATTTCACAGATCTTTACAGATTGTAGACTAGCTCAAATCTGAAAAGAGTTTCTACATCATTGACTTATATTCCTTCCTCAACTTTGAGTTATTTGAATAATCTAGAAAATTCTTGTAATTCTTTTGTTTGTACAGAAACAAAGTAATGTCAAAGAGGTAAAGCTGAACTTTCTCACAATGCTCCATCACTCTTCCTATACAAGCTTGCTATTTTAATAAGTATTTAATATATTAATGAATATTATATATTTTTATGTATTATATATTGTTCTACAGTATTCAATAATATAGTCTATATTATATATTTTCTATATAATAAAAGCATATAGAAAATATTTTCTATATAATAAAAGTATATAGAAAATATATAATGTTATAATATTTCTATTATATATTTCGATACTCATACTGAAATTTATTTAAATGAATAAATTAAAACTTGTTCCTTGGCACTGTGGGATACAAAATGGTTGCCCCTACTCTCTAGAAGCTCAAATTTTTCCGTTTTTTTTTTTTTAAATAAAATTAGATGATAGTGGAGCTAGAAAGGGGTAACCTTTCAGAAGGCCTGTGGTATTTTTGAAATCTCAGTCCAAGAATCATATTATGGCCTTAGCTAACTGCTTAATGATGGCTGCTCATTCAATTTTGAAGATGGTGGAACATACATGGTTGAACATAGATCCTTGACTTTGGGATCTATCTGTAAAAATGATTATTATTTTTCTTCCAGTATCCTATTCAAAACACATTTCCTATTACAGTGTGGTTATCTTTTTGTTTGTTGGATTGCTTCTTTCTCCTCAAAGGCTGCTTTTTCGAATTTTCTCTTGAAAATAACTCAAAGTTATAAAGGTTAGGCCATAACCAGCAAAATAGAAACTAGTGAGAATTTTGAAAAATAAATAATTTGAACCTCACACTTTTGAGACAAATTTCACCCTACAGTAAAAGACTGTCCATGAACAAGAACCTGGATTTTGTCTCTTGCTCACTAAATAATTTATCTAATTTATTTTGCATCCTAAAATTCAAACAGTACTCAATAGAACCATAAGTGTCCATAAGTGTATACGTGTGTGTGTAAAATTATTAATTAGCATACTTTTGCTCAAGAGAAAATACTTTATATTTTAAAATTTCATCTCTTTACTCAAAGCAAAGTTGGCAATGTTCATAATTTCTACAAGAAACAGTGTTGTTTTTGAGATTACGTAGTAGCATAGAACATGCTTTCTTTTAGTGTCAGTGAAAATGAATCTGTTTCAGTGCCATCTAAACTATATCCATCTTTAAAAACAGTAATGGCTATAATAGAGAGAAGAGAGAAGTGACAAAAAGGTCTATCAATCATAGTTAACTAAAATATTAAAGATTCTTGAAGAGGCCGTAATAAGTTTATTGAACACACATCCATCCCAACTCAAAATGTTCAAAGGAAAGATCACTTACATTTAAAGAGAAATTATTACCAAGAGTGCCGGCAGCTGTCCTTGATAACATCCATGTTCTGGAGTGACAGGATCAGGACCATCCGCGTTGGTGACAAAGGTCAAATCCTTGTGAGAATGAAGAGGAAGGGCCATACCACTGAATATGAGGAAAATTATATCATCTTCCTGCCCCAGGCAGATTTACCCTCCTCATTTCCTGCTTAATATACAGCATGTATGTATGGTATTCTCTAGAGCTCATTTTGTATTTGAATTTCTGTAGGAGGTATATTCAAATGTAGATTCTTTAAAAAAAAAAAAAAAGACACAGGACACTTAGCTAGACATTCAAGTTGGATCTAGTTTTAATTTGTCTCATCCAATTTGCAAGAGTAAATAAATGGTGATTGGAATGTGTGAAGAGGTAACATTGTTGTTTTGAATATGCTCCTGTTTTTTTCCTGAGTTAATGTTCTATCTTGAGTTACTATTAAATCACCTTCAAATCTCACCAGCACCCCTGAAAATAGATAAATGGTTTTTCGAGTTTCTTGATTTCATTCCTCCTCTAATCACCATCATCATCAAAAATTTTTGCTGAGTGAGTGAATGAGTGACTGAATAGATGATTCTAGAAGTCCAGAGAATGCAGCTTAGTTACTGAGGAATAATAATAATGTTATTATAAATAATAATAGTGAATTATTTATTATTTATTAAGTACTTAGTATGTGTCAGGTATTTTACTTTGATATGCTACCAACTTGGCTGTAAATTCCACTGGCTTTCTTTGCTATTACAAGGGAAATTTTTCTTAACATTACCTACTAAATTTAATAGAAAACAGGAAATTCACAGGAAAAATTCAATCTTGTCCTGTTTTTTAACTAAATTGGAAGAGATACATTGCTATTTACAGATTGCAAACCACACGAATGCAATTTAAAAATTGCTACCTGATAGCAGTTTTTCTCTTTTTCAGCCTCCAAATTATTCTTAAACCTAGTAACCACTATAGCACAATCTGGTATCTTTTACACAGTCTGTATTCTTTCATTTTTCCATACATTTATAAAAATCTTATAAATGCAGAGTTATTCCATTTTCCTAGAAATAACCAGAATTTTTAGGGGATAGTTACCTTACTCTTTTCACTATCTGAGCATGGTCCAATAGAAATATAATGTGAATTAGATATTTAATTTGAATTTTCTAATGGCCACATTTTTAAAAAGTATAAAAGGTGAAATAAAATTTTAAAATGCATTTTATTTAAGCCAATGTGTTCAAAATATTATCATTTCCACATATAGTCAATATTATTAGTGAAATATTTTGTCTCCACCCAAATCTCCTCTCAAGGGAGAGACCTGGTATGAGGTGATTGGATCATGGGGATGGTGTCCCTCATGCTGATCTCATGATATTGAGTGAGTTCTTATGAGATCCGATAGTTTCATAAGCGTCTGGTGTTTCCCCTGCTTGCACTTCTCTCTTGTCTGTCACCATGTAAGACGTGTTTGTTTCCCCTTCCACCATGAGTGTAAATTTCCTTAGGCCTCCCCAGCCTTGCAGAACTGTGAGTCAATTAAACACCTTTCCTTTATAAATTACCCAGTCCCAGGAAGTTCTTTTTTCTCCACATCATAGCTATTATTGTCATTTAAAATCACATATGTGATCTTATCTTTTAAGTATTCTTAAGAATAAGACTTCAATGATTTTGTTTTCAATATCCTGTGAGTGGCTAGGAGGGCCTAAAACCAGACTCTGCCTATCCCTTTGAGCTCATCTCACCCCATTCTCTCTTTGGCAACTTGGGATTCTTTAATTTTCTTAATTTAGCCTAGCTCCTCGCCCCCTGAGTTGGTCCCCTGCCTGTAATATCTGGCAGATATCACGGATATCAGCCAAACTTTCATGTCTTCAGAGAAGACTTACTTCCCTGTCCACCCTGGTGAGGGTGTACTTCTTTTTGATGGCTTCATCACAATTATTAAATTAAAATTAAAGATTTAAGTATGTAAATTAGTATAGGTTGAGCATTCCTAATCCAAAAATCCCAAATCTGAAATGCTCCAAAATCTAAAACTTCTTGAGCACTGAAATGCCACAAGTGAAAAATTCTACACTTGACCTCATATGATAGGTTACACTCAAAACACAGTCAAAACTTTTGTTTCATGCACAAAATTATTTAAAATACCATACAAACTTACTTTCAGCCTATTTGTATAAAGTGTATATGAAACATAAGTGAATTTTATGTTTAGATTTGGATTCCATCCCTAACATATCTTATTATGATATGCAAATACTACAAAATTCAAAATATGTCTGGTCCCAAGCATTTTGGACATAGGATACTCAAACTATAGCTGTATAGTATCTGATGTTTTCATTACTCTGAGCGCCACTCGGGCAGGAACAGTGTTTTCCTTGTCATTCTTCTTGTTCTGAATGGCTAGTTTATAATACATACTTATAACATTAAAGCATAAAGGTTAAGAGCTTGGTTACCTAAAGTCAAGGTTTCAGAGTTCAGAGAACTAATATTTTATAGCAAGTTACCCAGTATCTCTAAACTTCAGTTTCCTAATCTGTAAAGTGATAAGAATGATACCATGTTATAAGGCTATCATGAAGATTAAATGATACAATTCATGTAAAATGCTTATACTATTCTTTCCTCATGGAAAAGGCTCAGCGAACTTGAATGATCATGGAGGGGATGATTTTTGTCAAACCATATACTTCTGTGTTTTTTTCCATGTACACCAAGCAACAGTTTCATACTAGAATTTCCCATGTGTTTTATTACAGGAAAAGAAAACACTAGTCTGGCCAAATTATAGTTTTTGATATAAATTATAAACATGTGTTTTGTTTTATGTTCTGCAGCTCCTTGTACATTTCAGTTGAATGAATCAGCATGTGTAAGTGCAGTCATTTCTGGGGCAGTGACAAGATCAGTGTCAGGATATGCCAGTATGATATGCCATAGTCACCAGAGGTGTCTCCCTGTGAAGGCTTTTGGTGCCCTGCCAGCCAGCCTTCCCAGGCTAAGACTCAGATCTCCTTTAATGCCCTCCCCATCATGTCTACAGCCCCTTTATTTATGCCAGGAAATTCTTGATAAATGAGTCTTAGCCAGGTTTATATTAATTACATGTTGTAAAATACCCCAATTTCTACAGTGCCCAATCAAGTGCTTCATAAGACTTGACACTCCCAGTCACCAAACATGTATTCATTGATCATTGACTTTGTGACTGGATGATTGTTTTCCAACCCTATATAAAGAAGGAAAAACAAATTCAGCAATCAGCAATGCAAAATTCAATGTCTGGCATTCAATATAAAATTATTAAGCATGCAATAAGGCAGGACCCATAACCAGGAGAAAAATTAATCTATAGAACAAATTCCCAAATGACAGAGGTGACTGAATTAGCAGAAAATATGTGAAAATATATATTAAAATATGTTTACTCAAGAATTTAGATCTGTCAAACTTTTAACCAAAGAGACAGAATAATAATCATCATATATTAATATTATATATAATTTTATTATAACAGATAACATATCATATGTAGTATATTACATATTTATTACACATTGTTATCTAATTCTTTAATACATAATTATATTTTAATATATTGTATATAATATAACTATAAATTCTATAATATCATATTATGTTATATAATTAATATAATCAAACATATAATTAATATAATTGTTATATAACAATAACAAATAGTAGTAGTAGTTTACTATTGCTGATAACAAATTACCACAAACTTAGCAGTTTAAAACAATATACATTTATTGTCTCACTGTTTCTGTGGGTCAGTAGTCCAGGCATGGCATAACTGGGTCCTCTGCTCAGGATCTCCCCATGTTACCATCAAGGTGTTGGCCAGGATGCTCTCTCAATGGGAGGTTACTAGGGAAGAATGGGCTTCCAAGTTTATTCAGGTTTGGGCAGAATTCATTTTCTCGTGGTTATGTGACTGAAGGCCTTGGTGTTTTGCTGTTTTATCAGCTGGAGGCTACCCTTAGATTCTAAAAGCTATGCTCAGTTCCTTGTAAGGTCAGTTTTCTCAACATATCTGTTTATTTCATCAAGCTAGCAAGGAGAATCTTTTGCTCCAATCTGCTAAGATGACGTGCAGTGGCGTGATCTTGGCTCACTGCAACCCTTGCCTGCTGGGTTTAAGGGATTCTCCTGCCTCAGCCTTACAAGAAGCTGGGATTACAGGTGCGTGCCACCACATCTGGCTAATTTTTGTATTATTAGTAGAGACAGGGTTTCACCATGTTGGCCAGGCTGGTCTGAAACTCCTGACCTCAAGTGCTCCTCCAGCCTCGGCCTCCCAAAGTGCTCCGATTACAGGCATGAGCCACCAAGCCCGGCCGACTTCTTGTATAATGTAATCAGGGATTGACATTTTATCACCTTTGCCATATGACAAAACCTAATCAAGGATGTGACATCTTACACCTTTGCCAGTTCTGTTGGCTTGAATGAAGTCTCATATCCCACCCACATTGAAGGGGAGGAGATTATACAAAAGCATAGATACTGGAAGATGGAAATGACTGGGGATCACCTAGTGTCTGTTCATCTCATTATTATTATGAAAATCCACTTGCTTAGAGAAAGTGCATTTAATTTTGTAAATATTCCTCCATCAATCTAATTAGGTCTTGGTAAATTTCCTGAGGTGCATCCTCTCCAAGGTAAAAATCCACATGATTGTAGTGTGGAATCAGCTTGTAATAAATAAGGTTGGCAATTTGAGGAAGTAAATTTTCGACATCCTTGGGATCAGCCACAATGTCCTGTCCACCATTCCATATTGCTGTTGGAACTTGCATCTTAGTAATGTTGTATAAAGGAGGTGTAAGCTAAATACAATAAAAGAGAGAGAAAAGTTTTTACAGAAAATTACATTATAGAAGTAACATTAACTAACAGCTGTTGATCAAGTTCTTTTTTTTGAGACGGAGTCTCGCTCTGTCGCCCAGGCTGGAGTGCAGTGGCGCTATCTCGGCTCACTGCAAGCTCCGCCTCCCGGGTTCACGCCATTCTCCTGCCTCAGCCTCTCTGAGTAGCTGGGACTACAGGCGCCCGCCACCACGCCTGGCTAATTTTTTGTATTTTTAGTAGAGACGGGGTTTCACCGTGATCTCGATCTCCTGACCTCGTGATCCGCCCGCCTCGGCCTCCCAAAGTGCTGGGATTACAAGCGTGAGCCACCGCGCCCGGCCGATCAAGTTCTTTAAATGCTACAAGTGTACAATTAGCTTACACTTAATGGTATATAAACATTAAAATGTTAAAAATACTTGAAACCATTTTTGTGCACTAATATGAATTGTGAATTGAAAAAAACAATTCAATTATTGTATTTCTGACTTGCACGTTTGGGAAAATAAGAAAAGATTCTGGAGGAAAAGCGTTCTTTTTTCCATGGGGGATCATCTTTCTAGTTAGCATTTGATCTCAGAAGGTGACCTGTTCAAACAAAATGTCAGATAGGATAAATATCCCTTCTCCTAGGCACAAATCTGGGCTCAGTGGCATTATTAATATTTGGGAATCAGCAGACTCTTCAGGGAGCGTTGAGACCAATGCATGAAAGACATTTGAAGTATGATGTTAAAAAGGAGTCAGTCTGTTACAAATAACTAGAGTGGCTATAGTACTCTATAAATTCTCAGCAAATTTTCCCTTACCGCTTCTTGTATTGATCCAACACAACCTCTGGTCCAGGTAACCAGGTCTGGCCAATTCGTCCTCCATTCTTCAGGCCACAGTGATTGTATGAGAGATTGGCATGTGACTAAAACTGGGCCAGAGGTCTTTCTAGAACTTTTTGCCATAGCCATTGAGAATATAGTATCTTTTGGTGGGGGTTGGAGTTAGGGGGCCTTTGGAAAAACTATATGAACTAAGTACATCTAGTCACCACTGTTTCCTCACAAGAGACAACCGTATTCTGAAACAGTGTGTGTGTGGCATATCCCCACCCCACTCCTGCCACGTACATCTAACTATAGCAGCTGGCGAGAAAAGTCAGATTTTTCACAAGAGTTAGAGTTGAGTTATACATTTTCACTATTATAGTTGTTATAGTAGTTGTTATGATGACATTAAAAATTCCCACATTAAAAAATTTGGGCTGGGCATAGTGGCTCACGCCTGTAATCCCAGCACTTTGAGAGGCTGAAGCAAGAGAATCGCTTGAGCCCAGGAGTTCAAGATTAGCCTTTACAACATAGTGAGACCCTGACTTTATTTTTAAAGGTAAAAGAAAAAAGAAATTTAAAAAAAAGAAATTTTTTTTCCCAAATTTCTACGTCCTAGATTTGAAAAACCCAAGTATCATTGATGACTACTTTTTCAGTTTAAGCTCAGTCTATCGGCAAGAAGCCAAAATCATTAGTGGATTTCCTCACATACTTGGGAATAAAACAACAATAACAGCAATACACATTTCCCTTTAATATAAAACGTTTCTCTAAAAGTTTTCATAGATCTGGTGACACACCAGATCAAAAGTAGTACTATTTGCTAGGGAATGGTGTGCCAAGGCACACTATCCCTGGCAGATTCTACTTCCTAAAAATGATACTTCTTACTTATATCTTTAATGATCCATATAATGGTATTTTTAAAAGTGGCTAGTAAATGACATCCTAAAGAACTATTAGGCAGTCTTAGTTATTAAACATAGATAAGAAGTTAGAGAATATACTTTAAAAACAAACATGTTTTTTGTTTGTTTGTTTTTTGTTTTTTGTTTTTGTTTTTTTGAGAAGGAATAAGTGTAGTGGAGAAGACTAGACTTTAAATCCTGGAATCCTGGGTCATATTCTGGTTGATTTTTTTTTCCCCCTTCCAACTTTTATTTTAGATTCAGGGGGTACATGTGCAGGCTTGCTACATAAGTAAATTGTATATCATGGAGGTTTGGCTTACAAATGATTTCGTCATCCAGGTAATGAGCACAGTACCCAATAGGTAGTTTTTCAATCCTCACTCTCCTCCCAGCCTCCACCCTCAAGTAGGCCCCAGTGTCTATTGTTCCCCTCTTTGTGTCCATGTAAACTCAATGTTTAGCCCCCACTTATAAGTGAGAGCATGTGATATTTGGTTTTCTGTGCCTGTGTTAATTTACTTAGGATAATGGCCTCCACCTGCATCTACATTGCTGCAAAGGACATTATTTCATTCTTTTCAATAGCTGCATAGTATTCCATGGTGTATATGTACCACATTTTCTTTATTCAGTCCACCTCTTATGGGCATCTAGATTCCATGTCTTTGCTATTGTGAATAGGGCCACAATGAACATACAGGTACATGTGTCTTTTTGATAGAACGATTTATATTCCTTTGAGTATATACCTAGTAATGGGATTTCTAAGTCAAATCATAGTTCTGTTTTAAGTTCTTTGAGAAATTGTCACATTGCTTTCCACAATGGCTGAATTAATTTACATTCCCACCAGCGGTGTATGAGCATTCTCTTTCTCCACAACCTCACCAGCATCTGTTATTTTTTGACTTTCAAATAATAGCCATTCTGACTGGTGTGAGATGCTATCTCATCATGGTTTTGATTTTCATTTCTCTAATGATTATTGATATTGACCATTTTTCATGTGCTTATTGGATGCATGTATGTCTTCTTTTGAGAAGTGTTTGTTCATGTACTTTGCTAACTTTTTAATGGAGTTGTTTGTTTTTTTTGCTTGTTAGTTTGCTTAAGTTTCTTATAGATTTTGGATATTAGATCTTTGTCAAATGCATAATTTGAAAATGTTTTCTCTTATTCTTAGGTTGTCTGCTTACTTTATTGATTCTTTTGCTATTCAAAAGCTCTTTAGTTTAATTAGGTTCCACTCGTCAATTTTTTTTTGTTGCAACTACTTTTGGCATCTTTATCATGAATTTTTTGCATCTTTATCATGAAATTTTTGCCAGGTCCCATGTGCAGAATGGTATTTCCTAGGTTTTCTTTTAGGGTTTTTATAGTTGTAGGTTATACATTTAAGTCTTTAATCCATCTTGAGTTAATTTTTGTATATGGTAAAAAGAAGGGGTCCAGTTTCAATCTTCTGCATATGGCTAGCCAGTTATCTCAGCACCAATTATTGAATAGACCATCCTTTCCCCATTGCTTGTTATTGTCAATTTTGTCAAAGATCAAATGATTGCAGGTGTTCAACTTTATTTCTGGGTTCTCTAACCTGTTCCATTGGTCTATATGTCTGTTTTTGTACCAATACCATGCTGTTTTGGTTACTGTAGCCTTGTAGTATAGTTTGAAGTCAAGTAATGCCTCCAGCTTTGCTCTTTTTGCTTAGGATTGCCTTGGATATTCAGGATTCTTTTGGGTTTCATAGGAATTTTAGAATAGTTTTTCTAATTCTGTGTCAGATGTCATTTGTAGTTTGATAGGAGTAGCATTGAATCTGTAAATTGACTTGGACAGTATGGCCATTTTAATGATATTGATTCTTCCTATCCATGAACATGGAATGTTTTTCCATTTGTATCATCTCTGATTTCTTTGAGCAGTGTTTTAAAGTTCTCATTGTAGAGATCTTTCATTTCCCTGATTAGCTGTATTCACATTTTATTCTTTTTGTGGCTATTGTGATTGGGATTATGTTCTTGACTTGACTGTCAGCTTGGACATTGTTGCTGATTTTGGTACGTTGATCTTGTATCCTAAAACATTACTGAAGTTATTTATCAGTGTAAGGAGCATTTAGAATGAGACTATGGGATTTTTTAGATATAGAATCACATCATCCATGAAAAGAAATAGTTTGACTTCCTCCCTTCCTATTTGAATGCCATTTATTTCTTTCTCTTGTGTGATTGCTCTGGCTAGGACTTCCAGTACTATGCTCAATAGGAGTGGTGACAGTGGACATTCTTGTCTTGTTTCAGTTCTCAAGGGGAATGCTTCAAGCTTTTGCCTATTCAGTATTATGTTGGCTGTGGGTTTGTCATAAATGGCACTTAATATTATTATTATTTTCTTTTTTTTTTTTTTTTTTGAGACGGAGTCTTGCTCTGTCACTTAGGCTGGAATGCCATGGCACAATCTCGGCCCACTGCAACCTCTGCCTCCTGGGTTTAAGCTATTCTGGTGCCTTAGCCTCCCAAGTAGCTGTAATTACAGGCGCCTGCCACCACACCCAGCTAATTTTTGTATTTTTAATAGAGATGAGGTTTCACCATGTTGGCCAGGCTAGTCTCATACTCCTGACCTCAAGTGATCTGTCTGCCTCAGACGGGATATATGTGCAGAATGTACAGGTTTGTTACATAGATGTACATGTGCCATGGTAGTTTGATGCTCCTCTTGACTCATCCTCTTAAGTTCCCTTCCCTCACCATCCAACCCTCAACAGGCCCTGGTGTGTGTTGTTCCCTTCTCTGTGTCCATGTGTTCTCATTGTTCAACTCCCCTCTCTGTGTCCAAGTGTTCTCATTGTTCAACATGTGGTATTTGATATTCTGTTCCTATGTTAGTTTGCTGAGGATGATGGCTTCCAGCGCTTCTGTGTCCCTGCAGAGGACATTATCTCATTGGCTGCATAGTACTATGACTGCATAGTATTCCATGGTGCATATGTACCACATTTTCTTTATCCAGTTTATTATTGATGGGCATTTCGATTGGTTCCATGTCTTTGTTATTGTAAACAGTGCTGCAGTAAACATACATGTGCATGTATCTTTATAGTAGAATGATTTATATTCCTTTGGGTATATACCCAGAAATGGGATTGCTGGGTCAAATGGTATTTTTTATTCTAGATCCTTGAGGAATAGCCGTGCTATCTTCCACAATGGTTGAATTAATTCACATTCCCATCAACAGCATAAAAGCGTTTCTATTTCTCCACAGCCTCGCCAGCATCTATTGTTTCCTGACTTATTAATAATAGCCATTCTCTCTGGCATGAGATGGTATCTCATTGTGGTTTTGATTTGCATTTCTCGGATGATCAGTGATGTTGAGCTTTTTCTCATATGTTTGTTGGGATGGCTCTTATTATTTTGAGGTAAGTTTCTTTGATGCTTAGTTTGTTGAGGGTTTTTAACATGAAGGGATGTTGAATTTTCTTAAGAATCTTTTCTGTGTCTATTGAGATAATCTTGTGGTTTTTGTTTTTAGTTCTGTTTATGTGATGCCTCAAACATATTGATTTGCATATTTTGGACCAACTTTGCAACCCAGGAATAAAGCCTACTTGATTGTTGTGGACTAGCTTTTTGATGTGTTGCTGTATTAGGTTCACTAATATTTCATTGAGAATTTTTGCATATATGTTTATCGGGGATATTGGCCTGAAATTTTCTTTATTCAGTGTGTTTCTGCCAGATTTTGGCATCAGAATGATGGATGATGGCTTCATAAAACAAGTTAGAGAAGAGTCCCTCCTCCTCGATTTTTTGGAATTATTTCAGTAAGATTGGCACCAGCTCTTCTTACATGTATGGTAAAATTGGACTGTAATTCATTCTGGTCCAGGGCTTTTTCTGGTTGGTAGTGTTTTAGTACCGATTCAGTTTTGGAACTTGTTATTGATCTGTTTAGGATTTCGATCGCTTCCTGATTTAATCTTTAGAGGTGTTATGCTTCCTGGAATTTATGCATTTCTTCTAGATTTTCTACTTTGTGTGTGTAGAGGTGATAATGATAGTCTCTGAAGGGTTATTATGTATCTGTGAGGTGGTGGTAATGTCCCCATTGTCATTTCTGACTGTATTTATTTGAATCTTCTCTCTTTATTCTTTATTAGTCTAGCTAGCAGTCTATCAATTTTATTTATTCTGTCAAGGAACCAACTTGTGATTTTGTTGATCTTTTGTATGTTTCTTTGCATCTCAATTTCATTCAGTTAAGCTGTGATTTTGGTTATTTTTTCTTCTGCTAGCTCTGGAGTTGGTTTGCTCTTGTTTTTCTAGTTTCTCTAGGTGTGATGTTAGGCTGTTAATTTGAGATCTTTCTAACTTTTTGATGTGGATGTTTAGCACTATAAGCTTTCCTCTTAACACTCCTTTAGCTGTGTCCCAGAGATTCTGGTATATTGTATCTTTGTTTTCAGTAGTTTCAAAGAATTTCTTGATTTCTGCCTGTATTTCTTTATTTACCCAAAAGTCATTCAGGAGAAGGTTGTCTAATTGCATGGTTTTGATAGATCATCTTGGGACTGACTTCTACTTTTATTGTACTGTGATTCATGAGTGTACATGGTATAATTTCAGTTTTTTTTAATCTGTTGAGAATTGCTTTATGGTTGAGTGTGTGGTCAATTTTAGAGTGTATGCCATGTGCACGTGAGAAGAATATGTATTCTGCTGTTATTGGGTAGAGTGTTCTCTAGATATCTGCTCAGTCTATTTGGTTAGGTGTCAAGTTTAGGTCCCAAATATCTTTGTTAGTTTTCTGCATCAAAGATCTGTCTAATACTGTCAGTGGGGTGTTGATGTCTCCCACTATTGTTGTGTCGTTATCTAAGTCTCTCTGTAGATCTCTAAGGACTTGTTTTATGAATCTAGGTGCTCCTGTGTTGGGTGCATATATATTTAGGATAGTTGTATTCTTGTTAAATTCAACCCTTTATCATTATTTAATGTCCTTCTCTGTTCCTTTTGATAATTGTTTATTTAAATTCTGTTTTGTCTGAAGCAAGAATAGCAACCCTTGGTCTTTTTTCTTTTCCATTTGTTTGATAGATATTTCTCCCTCCCTTTTCTTTGAGCCCATGAGTGTCACTGCATGCAACATTGGTCTCATGTGGGCAGCACACAGTTAGGTCTTGCTTCTTTATGCAACTTGCAACTCTTTGCATTTTAAGTGAGGCATTTAGCCCGTTTGCATTCAAGGTTAATATCGATATGTGTAGATTTGATCCTGTCATTGTGTTGTTAGCTGGTTCTTATGTAGGCTTGATTGTGTAGCTGCTTTCTAGTGTCAATGTTCTATGCATTTAAGTGTGCTTTTGTAGTATCTGGTAACAGTCTTTATTTCCATGTTTAGCATTCCATTAAGGACCTCTTGGAAGGCAGGTCTGGTGGTAATAAATTCCCTTAGCAATTTTCTCTGAAAAATATTTTATATCTTCTTCACTTGTAAAGCTTAGTTTGTCTGTATGTGAAATTCTTGGTTGGAATTTCGTTTCTTTAAGGATGTTGAATACAAGCCCCTAATCTCTTCTGGCTTGTAGGGTTTCTGCTGAAAGGTCCACAGTTAGCCTGATGAGGTTCCCTTTGTTGGTGAACTGCCCCTTCTCTCCAGCTGCCTTTAATATTTTTTCTTTCACATAGACCTTGGAGAATCTGATGACTATGTGTCTTGGGGATGGTTGTCCTAAATACTATCTTGCAGGGGTTCTCTGAATTTCCCAGATTTAATGTTGACCTCTCTAGTGAGATTGGGGAAATTTTCATGGGCAATATCATCAAATATGTTTTCCAAGTTACTTGCTCTCTTTTCGTCCCTTTCAGGCATGCCAGAGAGCTGTGGGTTTGGTGTCCTTACATAATCCCATATTTTCTGCAGATTTTGTTCATTTTTTACATTCTTTTTTCTTTATTTTTGTCAGACTGGCTTCACTGAAATAACCAGTCTTCAATCTCTGAGATTTTTTCCTAAGTTTGTCGATTCTGCTATTAATACTTCTGATTATATTATGAAATTCTTATAGTGAGTTTCCCAGCTCTATCAGATCAATTTGGTTATTTATTAAAATGGCTATTTCATCTTTCAGCTCTTAAATTATTTTGCTGGATTCCTTGGACTGAGTTTCAACTTTCTCCTGAATTTCAATGATCTCTGTTGCCATCCAGATTCTGAACTGTGTATCTGTCATTTAAGTCATTTCAATCTGGTTAAGAACAATTGCTGGAGAGCTAGTGTGGTCATTTAGAGGTCATTTACCTTTTCAAATGTCCAGAGTTATCGCACTGATTCCTTCTCAACTGTTTTGGCTGATATTCCTTTAATCTTTGAAGTTGCTGTCCTTTGGATGAGGCTTTTTGCTTTTATATTCTTTGAAGCCCTTGAGAATTTGACTGTGATATAAGTTGTGTTTAGTTGACTGGCTTCATTTCTGGATGACTTCAGGGTACCAGGGCTCAGCTCAGCACTCCTGGGCTGTGTGCTATAACCTTGGTAGGTGGGACCATGTGCAAAGCTTTGTTCTCTGGCCACTGCTGCACTGGAGAGGCTGAGATGTTCCTCATATACTGGCAACAACACTCTGATGGGAGGCAGGGCAAAAGCACTTCATCGTGGTGGTGGTGGCATGCTGGCAAAGCAGTCAGGGGAGGCTGCAAGTATGTTCACACTGGTAGGGACCCATCTGCAAAAGCTCTCCTATGCCTAGGCAGAATCTGCCAGTGAAGGAGGTATGGCAGTGACCACTGGGAGGCACCATAGTTGGACATGTGAGGCTGCACTGCAAGCGGGTGCAGCCAGGCAGGAACCCTGAGAAAGGCCAGCAGACAGGGATGTGCTCAGATTACACTGGCCCTATCCCATGGGTAAGATAGCCCTGTTCTGTTCAGGTTCAACAGTCAACAAAGGCCAATGCCACCTAGAGGAGCTTGGTGAGCCTTGGGGAATGGATGTCCCTGGCCATACTTCACTGCAACTGTTCCTGCACCAAACCCTCTAGGCTTTGCACAGGCAAGAGTTCTGTCCCTGCCAACTCTCCAAGCAGCTGTGCCTACTAGCTCAAATGTCTATGGGGGTTGTGGGGTGTCCTGCAGCTAGGTCCATAGTAAGAGTGGGCCATTGTACTCCTATTTAACTCACCTCTTCCCCAGGAGCTACTCAGGGCCTGAGGTGAGTCCTGGTGCTCAGCAACCCCGTGCAGGCTTCCCAGAATCCTCCCTCTAGCCCAGGCTCCGCATCCTACCTCCGTTCACTCTCAGTGCCTTTCTTCTGAAGATCTGCTCAGTGTTCCAATCTTCTTGATGGTCTTGTCTCTTAATGGGAGAAGCTCTTCCTGGCTGTGTCTAGTTGACCATCTTGAGCCCCTCTCTCTGGTTGTTTACTAGCTGAATAACTGATAATTTACCTACCCTCTCTGAACCTCTGAAAAAAATAGGGATAATAATATTTACCTTGCAAGATCCTTGTAAGAATTAGAAATAATGATATGGCACATGGCAAGAACCCAATAAGCAGCCTGTGAGAACAGCAATAAGCAATATCCAGTGTGGTAAATGCAAGTGGCAGGTGCTTCATGAGTAGACACTATTTTTGTTAGTTCATTTGCAGCATGGAACTGATTATGAGGATTATTTTTGTACCTGGTGGAAGTGCATCATGTTCTGATCGGAGTTTCCCCAATCAAAAGCTTGGAGCTGACCAGAATTAACGGCCTAAAATAAAATAAACACGTTAAAATAATATAAGAAAATAGTGTACACTTAAAGACAGTACAGAAGAAATATACAAAGAAGATTAACACTATGCCCCAGTCTTTAGAAACATAAGCTAAATTTCAATAAAGATTAAGAAAATAAGTAATAAAAAATGATAAATCTTATCGTAATTCACAGAATAGGTACAATCTTTTACTCATTCCTGTATCTTTCCAGTGAAAATCCTCAGATTTTTCATTTAAATCCAATGCCTTTAAATGTTACCATGCTACACACAGAAATATTTTTTAAAGATACAGAATTGAATGATTCTTGACTATCTTTGCTTCAGGAATTTTAATAATTTTTTAAAAAGGCATTAGCTATACATTTCTTACATTTAAAAATTACTGCTATTGTTATTACACAACTTTGTACCTTATCCTCATGATGTGGTCTAAGCTGTTATGATTATATTCCCTATCCTTAAACATTTTTTTCACTATTAAAAGAAATATTCACCCACTGAGCTTCCCCAGTTCTGCATAAGGTACATGGCTGCTCTCTGCCTCCTGTATGTGGGGTCAAGCCACCTGCTGTGGTGCATAACGTAGCCATGGGCTGACTGAGACACTGTGCATGACTACTTTTGCATTTTGGTATTGAAACTTGAAATATTAGAATGTAAGGACATTCATACATGCAGCATTTCATTTTTCTGTTATTTGCCACCCATATAGGATTGGTGAGGCAGATAATTTTGACATTTATGTCAAGCACTTCATTAAATTATTCTCAGACTATTCTGTTTTTCTTTCTTAGCTTGAATCTCAGATATTTTTCCCACTTACTAATTTAGTCCTGATTTTTAGTTTAAAATTATTCCCATCATGATTTATATTCAGAGAGGCAGCAGTCTGCTGCTGTTGAAATTCTGCAAGGTTTTAGAAATGGGAAGCAATAGGATGTACTACTTAGGAACATGGGCTCTAGGATCAAATCTGGTGATTTGCTTTGGCTCTGTGTCCCCACCCAAATCTCATCTCTAATTGTAATCCCCACTTGTCAGGGCAGGGGCCTGGTGGGAGGTGACTGAATCATGGGGGCGGACTTCCCCTTTGCTGTTCTGATAGGGAGTGAGTTCTCACAAGATCTGGTTGTTTGAAAGTGTGTGGCATTTCCCGCTTTGTGCTCTCTCTCTCCTGCTCCACCATGGTAAGACGTGCTTGCTTCCCCTTCGCTTTCCAAGGTGATTGTAAGTTTCCTGAGGCCTCCTAGCCATGCTTCCTGTACAGCCTGTGGAGCTGTGAGTCTATTAAAATTCTTGTCTTCATAAATTACCCAGTCTCAGGTAGCTCTTTATAGTAGTGTGAAAGACACTAATATACCTTGTTTGTATCCAGGCTTAATAGACTACTGAATCTGTGATTCAAGGCAAGATATTTGTGAAATGAGAATGACAGTAACATTCTTTATTAGGATTGTGAAGATTATGGTAACACCTATAAAGCATGTAGCACCTAGTAATACCCAACAAACAGCTTTTTTTCACTAGTATTACTCCCATCATCATGATCATCACTCTTGCGTTAGCTGACTATGTAACTTATAACCAAATATTTACCATGACCCCCACCATCCCCACTTATTTCTATCCTGAAGAGGACTCCTTGTGAAAGGGGAAAAGGTTTTCGTAAGAGAAGTCAATTATAAAATGTATAAGGAATAGGCAGCCATGTGCAGTGCTCACGCCTGTAATCCAAGCAGTCCAAGACCAGCCTAGGTAACAAAACAAGACCTCATCTTTGTAAAAAGAAACAAACGTTATCTGGGCATGGTGGTGCATGCCTGTGGTGCCAGCTACTCAGGAAGCTGAGATGGGAGGATTGCTTAAACCCAGGATGTCAAAGCTACAGTGAGCCATGATTGTACCACTATACTTCAGCCTGGGTAACGTGATTGTACCACTGCATGCTTTTTTTTGAGATCCTGTCTCAAGAAGTAAATAAATAAAAGAATATACTATTACATTTATAGAGTGGGGGGATATCAGTGCCTTTACTAAAAAATTGTTATAATAATTCAATGAGACTGAATAAAATCATATGTATGAGCAGCAAGAAGAGCATATATTAAGTGCTCAATAACTGTGAAGTTAAACATGTAGTACCTGGAAGGCCATGCTCATAAGAGGACCTATCTGTCTCCTCATCAGTAGGAAGCCCTATATCCTGAACATCTTTCTTCGTAGAGGAACTTGAAGCCTTTTCTCCTGGAGTCAAACACTTCCAAGTATTTCAGAAATCCTCACCTAGTATTTCAGGCTATCTATAGTAGCGATTCTCTAAAACAGGGAGCAAATTTAGTAGGATATATATTAAAATGCAAATTCCTGGTTGTGGGGGGTCTCAGATATATTAAACCTTTAAGAAGACACCACTCCTCTCCCCATCATAGAATTATGTATATTTTGTTCACTTTTCAAAAGGGATTGTGACTGAGCCACCAGCCAAGAATATAGGCAGATATTACATAATAAACAAATGAATGTGCATGCACGTGTGTGCACATGCACACACAAAGACACACACACAAGGCTCAGAAAGCCACACCAATTGAATTAGACTTATCTCTGAGCTTTCTGTATATTGAGTAATAAAATAAAACAAATAAAACTTTAACTGAGGGTAAAAACATAAGCCATAAATCCATTTTAATTTTTCCCTAGCATTCAATTTGCTCTGAATAAAGCATCGTTTCCACATTCTGAAATGCCCCATATATTGATTGGAGGATGAACAGCTCTTTCTGGAATAAGATGCATCATTTTATATAAAGTTCTATTAGAGCTGATGACTTTCTGAAAGAGGAAATAAAAGCCTTCCCTTGAAATGCAGTTTGGAATCATCTAAGGATCAGAACCCAGTCAGAATATCTGAGAACCATGCTCGAAACCCAGACACTGAAGACAAGGAGAAGAAATGGGAATGAAGTAAATAAAAATGAAGAGTTGATGCTGATTCCAAAAACATCAATGTGACAGTGGCAGGTGCCAGCAGAACCCTGCAGTGAGCTCTCTGAGAGCACTTCTTGAGGGTCTTGCAGAGGTATGTGTGCATCAAGCAGGAATAAGAAGCACGTACCTGAGCCCAGTGCAGCATATTCTGAACAGATGTTCCCGCAGGATTGTGTGACAAATAAACATCCAAGCGACTCTGCAAAGAGATTACTTCTCATCTAGAGGCTAATCATATCATCATACCGCAAGTAAACATTTGAGAGAAATTTAAAAAGTTTCTTCTTTTCCTCTTTTCCCTTTCTTTGTTTCTTATTTTTATTTTTATTTTTGAGATGGAGTCTTGCTCTGTCGCCCAGGCTGGAGTGCAGTGGCGCAATCTCAGCTTGCTGCAGTCTCCACCTCCTGGGTTCCATTCTCCTGCCTCAGCCTCCTGAGTAGCTGGGACTACAGGCACGTGCCACCACGCCTGACTAATTTTGTGTTTGTACTTTTAGTAGAGACGGGGTTTCACCGCGTCAGCCAGGATGGTCTCGATCTCCTGACCTCGTGATCCGCCTGCCTTGGCCTCCCAAAGTGCTGGGATTACAGGTGTGAGCCACTGCACCTGGCCTCTTTTCCCTTTCTTTAAGGAAAAAACATGTACCATATAATCTGAAGACATATTAACCAAAAAAGCCCATCTTTGAAGAACTTTTTCCTCCACCAGCTCTGTCCTGTCCTCAGCAGTGTCTTCAGAAAGCCTACAGAGGGCATCCCGCTGGGCAAAGACAAAAGGAAATCTATCTTTTTCCAGACTCAACTCCCATAGGTTCAAGGGCATAGGAGATTAAAGGATAAAAACCCCAGTGATCTTCTTCAACCCGTGCTAAGTCTCAAAGGACATTCAAAGAGAGCTGTTGGCCCTAAGACACTAAGAATAGATCTGAATGTTGCCTTTTGTTTCCTGAATTTTAAAATGTGGTAAACATTCTACAGGACTCTGAAAGTTTGTGTAACAGAATTAATTCAGTCAGCATATTTAGATGTCTTATGGATAAACAACCACACACACACAAGAACAAAAACAAAAACACACACACAAACTCTTGATTCTCTCATATTTTCAATTGCACTAGTTTTTAAATAAAAAGAGTTATTTTCCACCAAAGTAAGCATCAGAAACATCTTAGGGCTTTAAAAATATTTTAACCTACTTATAAGCTATCCAAACGTACTGAATAAAAATCAAAATCTCAAAGGTTGAGTTCTGGACATGTGTATTTTTTCAAAGTTCAACCAATATTACTTATGTATCCCTTGTTATTGTTCTTTGAAACAAATGTCCTTGAAGGTGCCGTAATATTCTGTAAGTTTTGCTTTTTGGCAGAAAGACAAAAGGTGATCTGACAAAAGATGTCCATATGGACAACAAGGGCCAATGAATAGTCAAGGGTGTTATTTTGTGATGTCTTTCTTTAGCAAACTCTTAGGCTATGCTGAGAGGGTGCTTTTAAAATACACTCTTTTGTGTTTGTTTCAAGGTCTTTTTACTCAGCTCTGCCTACATGATATACTCTCACCTACATATATGCTTGCATCTAAATGATAGGCAAGCATAGTTTCCATTGTACACTGAGAAAGTAAGACAGGAACACAGAAAGGCAATGGCTAAGATATGTTTTGCATAAAAAGCCTTTTATAAATCTTGCTTGAAAGCAAGAAAAATTTTAATCAGTGCTTTCTACTGACTGGGAGAGTAGGCTCTGGGCAGAAGTCTGTGAGAGAGGTGGAGACCAACTTCAGTCTGATCCTACCTCTGGTTTCAAACACATCTCCTCTCTTTCCCTCCTCCCTCCCCCCAACTCCTTGGGTCATCGTGGAAAGGATCTCAGTTAAGTTAAAAATTACTCGACAAGAACCCTGACACTGATCCCTCTTGGTACCCCTTGAACAATAAATTTGTAGCTGTTGTTGAAGAACCATCCCTCCTTTTATCCTTTGGGTTAAGGAAGTAAGTGGTTCACAAAATAACTTTCCAAATCAACTGCGAAAGTGGAAAATTGGTAAAAAAATAAAAATACAAATGTCTGGACTCACCCCCTGAGATTCTACTTCAGTGGGTCTGACATAGGGCACAGGCACAGCAAGAAAAATGTCAAAACCATAGCCTTTATCTAAGTGAAGGACGTTTCAGGTAAGAAGAGATGAGAATTGTTGGCAGAAAAGCTTTCTCCTCAAATCCTCCTATGAAAGGAAGTGGACTCTCAACCCTCATTGGAAGCCATGAATGTACTAATTACATTCCAAAAGCAAAAAGGAAACCTTGAATTGCAATTGCCATACAATCCAGAATAAACTTTCATCACCTCTGTGCAACAAAACAAATGTTTTCCCAGACCCAGTTACTTACACCTACCATATTTAAGTTTTGTGGATCAAATCCACTCAGAGTAAATAGGAAGTTGCTGCAAATACGATGGAATAGCTTCCGATTGCACACTTTGGTGGCAATGAATTGGTCAAACAATGTATGAGGGTGGAACATTTTGTCACCAAACAGCACCTACAAGATAATTTAACACCATCAAATCTTATAGGCGTGGATATCAAAAGTGGAGAGATAGTTCAAAGAAGGACTGCACAGTATTAGGTGACATCTGCTCAGTGTTGGTCCTTAGTGAAATCATGAGGCTTGTTATTAGCTTTGTAATCCTTCCAATGCACCTCTTAATGGCTTTTCCCAAAAACCTCTAATTGGGGTGATTTTTAGAATGCCCCTTGAGAAACTAGTTCCCACAGGAAATTAGTAAGGCTTTGGAGTGAGGCATACATGTGTTTCATTCTGGATTCAAAGACATTCTATACCTTAGGAGAATTTTAAATTTCTATTATTATGAATTTTCTCATCTATAAAATGGAAAAATTTTCCAATGGGTAGGGCTGTTGTGAAGTTAGTAGGTCATGTTTAAAAGACAATTAGTGCAGTTCCTAGCATCTAGTGCACATGCAAAATATTATTTAAGTATAAATTAATGTAATTATTATTACTATCATAATTAGTGACTAATACAGATTTGAGCCATTCCTTCCAGAATCCTTTAATGAATTCTTTCTACGACAAAAGCTTAACCCACATAAATGAATCTTTACTAGTGGAATTTCAGGCAGTGTTGCAAGTGAATTCCTTTGCTTCACAGCTACTAGTTTTATAATCTTAGCATAATAAACTAGATATAAAGGTAAAAAGACTTTTTTAGTTCTTAAAACTTCGGAAACACCCATTTACAGTAAAAATAAACACACATTTCTTCTGGAATTCTTTATTAACCAGAAATTACAACTAAAGAACAGTAATAACTAGCATTTATTCACTTAAGATCTAATTCACTTTAAGATCTTTACTCCATATTTGGGAAAGCCAACTCCAGGTTTCAGAGAAGAGAACCCAGAATCCATTATGGTAGATGTCACCTGTTTCTTAACACCGTATTTTAATTGTTGATTACTTTTATGAACTGGCTATTTTCTTTCACATGGATTTGTTTTGCCAAGCATGGATGGCTAAGTTATTGATAAATAAAAAATAAATTTGTTTACCGGTTAAAGTCAGATCCTGCCTTTTACTTTAATTATTTATTCATGTGACAATCTATTTAAATTGTCACACTTGAAAACATGAAGTAAATCTCAACATTATTTTAAAAGATAAGCTCATTTTATGAGTGTATGCTGCTACTATTATTAAATTATTATGGGGACATTTACACTGGAAGAATTACAATTTGGCAAGTTAAATTAATTATCTAGGGTATTATCTAAGTGTCCTAGTGATTGTGATAAAATGAAGAAGAGTTTGGAATCAATCAGATAATATGTACAAGGCTTATTATTACTTCCCAGACCTAAAGAATTGAGAAGTATGGTTAGAACTAGTTTAACATATTGTTGTCCTTCCTTTCCCTTCCCTTTTTCTTCTTCCTCCTCTTCTTCCTCCTCCTCTATCTTCTCTCCCTCTCCCTCCTTCCCTTCCTCTTTCCCTGCCTCCATCCCTCTCTTCCTCTCTTGGGCATGAAGAGAAGTATGAAATCTTGGTACTTCATATATTCCATTAATATTCCATGGCATATCAGATATTCCATTAAATAAAGATTATATCTGACTATACAAGATAATCTGTGTTCTGAAACCTGGAGTTGGCTTTCCCAAATACAGAGTAAATTAGCAGGACATTCTCTGACTCCACTTTACCTCAATATCCCGTGACTCAGCAAAATTACTATGCATTTACTCAAAGGTGAATAATTTCTCCTTTACCCTAACCTAAAAGAGAGGACATTAATGTAGGCCAGCCAGCAGTATAGCACCCATATACAGAGTAGCGAACATGCCAACTTGTAGATGTAATTCCAAGTTGGCTCTGGAGGAGGAGCATTTGTCACATAACAGCAGGGAGCCAGGCTCCTTCTGGTAGCTGTTTTGGTATGTGTGAGAATTAGAAAAGGCACCCCTCTTTCTGGCAACATGGCCCCATGCCAGGGCGCATGGCTTGCCAAGCAGAACATGGGCTGGATTCAGTCCTCAACAGCCCACTGAGCTGGTCACCTTGTTCACTAACTTCTTCAGGTGGGCATTGAAAAAGTGGAAAAACCACCACCTATAAAAAAGACTATTGACCATGGGTTGCCTGGTCAGATCTGGGTTCAGATTCTGGCTCTGCCATCCATTAGCTGGGTGACTTGGGACAGGCTGCTTAGGCTCTCTGAGCCTCAAGTTCTTCTTTTAAGAAATGGAGACAGTACTAACAATCTTTAATGTTGTAGAGACATGTCAAAAGCAAAGGATCAAAAGCAATCTATAGGTCAGAAAGAAAGTAGAATGACAAGAACACAAAGGCATAAATGTCCAGGGGCAAAATGGGAGGTGAGGAAGGGGGAATGGATGAATGAATTTCTCAACGTGACAAACTCTACTCATTCTGTCAATATGAAAATTGAGGCTTAGCATGGTTAAATAACTTGTCCAAGGTTGCAATAGGCAGGAGGCAGAGGCAGAATGTGAACCCAGTTCTGTCTGACTTAAGTCTTTATGCTTTATACTCAATTCAATTCAACTCTCATGAATTGAGTTGAATGTAATAGAAATGGAGCAACTGAAAGAACTGGCAGCATCAGTGAAAAGGGAGTGCTAATCAGAGAGCGAAGAAAGGTTGTCTAAGTCCAGAAGCTCCCATAAAAAAAGGAAGCCTTTCACCAGGCATGCCTATGAGCATCCGGTTGATGGGAGAGGAGAGGAGAAAGCAAGCCCGTTCCTCAAAAAGTCAAAAACGTACCTAAACGTTGTCTGTCATTTCATTGTCATATCTTACAGATTATTTTTTGTTGCACAACTCTTGTTCCAATCCCCAATATCTATCTGCTAATGTGTTATCAATAACCCCATAATCATTCTTCTCATCTGTGCACAACTCTTGTCCAATCCCCAACATCTATCAGCTGATGTGTTAACAATAACTCCATAATTATTCTCCTAATCTTTCACCCTTCTTGATGTCCTTTACCCCCATCTGCTTACATTTGGTTCCCAGGGGAATCTTTCTAAAAAGGGGCATTATGCATGTCATTCCTCTGTGCAAATATTTCCATGCTCCCCAATTACTTATAGAATACATTCCAAACTCACTAATTTGGCACTCAAATCCCTTTATAATCTGCCTCTACATTTCCAACATGACTTCTCATAGTCTCCTTCACAAATACTAATATAAATCTCCAGTAAAGTGAGTTATGTGTGGTTTTCCATGGCCTGAGCTTCACCACTTCAATGTTGCTCATGTTTCTCTCTTGTTTCAGAAAGCCTTTCTATACCACACTCTATAATGAAATCTTATCCTTAAGCCCAAACTAAAATGCCATCTTATCCGAAAAGTCTCTTGTGATTCCAACAGCTAGAAGTATTTTTCTGTTCTCTGATTTTGCCTAGCAATGTTTTTGCTCTGTCATTACAATACTGGAATTTCTACTAGGAATTAGTAGGTCATATGTGGCAGTTCTTCTGTTGGTACTATAGTTCCTCTGTTGGAGTTATAATTTAGAAAGGGCAATCATTCTAAAATTACAGATTTGATCAAGCCACTTTTCTATTTAATATTCTTCAATGGCCTCCCTTCATTAACAGAACAAAGTCTAAACTCCTAGACATGACACCACTTCCTTCTATTGTCCCCAGTACCTCCTTAGTTGAATCCCATTCTCCTTTCACATACACCCTAGTTTTTACTCACACCAATGAGCTGAAAAGTTTCCTTGTAGACATAGCTGTTTCCTAATGCCAGGGCCTTGAAATAGTAGCTCCTAGACACCTTTTGGCTGAATTAACTTGAATTGCACCACATCCTACACATGTCAGGGTATGCAGAAGTTTGAAGAGAGCTGTGCAAATGAAGAGGAATGGAAAGAACTCACCGTCCCAAAATATCTCTTAATTGTGTGGGAATACTGAAATAATTTAGCAAAAAGTCTGACATTGTTTACTTAATAGTAGGCGCAGGCCAGAGTGAAATCTCAAAGGTATAAGAGGCCCAAGTACCAACAGGCAATGTAAGCATGTTTTGTTATTTTCAGGTGGTTTTTCTGCTACCTGTCTTTCTGGGATGTATAGATGTGAACTTCAGTCACCATAGGCTAATTTGCTTAGCTCTCAACAACAAGAATCTTCTGTAAATCTTCAGGCTTCTGTCAGAATTGTTTCACCTTCATCTGCTCTCATTGAAATCACTGAACCGTACAATCACCACCATGGGAGTTATTACCATGGGAGAAGCCCATGTTAAAATACAAGAAGAAAACACACCAACCCATGCAATGCAATTTACCTGGACTAGAAAAAGGATCAGATTAGTTAGCTGTCAACTAGAGGAGATTAGGGGGCCTAGAGTTTTGCCTGGGTTTTGGGAATTGTCAAAATGACAGCCTGTAAAGTGTCAGGAAATGAAACAAGGTTGGGCATTTAGTGATGGAGGAGGGTACGTTCTATAAAACTAATGATAGCAAAAACAATTGTTAACATTTATTAAAGGTTTACAATATGCAAGACATTGTTTTAAAGGATATGCTGTATTAATTTACTTAGTCCTCAGGGTAGCCCTATGAGTAAGAACTATTATTATCCCCACATTACAGATGAAGAGAACTTAAGGTCTTGACCAAATTTACCCAGCTCGCAAATCACAGAAATAAGATTCAAACCCACACCATCTGATTCCATGCTGTGAACTCAACCAAAACTGCCCCTAAAACATTAGGGATCACCAGAAAAATTTAATCTACTAAATTCAGCAAACCAATCAATCAAATAAGTTCTCTCTATCTGTGGTTGAGGAATGGCGCAGCAGACACGTTTCTAGACATAGATGAAGAAAGTAGGGTAGATTAGCAACAGGGGGAGTTCCCTGAACTCTGCTAATAAGATTGCGTACATCATCAGTGAACTTAACATGGATATCTTTAATACCTATTATTTTCTCAGAAGTTTGTAAAATGTCATTGGTCTTCTGTTGAAATTAGTGGAAATAGAGCTACTTTTAGTTATTTCAGATTAAAACTTGGGAAGTCACATACCTTGACTACTTGCCTGGAAAGGGTCGTTAGTTTTTTCATAGGACTTTGGGTGTATTTAACTGTGACCACTGGAGCCAGTGCAAAAAATATCTTAATCTTTTTAGCCAGTTCTGGGTTTGTAGAAAATGCTATAAAAGCTGAAATGGAAGAAGACACTCGTTCATAGTTTTCAGATAATTATTTGTTCATTTTAAGTTGTAGTAAATGTAGCCATATTAAAAACAAAACAAAAAACAACACAGAATTATAACCATTTGTAGAGAATAATTTCTCAATTTCTCAAGGGTGGAATTGGATAATTCAGAATAAAGTGTTTCCTGTCCCTGGGGAGTGCAAGGAGGGAGGGTTCAAACATCTACTGTGGGGCATGTCTAGGTAAACTCCAAAGCCCATTCCGGCTCGACCATAGTCCTGGTATCAGACAAAACTGGGCTGTCATTTTGGCTTCCTACTTACTAGCTATGTCACCTCCCCTGAGTGAGTCTTGGTTTTCTCAGTCTGTAAATGTGGATGGTAAAATCTTTATAGGATGATTTTTATAAAAGTCAAATGTATGTAAGTTACATGCATTTGACCTTTATAAGCTTTGTGTCTATAATCTTTATCAAATATATGAAATGTAAGATGTTACTTGGGAATATCACCATTAGAATGGATTCCTCACTTCAACCATTTGTGTAGTAGCATGGATGATAGTGGTTTCAGATGTTTGCATCTCAGTCCAATGAGAGAATGTATGTAAGATATGTGATACAGTACAAGTATGTAAAGACCTACTTTACATCAGAATTCTGATTTTAAGAATTAAGATATAGAAAACAGACTGGTGGAAATTCTGTTGATATTGTTGAGACCTGTAGCCAAAGTGAGAACAGTAAGGGGACAAATGGGCCTCACAACACTGCCAACATAGCCCTACCCACATCTGGCCTACTCTAATGCCTCCCTGGAAACTAAAAGTCATACTGATTGTAGCATATAATCGCTGAGTTTTGTAATCTCTGCTTTCTTTCTAGTGTCCCTCACTAGACTGTGAGATCTTCAAGGAAAGAATGAATACCATATTTATCTCTGCTTCCTCAGCATATAACAGTGTCTGACAAATGTTTGTTGGGGGCACAAATGAATAATTCTTCCTCTTTCAGGCTTATCTATCAACCTCCAAATTTAGTATTGAGGGAAAATTCCCTATTGTCATTCTTATTTTATTTACTCTACAGAAATTAGCCAGAGGAAATAGTTTCCCAATTCAAGCCCCCAAGCTAGAGACTGCACAGAGGGAAGAAATACTGACCCCATTCCATGAATATGGAAGAAGAGCCCCTGACATTCTCTGATCACATCTGCCCCAAACACACCTATGGTGGTGCCTTGTGAGTGGCCCACGTAGTAGAGTTGCTTCTGTCCAGTTTTCTCTATGATAAAATTGATTGTGGCTGGAAGGTCATATTTAGCCATCTCATCCAAACTATCAAAAAGGAGGAATAACAAATTGGAAAAGTCATCTCATTGTTAGGCCTAGAACATTTAAACACATTCAGTGAAGACATAAATACTTTGATTTTGTTAAATATAAGACTAGCGTCAATATATGATATTAGGCATCTATGCAACTTTAAAGGGTGTCACCTTGATTGCAAGTCAACATTTTTAAGAAACTGAAATCAGAAAAATTTGATTTGTCAAAGCCTACTGATGCTTTTCTTGCAAGGCTAGTCATATTCACTTAATTCTATAACAGATTTACCAAGCTCCTCTGAAAAGAGCAATTACCTGGATTGCTTATCTAGAAGAGAGAATAATAAAGCAAACAGATTTGCAGACCGCAGCCCAGACTGACTGAATCAGAATTTCCTGGGAAGAGACCCAGTAATCTGCATATTTAACAATGACCTCAGTTACTTCTGATCCTGTGTATAGTTTAAGAAATACTTACCTAGGGAATTTTCTAGTCATTTGCAAGGGTGCAATGGACTATGGCATAGAATTAGAAAATGCCAATGGTTTCCAGAAAGAAGGCAGGCAACGAGGCCAAGGAACACAAGATTTTCATGACCTCCAAGGCATGGTTCTTAACTCCTATGCCAGTGCATCAGTTTGCTCGTGTGACCGGGTAGGTGTGGCTTCTGAAGCAGACAGCACCCCCATGCGCTACTGCTGGCAACACTGTTGCTTAGCCATTCTGTAATCAGGCTTTCTTCTTACTTCCCCCAGAACATACACACACACACACACACACACACACACACACACACACACACACACTCACACACAGACACCAGGAAGGAGGCAGGAGTTCTAAAACAGCCATGCAATAATAACGACAGTGAAGAAAGTTTGGGTAGAGAAAGAAAGGTTTGTTTCCTTCTTGTGGATTCCATTGGGTGCATTTAGACACAAAACGGGAAAAAATCACTAGGTGTTCATACATATGCATGAGAAAAGTACACACTTTATTAATTAATAGGTTTCTCCTTACCTGAAGGCCCAGTATTCTGGTGATTTGGGTGACAATTTAAGGTGTTTTCTGGACCAAGTATTTCCTCGGCTGTTCCCCAACCACACGTCATAACCACTGTCTGCCAGAAGGAAAGCCAAACTGTTGTTGGGCAGGTTGCAAATCCAGTTACTGGCAGATGCAATTAAGCCATGCTGCAAATACACAGCAGGCTTTGGAGCTGCAAAACACAGGCAACAAGAATTTCATGTTTGAACTTCCTCAATGTCTACAAGAAAAATCTCATTCCTGAATTTCTGTAGTATAAAAGAAAGGTTAAGAGACAAAATTTGATGCCAGGCAAACCTGGGATCTAGTCCCTTCTGAGCTACTTACTTGGGTAAGTTATTTAAGTTCTCTGTCTTGTTTTCTCATTTGTAAAGGATTATATATAATATATTGTATTATGTAAGTGTGGAAGTTAGTTTGCCCTAGTTCAAAATCCCTTCTGATATGCATGAACTCCTTTGTGCCTCAGTTAACCTATCTGTATAATGGGAAATAATAATAAATGCTATCTCCTAGGGTATTTATAAGAATTCGATGAGAACTAAAACATACAAAAGGCTGTCTGGTTGCCAGGCGTGGTGGCTAACCTCCGTGGTGGCTCAGCAGAGGCTGAGGTGGGCAGATCACGAGGTCAGGAGATAGAGGCCATCCTGGCCAGTACAGTGAAACCCTGTCTCTACTAAAACATACAAAAAAATTAGCCAGGCGTGGTGGCGGGCACTTTAGTCCCAGCTACTTGGGAGGCTGAGGCAGGAAAATGGCGTGAACCCGGGAGGCAGAGCTTGCAGTGAGCCAAGATTGCCACACTGCACTCCAGCCTGGGTGACAGAGCAAGACTCCGTCTCAAAAAAAAAAAAAAAAAAAAAAAGGCTGTCTGGCACAGTAAATATATATTAGCTATATATTAGCTCTATTACTGTTGCTTATATTAATAGCATTATATTTTTCAAGACTCATCTGATTAAAAACTTAAATTTTTTTCAAAATAATAAAAACAATAATTAAAATGCCATTTGTTGAATGCTCATTGAATGTCAAGCACTATGCTAAGTTTTATAGGCACCGCTTCATTTCATTTGAATTGTTAGAAAGCAAAAAACAAGGTTATAAGTAGAAATTTACAGTTTAAAATTGTTAATATGATACAAAAATCCTTTTCCCAATGTAAAATAGGAATATTTTAGCTAAGAAAGAGAAAGGAAAAAGAAAGAAGTGAGAAAGTGTTGAAAAAGAGAGAAGAGAGGGAAGAAGTGACTAGGCTTTTCCTCTGCCTTATAAGTGGTTTGTGATGCTGTGTTTGTATCTCAGGACCCTACCTCAGGTCACTTTTGGAACTAGAGTGGCTTCCTGAGAGTGAGTAAGTTGTACTCTCAGAGAGCCTTCAGCCATCGGGACCAAGGAACTAAGAGTCTATGTCCATTTTTCCACCTTTTGGAATAGACGGAAAGAAGAGGTGTTACTAATTCTGCCAAAGTTAAGTACCATTAAATAGTCAAGTACCATCAGGCCTCTTTGATCTGAGTCTGAGACAAATCACAGGGATCTCAGATTAGAGAGAGAGTTTCTCATTGTACAGCTTTTTGTCTCATGAATTTTGGCAGCTATGTGATAGAAATGACAAGAGAAAAATTTGGAGAGACTTAAAAGTCTTGAGTATTTACAAAGTTATTTGTATTTATGGAGTTATTTTGGGAAATAATTGGCTCTGTAAAGCCAGCAACACTATTATATCTTCCTCTCTTTTTTAGAAATCTAGAGTTTTTCTTCAAATAAATAGTCTTTCTGATATTGAGAAGTTTTGTTATTCGACATGTCAAAGTATAAAATGAACTAAGAAGAGAGAGAAGAAAGCAAGAGCAAATAGTTTCTGGGAAATGAATTGCTCTTTTTTCCCCCCTACAGATAGCCACCTGCATTGTGGGGAGCTAGAATTGGCTCTTTAATGAAGTTTAAGCACAGAACTGATAGGAACTAATAGGATCTCTTTTGCAGAGATTCCTGAGGATACCTGAGGCTCTATTTTAGAAAAAAAAAATAGAATTGTTTTTCCAGTTGGAGGCAAGGGCAAGAGGTGTACCCTAGGCCGTAAACTATCCCAGTAGAGTGGGCTGAGAGCTAGGGCTGAGCTTCAGATGGGTCTCCAGTTGCCCATGCTCCCCTGCACAGCTGCCTCCCCAGCAGGATGCGGGACAGCCACAGGAAGGGTAAGCTGAGAAGTGCTGCCGTGGACATTCACTTGGGCAGGACATCAGAGGACTCGGATACCAGCTTCCCATTGCAGGTCCCAATCTTCTTCACAACTATGGCCCTGCAGGAGCTGGTGCGGCTGAAAGAGCCGGAGTCCCCGCCACAGCCAAAGCTGGACTGGAAAGAGTCCAGGCCATAGCTGAGGGCAGAGCTTGTGAGGCCGAGCCCAGCCCACCTGGGTAGCCACTGCTGGTCCTCCTATGCATACACCTGCTCTGCGTCCCAGACTCCAGCGGGCTCTCCTCGCCCTCCAGCAGCTTCCTGTAGGTGGCGCTCTCGATGTCCAAGACCAGCTTGACATGCATCAGCTCCAGGCTTCGGTGAAGCTACGGCGCCCTCTCCTGTTTGGTCCCCTATAGGGTGGCCTCCAGCTCTGCAGGCTCAGCATTGAGTCCTTAATGGCAGACTCCCCACGCTGCTCTGCGTTCTCTGGCCTTTGAGGCCTTCAGTCTCATCCTGGAGCCGGCTGATGTTTTGGTTCACCCGGAAGATCCTCTTCCTGCCATACAGCTCATTCTCAGCCTTCCCAGCCAAGGCCTGCAGCGCCTCGTACTGGATCTGGTGGTGCATGCTCTCAGCCTTGGCCCAGCTGCGGCTGGCGATCTCCTAGTACTGGGCGGAGAGCTCGAGATGATGCCATCCATGTCCAGGACTCGGCTATTGTCCAGGGACAGGACCACAGATGTGGCCGAGATCTGACACTGCAGCTCACGGATCTTCTCTTCTCTTGGGGCAGCCCTTCTAGGCGAGACTACTTGTTCTACGTTGTTCGTGTAAGCTTTATCCACATCCTTCTTGATGAGGAAAATTCATTCTCCATCTCTATATGCTTATTGATCTCATCCTGGTACTTACTCTTGAAGTCCTCCACCAGCCCCTGCATGTTGTCAACCTCCATCTCCAGCTTCAGCTTCTGGTCCCATGTGTCCAGCTGCCGCAGAAAGTTGTTGATGCAGCTCACCATGTTGTCCACATTCTCCCAGCTGTCTTCTGTTGCTGCAGGCTCCACAAGGTCTCCAGCATCTTGTTCTGCTGCTCCAGAAACCACACTTTGTCAATGAAGGAGGCAAACTTGTTCAGGGTCTTGATCTGCTTCTTCTCCTGGGTGTTCACAGCATGGATGTTAGGATCCACCTCCACCTTTAGGGAGCTCAGCAGACTCTGGGTCACAGTGATAACTGTGATGCCTCCCATATCACCAGCCCCAGCATAGACCTCACCGAGACCCATGCTGGTGCCCAGGCCACCCAGAAAGCTGCTGCCCACCTGGAAGAAGGTAGAGGAGCTGATTCAAGCACTGGATATGCTCTTGTACGAACAGCTGCTGAAGGCAGACTTCTGGCTCACCCTGATGGACATGGTGGAGGCTGGAGTGAAGGCAGGTAGGCTCAACTAGATGGTGATTTGACAAGCTGAGAAGCTGTTGCTAGATGGGAGCTAATAGAGTAATATTTACTTTAAACCATGAAATCACACAGACTTGGGTCCAGAACTGACTACAAATAGTTTAATACCAGTGAGAAGGCATCGTAGTAGTTGAAGACATTATATCCAAACCTGGATTTGAATGATTATTGAAGCTGAAAGTTTTCAGATTAGAGAGAAATTTAGAAGGCAGAATTGATAGATGGCGATGATAGGTTGCATGTAGAAGGTGAGGGAGATTTGGTATCAAGAATAACCCCTAGATTTCTGTTTTCAAAACGAGACAGAGGTAAGAACACGATGTGCTTTTGTTTGCTTGGTAGGAAGACAAAGTCGTGAAGAAAAGGAGTGACCAGATAAACAGTGTATATACAAGTGACTTAAAACTTCAAAGTTACACAAATTAAACAGAGAGGTGGGGGGTGATAATTTTTCTCCTCTAATGGAAAGAACTGCTAAGAATTTCAGAACAAAAACTGCTTGACTTCTCCCAGGACATCTAAGTACCTGTGCTTTAAGTATTTTTCCTTTCATAACAAAATAGGTAATACCTGTCCTCCCTGGGCATCCTCTTCCATGTGGAATCCTATAAATTCCAAGGATATAGCCATCTTTTGTTGTAACATCATACTCTTCATAAGGATAACCCCAGTAAGAAATAATCTGGCTCTAAAAAGAGGAAAGGAAATATATAACTTCATGTTATAATCTCTTAATTTTTCACATGAATTACAACATAGTACTTTATTTGTCTGTTTGTTTGTTTGAGACGGGTCTCACTCTGTTCCCCGGGCTGGAGTGCAGTGGTGTGATCTCGGTTCACTGCAGCCTTCGCCTCCTCGGCTCAAGCGATCCTCCCACCTCAGTCTTCCAAGTGGCTGGAACTACAGGCACCTGCCCCACTGCCCAGCTAAATTTTTTGTATGTTTTTGTAGAGATGGGGTTTCACCACGTTGCCCAGGCTGGTCTTAAACTCCTCGGCTCAAGGTATTCATTCCCCTGCCTTAGCCTCCCAAAGTGCTAGGATTGTAGGTGTGAGCCTCCATGCCTGGCCACAATGTAGTACTTTAAATTGCACCTCTGTTTATCACTCTATGTGCCGTGGCAGCATGCAATATTCCTATGAGGATAATTTAAGAGGGATTTCTAGGAGTTACATAAAGAGGCGTAGGTAAGACTGGGTGGGGTGACCCTACATTCTTGTTTGCTCATGACACTCTGGTTTTGCCTGCTGGCCTGGTATTATTAAAGCACCCTAGTTTGTTTTGATGAAAAATTATATGGTCATCTAATGAGGGAAACCACAGGGAATTGTGGAGTACCCTGTGGCTAATAACAAGTGATCTATTACCAAACAGACTTGAAAGAAGAGGGGAGGAAGCAGTTACTGGAAGCCAGAAGGAGAAAGTTAAGCTGAGATAACCAAATTGAGGAAGACAGCTTGTCTAAGTTGACTTCACAGGGAGGAAGCCAGGTCAATAAAAAATCAAACCTTACTGGCTGATTTCTTTCCATCTCCTGCTCACAATTTCCACTGGCTGAATTGAACTGAAAACCAAAAGTCAAGAGGCTTGTTGACCTGTCCTTACAGTTCAGCCTCCTGGGCAGAGAGAAAGGTGTTAAAGAACAGAGAGTGAGCCTAGAGGTGTCAGAGAAGATACCCCACCTGCAGATATACAAAGAAGAGGGGAATTAGTGATTACTGGTTATCTTCCGCATAGAGGTTTACATGCCTTGTCTCATTAACCTTATAAGAGGCCTTTGAGATGGAATTGTACCATTTACAGTTGATAAAACTGATGTTCAGGTAGATTAACAATTTATCCAAGATTATATACTAGGAAGAGATAAAAAGATTAATGCTAAAGTAAGTTTAACTCCAAAGCTTATGCGTTTATCAAAGCATTATGCATTTTCCCAAGTCAGACACAGAGATGCATGTATAAATTGTGGGCTACACAGAGCAGTGGTGAAGAGCCCAGGCTCTGGAGACAGACTGTGACATTGTGAGGATTATATGTAATATGTGTAGAACAATGCCTAACATAAGTGCTTTATAGATTATTGTTCTTATCATTATAGAAGGATTAAAAGCTAAAAATCCCTCATACTAGAGAGAGAAAACTTATGTGAGTTCAACAGTGTGGTAGGAGATCAAGGGTACTTGCTGGATACTTTGGAGAGAGGAACAAGAAGAGACAGTAATGAAAAAAACTTTGGCAGTTTCGTTCTTTTTATGGTTCTAATACAACTTGCGTATGGTACAGGACAGCAATTGTGCACCGTTTATATAGGAGAATGGAGTATATTATTTGAATGAATTCTGTAGTAGATATTTGTCATTTGGCCTTTTTTTCTTTGCCTAACACTATTCCATTCCACTTCTGATATGAATTCCTGAATGTTAAAATACTTTGGTAATAAACAACAGAAACCATCACTGGCTTATTAAACCAAAAAAGTGTATTGGGATAGTTCACAAAATCAAAGAAACTGCTCTATCAAAAACCTCGGGGAAAACTCAAAGAAACTGCTCTATCGAAAACCTCGGGGAAAACTCAAAGATACTCTATAGAGATCATCTGTATTAAGTCATGAAACTTCTCTTTAGGAAGCCACCACTGGATGGTAGTTCAAACCACCAGGAGATGGACTATTACTGCCCCAACTTGGGTCAGATCTTTTAATTCTTGGATTAGTTAGCTATATCAAGAAACAGGAGAGGAAGCACAGACTTAGTCACTGGAGGAATTGTTGAAAACTAAGAAGGCACACCAGTTGTATCTAAAATGCTGAAATATGAATAATTCCTTATTTTAGCATTTTTTCTTAATAAATGACTTACAATATTCATATTAGCTTCAGGGTTTGCATTGTTTCCTTTCTTATCATAACCATACACAGATCCAAGAAGAAGCATCCAGCATGCTGCTGCTAAAAGCTGCCACATTTGGGATCTGCCTAGGAAAGGAAATTTAATATATTTGTCATCAAAGATAAATTCTACGAAGTGAAATTTGGTGTAATCTTTTTATAACACTGCTATGAGAGAGAGCAGAAACATACTTCTAGGCTGTTCTTTAACCAGTAGAATACTGAATTATATAACATTCATTCCATGAAAAATCTAAAATGACTTTTTAGTAAGAAAAGAAAAGACACAAGGAAAGAAGAAAGGAGGGAATGAATGGAAAGGAACAGAGAAACCAATCAATAAGTTTCAGTAGATGACTGGACAAAAGAGGGAATAGATAATGTGTAGAAAAGAAATATAATGGCCAATAAATTAATCAAAGCACATTTAGTATCTCCAGTTATTAGATTGGTTGGTACTTTTTTCTGATGGTGGAGTTAATCATTGGCAAAACCTTTATGAAAAAAATTTGTTAACATGTCTTGTAAATTTAAAAGTATTCATAACTTTCACTCAGTAATTTTGTTTTCAGGAATCTATCTGAAAGAAAAATGATGTATATATAAACACTGGGTATAAAATTGTTTCTTATTACATATCTTAAGACAGTAAAATTTCCCAAAGTAAGAGACTGGTGACCTAAATTATGGGTGAGAAAAAATGGAATTATTCAGTCACCAAATATTATACTTATGTGTGATATGTGAAAATTCCTACTACATAATACGTAGGGAAAAACAGACTTCAAACTGTGTATATATTTTGAGTTCAATGATGACACAAACCATAATAGAAAAAAAAAGCCCAAACATCAAATTTTAATTATAGTTATATCTAGATGGTGAATATTTGGATGATTATTCTCTCATTTTTAAGGTGTTTTTCACACTTTCTAAATTTTCTATATCCAGTATTACTTTATCATAGGAAAGACATTATTATTTAAACTTTTTAAAAAATTGTGAACATTGTGGAGAGAAAAAGATTATGAGTATTTCTCATTTGTCTTTGAAACTACTTAAGTTTAAAGCAAAGAACAACTTTGCAAAAACAACCAAGAGGAACATTTTTCAGGAGGGCTTCCTTTTACAGTTACTTATAAAATACAGATCTTCAAATTATGTTAGAAAATACACCCTCCCTGCCAATCTGTTTTGTTATTGTATAGTAATATAATATATTGACATATAAATTAATACAGATTAATATAGCTTAATTCTGGTGCAACTCTATGGCAGCAACAATAATATCACCTTCAGAAGCAATAATTATTATTGCTATCATAATTGCTATTATAACTATGTATTGAGCACCTATTATGTACCAAATAATGTGCCAGACATATTTCATTTCATTTTATTCTCAAAATAATTCTAAAGGGTAGGAAATATTGGGCTGGGCGTGGTGGCTCATGCCTGTAATCCTAGCACTTTGGAAGGCTGAGGCGGGCTGATCACTTCAGTCCGGGAGTACGAGACCAGCCTGGGCAACACGGAAAACCTTGCTTCTAAAAAAAATACAAAAAATTAGCCAGCCATGGTGGCATGCACCTGTAGTCCCAGCTACTCATGTGGCTGAGGTGAGAGGATCACCTGGGCCCAGGAGTTTGAGGCTCCAGTGAGCTGTGATAGCACCACCACTGCACGCCAACCTCAGTGACAGAGTGAAACCCTGTCAAAAAAAAAAAAAAAGAAAGAAAGAGAGAAAAGAAAAGAAGAAAAAAATTTTAAAAAGGATGGGAAATATTGTCCTCCTTTTATTTAAAATAAAACTGGGTCTTACAAAGTCAAGTAATTTGCCCAACATCAAACAGATGGTCATGGAGGCGGAATCTGAACTCGGGTTCCCTGACTCTAGGAAATGCACATGAAGACTATGCTCTTAACCACTCAGTCCATTCAGACTAGTTTTACGGGGGCCCTCTGGCTTCTGTGTGTCTAATTAGTGTTTTTCTAAGTATGGCCCATAGACCACAGGCATCATAATCACCATGAAAAACACTGAAGACTCTTAGACCTCACACTGAAAACTCTTAGACCTCACCACCACCTAGCTGAAGGAGAATCTATTGGGGGTGCTTGGCCCAGGAATCTGCATTTTAAACCATCATTACAAGTGGTTCATATGCATTCTAAAGTTTAAAAAACAGCCAGACTGGTTGGATTCTTTCAGAAGATAAACTGTTTCATTCTTGTTTCTGTTTATCTAAGACCTAGCATGGAGGTTTTTATAAATGCCAATAAAATGGATGGATGAAGGAGTACATGAATATGTTATTTAATCTTTTTTTTTTTTTCCTGAGACGGAGTTTTGCTCTTGTTGCCCAGGCTGGAGTACAATGGTGTGACCTGAGCTCACTGCAACATCCATCTTCTGGGTTCAAGGGATTCTCCTGCCCCAGCCCCCGGAATAGCTGGGATTACAATCACCTGCCGCCACACCTAATTTTTTGTAGTTTTAGTAGAGACGGGGTTTCACCATTTTGGTCAGGCTGGTTTCGAACTCCTGACTCCTGGTGATCTACCCACCTTGGCCTCCCAAAGTGCTGGCATTACAGGAGTGAGCCACCGCACCTGGCCATGTTATTTAATCTTAATGACTATGCCAATTTGACTCACTATTTTATATTACATATTGCTTCACTGGTTTGATTTTATTCCACTTCATCATTCCTCACTGAGAGTAAGCTTTGAATGTTGATCGGGTCCTTACCTCAGGATTATATTTTATGGCAAAGTAGTAGGGAAATATGTAAAAATTGGTCTTCTCTGTCAAGGCTTTGACAGTTTACATGCTCTCGTTTCTGCTGATTGGCTGGCATTTTGAGGCCTCTGAATCACCATCACCAGTAAGTAAACCTGAAGCCCTTGTGTTGGAGCAGATCCAGCTCTCTTCTGAAATGGCCAAGCCTGTGGGTGTTGTAATGTTGCAGGGGAAGAGGGCTGTGAGCTAGCACAATGTGCTGCTTATAGGAAGAGCTGGGAGCCAGCCCCAAGGGATGGCACAAGGATATACTAGCCATGACAGATTGCCTTTTGTAACCATGACATACAGGCCATCAGCTGCCTTTGTTTCATTCCCCTGTGTTATATGGATCTGGATATAGAATGATGACACACCGCAGCAAGAGAAGTCTGTACGTGTTCCATTTAGGAAGGAGTGTCAAGTCCAACCTAAACAGCCTGTCTTCCAGCATCTCTTACGAGGGATGTTCTTACCTGCTTTGCCTATCCAAGCTTTATAGTATTAACTATAATTGTTGGGTAAGGGTGCTTGATTCAGGAACCTCTCTTAATAATACTCTGAATTTTTTTATTTCTTTGACCTGTTTCTGTGACAGCTCCCTGATGAATATTGCCTTCTCATGTGTCCCACATCGACATTCTGCTGGTTCATATATCCTTATATTCTATATAATATCATATATCCTTATATCCTGTTTCATATATCCTTATATGCATTAGCATATAAGGATATTAGACTAAGAAATATAAAGATATTAGACTAAGAAATATAACGATATTAGACTAAGGATATGCTAATGCATATAAGGATTTTAGACTAAGAAAAAAGCAGACATGATAAATTCCAGGGGATTCTCAGTTTTTAAAGATGAGACTCTTGGTTGCAAGTACTCAGATTAAATCACAATAGATTATATTTATTGTATATTTTATTATAGATATAATCTATAATAGATTTTATTGATTTATCACTGTAAATCAGCTTTTCACACTGCCGTCCTACAAAACATGACTCCTATAAAATGCTATTTGTATAAAGAGGCCATGGGCAAATATATGTTCAACTATATATGTGTGTGTACATATTATATATATGACTTCCTTGGAGACTTATAGACTGTGTGTGTGTGTGTGCATAAAATTTGCTTGGATATTCAGACTACACACACACATACACACACATGTATATGGATACACTTATATAAATGCTATAAACATCACTTATTTGGAGAGCCTTAGTTTATAATTAAGGTTCACTATAGTCCTGCAATCAAGACTCTATTTAACTTTATTTAACCTACTTTTCTGCAGTCTTTTTTTAAACTTTTATTTTGGATTCAGGGGTAGATGTGCAGGTTTGTTATATACATAAACTTGTGTCATGGAGGTTTGTTGCACAGATTATTTCGTCACCCAGGTACTAAACCTAGTACCAAATAGTTATTTTTTCTGATCCTCTTCCTCCTCCCACCCTCCACCCTCGAGTAGGCCCCAGTGTCTGTTGTTCCCCTCTTTGTGTCCATGAGTTATTAAATGCTGATTTAATATTTCTTTCTCTATTTACTATACCAAAAAAATCTATATAATGAAGGAAAGGCTAAAATAAGTGGGCAAAAATTGGAAACGTCTCTTTCAAAAGTTTCTTCAGGCAGATGCTCTACATGACTGTGGAGACAGCTGCTAGTTTTACTCAAATTTGGTTGGAATTTGATTGGAAAAAGGTACATTACGTGCAAGACCCTCTTCCCATGCTCAAAAATCTCCCTTCTCCAATCGTTGCTTTTTGTCCGCTCCCTGCCCCCAACCCCTCTAGCTACTGCAGTCAGTAGGAAATATGAGACTTTCAAGAGAATATTGCTTTGATGCATGTTTGATTTTAAATTGGGTTTATATATTGTATATCAAATGCATGTGGATTATATGTAGGCAGCTCTCATAAGTAATGCATTTTGCACTGACAAATACATTGATGTGAAATCAAGGATGGCAATTTCTCAACAGAAGAATATCAGAAGTAATGGAGACCTTAATTCCATTTTTCTTATTGCCCCATAATAGGAACTATCAGGCTCATCAAGCAAACACTTAATAACAACTTATGGCAATGCTTGGAGAGCATTCTTAACCAGTCTCCACCCTAATTCTTCACTGTATTTGTAAATGGAGCTGAGAATTGGCCACAGTATGCAGGTACAAAGACCCCACAGAAAACTCTAAGCTCTAAGTTTGGAAACCTCTTAAGTTTAGGAATGCAAAGGCGTCAGTTTCCACAGATGAATTTCAGTTTGATCAATGGTAAAATAAAGCTAATGATGAATCCCTGAATGCTTTGTGGATAATTCTGAGTTAAAATTCTAACTCTGTCCTTCAGAAGATATGGCAGCCATGAGAATGCAGCTGTCAGAGCTTCAACTGCGAGGAGCAAAACTGGCTATGAGCCACAGCTCCTGTGTCTCAACTTCATCACTAGCTTCCCAATGAAGCCGCACATTGTAGACACTTCCTAAATATTGGCTATCACTGTTTTTATTATTAGTTGTGTGATTGCTAGGCAATTAAACTTATCTGAAACTTAATTTTCTTATCTGTGTGGTGAGGATAATAACACCTACATGTAGGGTTGGCTTAAGATAATAAAGATGTGATAAATAAGATGATAAATAATGTCTATAAAACATCTAACAATGCTTGACTCTCAGTAAATGGTAGCTATTGTTATACCATGTCTTCTATTTCTGTGATTATTTCAGATGTATGTCTTCGTTCTTCAACTAGTTCCTAAGCTTCTTAAGGACAAGAACCACATTTTATACTTTATATTATAAATACAAATACTTCGTATTTATAAGTTTTTAAATCTTTTGTGTCTCTAGTTTTGCTCATACTGAATATGGCACAATTATTTCAATTGACTTATGAAAAATAACAACATATTTTGTACCAATACTTCTCAAATAGAATAAGAGCAGTCAAGAATTTCTGTTTACTTATTAATTCTATTAATTTTCATTTTTCACTCTACAGAGTACTTTACCTATTTAATCTATAATTTATATACCATGGACTGAACATCTATATGCTTAATCATTACAATCATTATTTTTCCATCGCTAGCAAATGTAAATGTCAATTTGGAATTTGAACAATATCTGTTTTACTCAATTTCTTTTCACTGAGTCTTACTCCCCCTTATGAAAATAGCTTGGGAACAGTGTAACACATTGGAAGATTACAAGAGAGGAACAATTTTGTCTTAACAAATTTGAGTATAAAATTCTTATGAGTGACAAAGTAAAAAATAGGATAGGGCCCAGGAAAATGAAAATAGAAAATATCTTGTATATGCAGGTTACCTGGTAAACAAATAAAAGACACAAAACAAAGCTGATGTCAACACGCACAATAAAATGTTAGCAAAATGTGTGACATTCTCACAGCCCAAGGAAGACATGACAAATGGGATAAAAATTTATATATATATATAATTTTCTAAAGTATATATATAAAATTTTCATCCTATATTATACTTGGCTTCCTTCTATATATATACATCTATATATATAAAATTTTCTAAATAATATGTATGTATATATGTAGAAGGAAGCCAAGTATAATATTAGTGAAAGACATGAAACCATATCTTGCCTGTCATCAGTTATGGCATACATTTTTTGTTTCATCTTTTCTCGATTAGTGAGCTCAGAAAGATATGGAAAAGAAATGTGGGAATGTAGAATGCATGGGAGGAAGAAAGCAATTATATAACAGATCATTATTTGGACAAAAGGATAAAAGGTCCATATTTATAATGAATTGATATTACCTATATGATCTTAAGCAGGCTAAACAAAAAACTGAAAGAGCCTCTTTCCTGCCCCAAGAGAGAGTCAGAAAATGAGAAAAGTTAAAGAAAGGAGCCAGGAGGTCAAAGAAAAAGAGAGTGGGGAAGAAATAAATCAGAAAAAAAAAACACATTAAATAATACAAGTTTAGGCAACCTGAGTGATGTTTTTTCACTTCTTATCTTAATAAGCTATGTTTGAGCAATTTTTCACGTTCAGTTGTTGGTAAACAATGAAATGGCTGGTCTTGAGTAATATATTTCTATATATTTCCAGATGAGATATTAGCAGAAATTTTATGGCAATTGTGCATTCAGCTTATTTTTGTCTGTAGATCAGATGGTACATCATTATTTCCCAACTGTGTGCTGAGGAGGAAAAGTTTATTATCCTCTTCTCTGTCACAATGCAGAATTAGGAGAGTTACTGGGAGTTAATGAAAGAATTCTAGAAAAAGAGTCTGAAAACAGAAGACCTATAGTGTGGGCCTTTCTTTTCCTATCTGGGAAAACACATGGACCTTAAAAATGCCCATGCCACCTTCCTCATGAGGTTGTTGCAAAGTTCCAAAGAAATAATGCTAAAGACAGCATCACTAAATCATAAAAAAATAGAAAATATGGGAATATAAGGCAAGATGCATCTTCTTTACAGAAAAACCCAAGAGTAGAAGCTGAATGCCTTCTGCTATGTTTCTGAAATAACTCAAGCAAAGTTAAGGACCAAGACGAACATTTTCTTTACTATGACTTGAATGAAAAGATCTAGAAGGGAGCAGAGAGACATTCCAAAGGAATATGGTGTTCACAACCAGGTATTTAGCAGATGATTTGAGAGCTCGTCCCTATGTTTACTATTTAAATGAACTGGATGACAAAACAGACAAATCCTAGAATCAAACATGTGGGATCTCTCCTGCTGTCTCCTAGTCACCCATCCCCTTCTTTACCTCTGGTATTCTGACTCCCAGCTCCACCCTTTGCTAGCTACACGCACTGGTCTGTTTCCCCATTCTCCTTGATCCAACAGTGTCTTATCATCTGTCCACTGCTTACTCTTTCTTTCTCCCCATACTCATTCTCTCAAGTCTCTCTCACTAATCACATACTTTCATATATTCCCTAGGTGAGAAAAAAAAATCCAAATCCATACATCCCACATGTGAACCTCTAATTCCATATTCCCTCAAGCCTTCAGGATACTTCCACTTTGATTTCTTTTTGCAATCTTTAATCCAATATGCCCCCAAATAGAATTATTCTCTTTTTCTTTTTCAATTCCTCTTTTATTTCAATTCCAGAATCTGTATCCTCCCAATCTTGAAAGATGGAAACTGAAATTTTCCTATATTCTGGCCAGGCTCAGTGGCTCATGCCTGTAATCCCAGCACTTTGGGAGGCCAAGGCGTGTGGATCACCTGAGGCCAGGAGTTCCAGACCAGCCTGGCTAACATGGTGAAACCTGTCTCTACTGAAAATACAAAAATTAGCCAGTTGTGGTGGCACACGCCTGTAGTCCCAGCTACTCGGGAGGCTGAGGCAGGAGAATCACTTGAACCCTGGAGGCAGAGGTTGCAGTGAGCCGAGATCGGGCCACTGCACTCGCACCTGAGCGACAGAGTGAGACTCGGTCTCAAAAAAAAAAAAAAAAAAAAAAGAAAAAGAAAAATTTTCCTAAATTCTCTGATTTCCTCAAACTCTATTGCCAATCTCTTAATAAACAGTGATGTTCTTTCAAATTTTTTCAAACTCCTTTTCAAAACTTTGCTCAATTATCTCTTTTCTCTGTCATTCTTTTAAAAAAGTTTTCAATTATTACTACTACCTATCTAGTCTAGTATCTAATTCCAATTACTTTATATCATTATACTGGTCTCCTGCCTGGTTTTTCATTTTTGAGTCTTTATGAGTTGAATCATTATGTATGTTGCCAGAAGATTAATTTTTACAAAATCATTTTATCATATTAAATATCCATTTAAGAAACCATAATGAAAAATTTCCGCTTCCAAATATGATGATGTAACTCATACAAGACTGGTTCTCTCACTAGATCAAATATACAAGTCAATTGTTTTCAGGCATAGATAATAGGGTACAAATTTGCAATCTTGAGATAGGCATATTTTAAAAACTCAATAGAGGAATCCTGACAGAATGCTAATATTTTATTATCCTAGAATAAGGCAGAAAACAGGCAAGGAAGGAAGGAAGGAGAAAGAGAGAGAGAGAAAGAAAGGAAAGAAGGAGGAAGAAAGAAAAGAAAAGAAAAAAAGAAAAGGAAGAAAGAGGACAAGTGGAAAACAAATAGCGAAAGGTCAGAATGGCAGATTTAAACAAAACTGTACCAAAAATTACATTAAATGCTAATACAGAAAATACTCTAAAAAAGGCAAATATTGTCAGACTATATATATATATAAAAGCAGGGTCCAACTACCTGCTTTCAACAAAAGCACACTTTAAATATAAAGGAAAATAGGTTGAAAGTAAAAGAAGTAAATAAGTATACCATACAAGCAGTAAGAATAAAAAGGATGTCAAATTTATAACAGACAAAGTAGGCTTCAAGACAATGAACATTATCAGAGTCAAAGCGAGATATTTCATAATGTTAATTCATCTAGAAGACAAAAGTCAATTCATAAGGAAGATAAAACAACCCTAAATATGCAGGCATCCAATAATAGAACTTCAGAATATGAGAAGATCAAACTGATAGAGATATAGGGAATTATTCAGTTTCATAGCTATATGTTTCAACATATCTCTTTCAATAATTGGCAGAAAAATTAGACAGAAATAATATAGAAATATAGAAAACTTGAACAGCACTATTAACCAGTTTGTTATAATTGACATTTGCAGAACATGCCTAAAGAACCCATAGAAACTGAAGCAATAAAAAGGGAAATTAGAAGATATTTGCAACTAAATGATAATAAAACATGACATATCAAAATTTGAGATACAGCCAAAGTACTGCTTAGAAATAAATTTAGTGATTTAACTGCCAGTGTTGGAAAAAAGTTTATAATCAATTATCTGAGTTTCTACCATAAAAAGTTAGAAAAAGAGAATCAAATTAATATCAAAGTAGTAGGAGGAGAGGAATAATAAAGAGGAAATAATAAAATAAAAATATTAGAGAAAATTAATAAAGCCAAAAGTTGGTCCTTGGAAAAAATTAATAAAAATCAAGTAACTCTAACAAAAGTAATCAAGGAAAAATAGAGCTATAATATGTGCCAATATCAGAAATAAAGTAGTACATATCATTAACAATACAAACAATAAAATAAGAGAATATTCTGAAAACTGCAAATAAATTTGATAAATTATATTAACTAGACACATTCCTTGAAAAACACAACTTAAAAAACCATTTCCAGAAGAAAAAGAACATTTCTATATCTACTTTAAAAGTTGAATTTGTTTTATAAAATATTTCCACGTGCATGGACAAAAATTCCAGAACCACATAGTTTCATTGATGAGCATCCTATCTAATATGAGGAAGAAATTGTTACACTCATCAACGATTTTACAGAGCTGTAACACTGAAGTTGTTCATGTGTCCCTGAAATTGTTAGCATACAACCCTTCCTGACAAACATTCTTAGTGTTCTGATGGATGAATTGGAGCCAAGGTTATTAGAATAATATGGAAATTAATCAAAGTAGCAAATAGTTTAAAATGATCAGTTTTAAAATTGGGAAGTACATTTGACAAAACTCAACACCACTTTATAATAAAAAATTTTTAGGAAAATAGAAATGAAAAGGATATGTCTCAATCAGATGAAGGAATTCTATAAAATATCCTCCAGGTACAATTATAATTAATGCTAACATGTTGAATACTTTCACCTTGAGAATGAAACAAGAGAAAGCATGTCTTTCTTATCACCTCCATTTAGCATGATACTGGAGGTGCTATTAAATAAAATAAATCAAAAGAGAAAACAACAACAACAAAAAAGATGGGAAAGTAGAAACGACACTAAATTTATTTTATCTTATTTTATAATTTTCATTTTATTTTATTTTAATTTTTATTTTCTTGAGAAAGCATCTTGCTCTGACACCCAGACTGGAGTGCAATGGCATGATCTCGGCTCACTGCAATCTCTGCAGTGAGCCTCTCCCGGGTTCAAGCGATTCTCCTGCCTCTGCCCCCCAAGTAGCTGGGATTACATGTGCCCACCACCTTACCCGGCTAATTTTTGTATTTTTAGTAGAGATGGGGTTTCACCACGTTGGCCAGGCTGGTTTCAAACTCCTGAACTCAGGTAATCTGCCCACCTCGGCCTCCCAAAGTGCTGGGATTACAGGTGTGAGCCACTGCGCCCGGCCTAAATTTATTTTTACATGGTGTGGTGATGCATATAGAAAATCATAACTAGTCTGCACAAAACCCACTATATCTAATAGATGAATACAGAGAAAAGTATTAAGATACAAGACTAATATTTAAAAAGCAATTGTTTTTTCTTATGCTGATAAAGTAGATAGTTCATAAAACTATGCTTCTTTCAGAACTCTATTTTCTTGCTTTGAAAGTTTATCCCTCTTTTTTTCTAGTCACCAGAAATAAAAACACTATTATGGTAATACTTATAACAAAAAATCAAAATATAATTATGACAATAACAGCTATAATTTTTGGTATCTATCACATATAATAACAATTGGAAATAACTATATGCCATTGACTTTAAAAAGTGATTTATATGAATTAATTTAATTTACAAACAACTCTATTGGTAGGTGCTACTATTATTATTTCTATTATCCTCGTTTTTTTGGTTTGTTGTACAGAAAGTGGAACTCATGCAAAGAGAGGGTAAGTAGGTTAGCTAAATTCACATAGCTAGAAATTGCTATAGCGAGATTTGTATCTGATCGGTTTGATCCAAGAGTCTACAGATGTAACCACCTCTCTATACTGCGTCTCCTGTGTGATGATGGAGTATCCCATGTATTCCATTTCTTTAAATGACTACTAGGATGCATACATTTCATGGAATTCCAGTAACCTAAAGCTAATATAGAGTTACAGGCTGAAAATCTTATTCAAAAGAAGTTGGTTATGTTTTCTTTCAGTTTCCTTATACCTGGCCCTCTGGTTAAAAACAAAATAAAACTCTGAAAGAAATTATGGACTATTGCAATGCACTATTTCAAAGCTTTCTCTTTCTCTCTCTTCTTCTCTTGGTAGCAGTAAGAATCACACTAGCATTTTCATTTTAAATAGGACTATTCTCTCTGAAGAAAATGAGCAGAAAGGTAAATGGAAACAGTACAGATACATCAGCACAGATAAATCCCTGCAAAAGGCTATAATTAGGCTAAACTGATGGTATGTGTTAATGAGAAGTGGCTCAGATGATTCAGAGTATGGATCCTGGAATTAAGAAAAAAAAACATTATCTGGAACAAAGATATGACTTTCACAAAGAATATGTGAGGGAGCAGTACTGTATTTGCAATACACACCTTGTCTGTTCACCATTTATGAGAATGTAGGCCACTAACATGTGAATGTTAGGTCCACATTATGGTAGGTCCACAATATGGATTTGCTGAATAAGTGCATGAATAATAAGTAGGTAAATGAAGCTTACTTGCATTGTTACCAGTCATTTTTATTGTTGCTGTCGTAGCTAGTTTTAGTTCTTTTTAGCTAAAAAAATTACTAAAACATTGTAAAATTCTTATCTTTTAAAAAGTGGTAAAATATGATTTCAACTGAGAGAGTTCAGAGTCATCACTGCACTACACTTGTTATGCTAACAAAAACCAAAATAATGAGAAATACATTGAGCAAAAGATCTGTAAAATCTTTACACTGAAAATTATAAAACAAATCCAAATACATAGAGAGATATACTTTGTTTATACATCAACAGACTCAATAGATTAAATTATATGTTGTTTAATAACTTTTGACATAGGTTTCAATGTATTTCAATGAGAAAGTATTTTCAACAATCATTCCTGCAGAAACAATTGGAAATCAATTTTGAAAAAAAAACCTTGATACATTTCCCAAACCAGATACAAAAATATACCTCAGATTGCAAATCTGAAACTAAAAACTTAAGTACAAAGTTGTTAGAAGATAACAAAGAATAATATCTTTACAAATTTGGGGTAGAAAACTAACCATAAACAAAAAAGATTAAAAAATTATTAAAATAAAAAGCTTCTAATCTTCAAAAACATCATTAAAAAAATAGGCCGGATACGGTGGCTCATGCTTGTAATCCCAGTACTTTGGGAAGCCGAGGCGGGTGGATCACCTGAGGCCAGGAGCTCAAGACCCACCTGGCCAACATGGTAAAACCCCATCTCTACCAAAAATTCAAAAATTAACCAGGCATGTTGGTGCACGCTTGTAATCCCAGCTACTCATAGGAGGCTGAGATATGAGAATCACTTGAACCCAGGAGGTGGAGGTTGCAGTGAGCCAAGATCGCGCCACTGTACTCCAGCCTGGGTGTTAGAGTGAGACGGTCTCAAAAAGCAAAGGAAAAGAGAAGAAAAGAAAACAGCTAATGTACAACACGAGGGCTATAGTTTATTGTATTGTACTTGAAATTTTGGCTAAAAGAGTAGATTTTAAGCGCTCTTGCCACACACACAAAGGGTAACTAGGTAAGATGATTGACATGTTAATTTGTTTGACTATAGTAACCATTTCACTACATATATGTATAGCAAAACATCACGTTATTCACATTAAAATATATGGAATAATAAAAGAAAAAGGCAATTCACAGACAAAAGGAAAATATTTGCAATAGATATTTGATAAAAGACTCTAGGAAATTTCAAGAACTCCAGAAATAAATAACAACAAAAAAATTAAATTTAAAAAATGGACAAAATACTTGGACAGACACTAAACAAAACAGAATAGACAGAAGGCCAATAAACACAAGAAAAGATGTTCAACATTGTTAGTCATCAGAAAGAAATGCAAAGTTAAACCCTAGTGAGATACTACTGCTTACTCACTATGCTAGCTAACATCAACTGCACCAAATGTTGGGGAAGATGAGGAGCTACTGGGCCTTTCCATATATTGATGATGGGATATATATTTATAGTTTATAATATCACAGTGACTCTCAGAAACTCTAAGTTTCTGAAAATCCTGTGAGATAGCAATTCTGCCTTTAGGTAGTTGCTTAAAATAAAAGAAAATATTGGTTTGCAAGATTGTTCGATGAAGATTTATTCACAAATAGCAAATTATTGGAAATAATACAAATGTCCATTAGTAGTAGAATGGACACACAATCATGTTATATTTATGCAATGGAATGCCCACTACTCATCGACACATTCGACAGCCTGGATAAATATCACAAGCATTATGCCAAATGAAAAAAGCGCAAAGGAGTGCATACTCTAGAGTTGAATTTCTGTAAAGGTCAAGAACAGATAAAACTAATTCATAGGAATAGAAATCACAATAGTGTTTGCTTGGTTCTAGGGCAAATTTTGACTGGGGTAATTGCTAAGATTCATCAGCGTGTACAATTAAGATCTGTGCATTTTACTGAATGTAATTATACCACAATTAAAAGGAAACTGGAAACTGTTGCAAAGCAGGTGTTTTCAGAATTTACTAGTGCTGGTGTAAACTAGTAAAACTTATTTGACATATTGCTGTAATTACTAGGAATTTTAAAGAACATCCACATTTTATATCCCAGTAGTTCCACTCAATAAATACATGCTAAAAAGGTAAATTCTCAACTTGGAGAGGGATCTTTTTGTACAAGATTGCTTTAATTCTTGTTATTAGTAATAAAAATTAAAAACATGTTTTCAATTACAAGACGATTTTAAAATAAACTGTAATACATTAATTTAATCTTGTAGATAAATCCATTAAATTATTTTAAAGGCTACATAAAAACATGGAAGCATACTCATAACATTATGTTAAATAGAGGAAAAAGTTGCTGGGCAAAAGAATTATATATACCAATAGTCTACAGAGTATACAATACCTTTCAAGAAATACATAGGCACATTCGTAGTTTTAAAAGAATGAACTTTGACTCTCATCTACACTCTTTTGTAGTACTAATTTGGCCTGAGAATTTCTGGTTTGAAGCAGGGTCTCCTTTTCTAACTTTCAAAGGAAAAGCCCAACCCTCTCCTTTCCTGAATCTTATGATGTGATTTGTTCCAGGCTGTATAAATGGCTGAGACTCACTAACAAGGGAATAATTGACAATATTGACGTTGGTATTGGGAAAGGAACTGACCTTAAGAAAATAGCAATCCCTTTCCAAGGGCGTTTAACCTCTGCAAGTCAGTTTCCAATTCCTTGCTTTAAAAAAAAAATAGAAAAAGGATACACTTGAGTGGTTAGTAGATAGATCATAAAAAATAATTTTTGTGTCTTGGCTGGAAGCCATCATTCTCAGCCGACTAACAGGAACAAAAATCCAAACACCGCATGCCTGTTCTCATGAGAGTTGAACAATGAGAACACAGGGAGGGGAATATCACACACTGAGGCCTGTCAGGGAGTGGGGGACAAGGAGAGGGATAGCATTAGGAGAAATACCTAATGTAGATGACGAGTTGATAGGTGCAGCAAACCACCATGGCACATGTATACCTATGTAACTTACAAATCTACACATTCTGCACATGCATCCCAGAACTTAAAGTATAATTAAAAAAAAATAATTTTTGTTGGTGCATCACTATGTGATTTGTGACACAGAGCTTCATAAAGAGTTCAAAAAATTGTGGCATTATGTAAACATGGTTTCTCAGCACTCACATCTATTCAAAAAATGAAAAAGATGATGAATTTTGTGTCATTCTGTCAATAAATAATCATCAATGGATGCAGAAATTAAAAGGAAAAGATCTATTTACATCATTAAGAAAAGCATCGCCAATAAAGTTTTACTCCTAACGCTTAATCATTTTTCATTAAACTTTTAATGTGTTATGATCCTTTGGACAGTTATATACAAATAAAAATTAAAATCACACATCATTAAAAACTTTTTTAAAAATGCAACCTTATGGTCACAGGAAATGAAAACAATTTAAGTTTTAATGTACATGGAACTTTTAGTTGCAGAGAATGATCTATTGATCAATAAAAGAAGTAATAACACCAATATGTTATATTAAAATATATTTGTAGGAATATGTAAAACATCTGTAGAAATTACTGGAATGAGAATATGAATAGAAGGAGAAAAATAAAAGATGTAAAACTTTAAATTCATTAAATAAGGGAATTTTTAAATGTATATTAGGCATCAAATCATTATTGTATTGGATTCATTTTGAAAATTGTGTAACAATTTAATTTTAAACTATTAATATTTACAATGTGCCATAAAGTGCATCCTTAGCAACTATTTAAAAATATGACACAAATTTTATATGCCAACCTAAAAATTTGCAGTCACTTAACAGAGTTTTGCAAACTTTGGGGCTATAGAAGCAAAAATAATATTTAAGCAGCTGTTATATATTTTTAAATTTTTATTGTTTTTAAACTTCTAAAACAAATAAACAAAAAAGTATGGTCTTCAAAAGACTAAAAGAATTACTCCAAAATGAAAATGGTTATATTTGGTCACTGGGAATAAACATTTTCCCTCTTCCACTAATTTGCTTATTGGTTATATATTTTCCTTGATGAATTTATTAGCTTGAATTATCCTTATAATAATAGCAAAGGTTATGACATTTAGAAATAATTACGTATAAATTTAAACTCAATGACCTCTGAGCAAATGTCCTAGATGTCTCCTTAGGGGCAAAGTTCAGAAGTTTTAGTACTTCCGTCTTGTAATAATCACTTCAGCAGTATCCCATAGTTTTTGTTTATTAAAAGATTCTTGGCAGCCATACAAATGACTGGGTTTGCCAGATGACTGTTGTTTATCAATTAGAATGTTTTGGCATCTGCCACATTTTTCATTTTTATCTGACATTTTAAATCTAAAAACCCACTGGGTGTTTACAAAGATTTAGGACCTCAGCATCCTTCATAAAGCTCTAACACCTTTAACCTCTTAACAAAACACAGTGACTCACAACTATTAGTGGTCAGGTTTGTCAGAAACTAGATTTAAATTGCTTCCCTGTTTTTCCCCACCCACAGGGTGAAAGACAATGAATCAGGAGGAGTGAAGAGACTATTAACAAGTGAATGAAAGGAAATCTTTACACAATAGGCTATCCAGTCCTAAAAATTGTAGATTTGAGAATTAAACACCTAGCACATTTGAATCAGGAAGAAAGACTAGGCAACTTTGATGGAATTTTCAAATAGGTTAAGAGGCTAGTAGCTCTGTGCTCTAAGCCTAGAGGCAAGCAGAAAAGAACAAGACTCTTAGGATGAATGGGAAAAAAAATGCCAAGGCAGAAAAAAAATGAGTAACAAACATTTAAAGAGCATTATATTTCACATGTCCTCTATAATATGAAGGACAAAGCACTTGTCCTGCCTGGCAAAATAGGCTCTGAAAGATTGTTGCTTCAAATTAAAGGCAAAAATTAAATTAAATAAACCACAAAGGAAGAACAGTGAAGGAAATGATTTTTCCCTCAATGTCCTTACAAAGGAAAGGAGAGACAGGATAGGCCAGTGAAGGAATATGAAACCAAGTCATTTTAGAGTAAAAGGGCACTTTAACTGCATATTGTTATTCCAAAATTCAGTTCCATACTCTCATATTTACAGTCTGAAGTGGTAAGTATGCCAAGGTGCTATATATTTGAGTTGGTTTCTGTTTTCAGATATGAAGAAAGCCTGGTAAAAACTGCTTTCTTATTTCTAGAAAAAGAAAATAAAGGATAACTATTTTGTAAAAACAAACACAAATAATAACAGTTTGGCTTTGGCACATAGAATTAAAGAATAATTATTTAATCTCTCTATGTCTAGAGAGGATATTAGTCCATCCAATTGACTCATCTTCATCTTTCTAGCTTCCAATCAGGTCTGCAATTAAAAGGGTGACAGGAGCATGTTACTCTTAAATATCATCTACATTAATGTGAACCACATTTTCACTCCTCTCCCAGTAAAACTATTTATTACAAAGCAGCAGAAAAACAGAATGGTGTGTCATCCACAAATGATTGATTTCATAAGCAGTTGTGTCACTCTTGACAGTCACTTTGCTTCATATTCCCCTGCAGATGACCCTGATCATAAAAAAGAATATTCATACTCAAGGCCATTGGAATGAGAACATAAAGGGCTTTCTAAAAAATGGTAAATGGTTTTGAAAACATTATCCAAACATTATTTCCCAAACCCCTAGATGCAAGACTCAAAAGAGAGGTTCATAAAAAATATCTATTGCTAGATTTTTCCAGGTGTAGACTTGTGATACCTCCTCTCACTGAGGTTCAAATATAGTGATGTGTGCTTTCTAGATGCTACAGCTTTCTGAAAGGGAAAACTTGTCATAACATGCCTAGAAGACTCTCCATCTGAAGTTGTCACATTATACTCTTGCTGTATCTTGCTTAACCTGATAGAATCAAAATACAGTATTCATCATCAACATGTAAAGTTCTGTCCCTCTGAAGGTTTCCCATGTCTCACTAATACACTATGATCCAGGCTCTGCAAATAGATGAAAAGTCATTACCTGATCCAAGTCTTTGGAGGTCTGTCTTCAAGACCTGGGAGCTTCAGGTGCATTCCATATCCTTCCAGAGGCAACTGTCAGTGGAACATGCTCTGTTCTAAACAGCTCAGAAGTTGTCGCAACTAGAAATTTCTTAACTGGAAGCAGATTAATCATGGTTTCAAATATGACAGATGCTACTAAGGTAAACTTGTTAGGCGAGTTCTTAGCCAGTGATGAAAAAGAGTGTGATTGAGACTAAAATTCTCACTCTTGCCAAGCCAATCCTCATGTTCCATGCCTCAAGGGTTAGATGAACTGGAAGATTCTCAGCAGAATCTGAGACTCTCTACTTAGAAAATAATTTCCACTAAGGGTGGATGAAATGACCCCAGTCATATGAGCATCTCTGTAAAATGCCACATCCTCCTGCCTCATCCAGCTGCAACACTTCTAATGCTACCACATTCCCAATTATTGCTTTGGCTTTTCCAAATTTCTTTTACCTTGGTATGTAAATTGGGCATTAGAATTGGCAGGAAATAGTATATCCAATTTTTCAAGATCTCTAGCTAGCTAAAGGTGTATAATCTCCATTTTACAGATATGGAAACTGAAATTCATAGAAGTTATAACATGCTTAGAGAAACTGCAGATGAAGTCTAAATAATATAATGTATAGCCCTTCATTGAGACCTTTAATTCATAGAGCACCAAATGCCTGGTTGCCCTACTATGTAGATACTTGATATTTTGTTGTAGGTCTCATAGTCCAAATGGCTACCTGTACATGTTTTGGAATGTAGAAATTGTATTCCCTTTCTTATATAATAAGAAATACAATTTATAACTTAGTCCAAATGAAGTTTCTAAGTCAATATTATTTATGTTCATGTTATTATCCAGTAAGCTACATGTGTAAACAGGGTATAAATCTGTTCCTCCTATAAAATGGAAGGAGGCAAAATAAAATTCCTCCTCCTCTCAAAATATTTTCTTCACAGACTGGTTGTCTTTAATGCCTGTCTTTATAGACAACTTCAGAATTCATATTTTAAAAGAAAAAAATATCTAGGAAAATAGAAGAATTAATACATATGTTCAAGAGATAATTCTTTGGATAAATATTAACAATTATAACAGAAAAAGTAATATACAAGATTCAGACTAAGAAAAGGAATTTGATTCTTTGTGCAGAGACAATTTGAAAACAAATTTAAGGGAATGCTTTAAGGCAGTGTGTTAGCATTTTTCAAAGTGCTTAACTTAGAAAAATATTTGTACAAAAGAATGAGTTAAACAGCAACATATTCTTGAACAAAAAAGTTTAAAAAACTACTTTGTGCTCTTAGAGATTCTTAATGCATATCAGCTTTACAAATGCTCTGGATGAAATGGAAAGCTTTACTGGGAAATAATAAATGATCAACATTAACTCCAGAGGTCATAAAAAACCCGAAGAAATCATTGAGAAGTTTAAAAGACAATAAAACATCCCTTCATGAAAAATTCATGCTTAAAGGGGTTATAGATTATAGTTCTATCAAGTCATCAAGGAATAGACAATTCTTATGCTATCTAAACTATTACAGAGGGATTTAAAACTGAAATTTTCTAATGCACCAGACAGGCTAGAATAATCCTGATATTAAAAAATTTAAAGGTTAGAAACAACTACAGACCATGCTTACTTATAAATTGTGATGCATTATTGCTAAATATTAGCAAATATAATCCACCAAATAGGGCTCATTCTAGCTGTGCAAAGGTAGAATAATATAATGAAATCTTCCAATATAAAATGTGTTTTAATGCTAAGACTTTAGAACACAATAAAAGTTTGTTTAAGATTTGTGGGTAGTCTGGGTGTGGTGGCTCATACCTGTAGTCCCAGCACTTTGGAATGCCAAAAACGGAGAATTGCTTGAGTCCACGAGTTCAAGATTAGCCTGGGCAATATAGCAAGACCTCCATTTCTACCAAACCAAACCAAACAAAACAAAAAGGTAGAAAAAAAAATTAGCTAGGCATGGAGTGGTGGTGCATGGCATGGTGGTGCATGCCTGTAGCCTCAGCTATTCAAGAGGCTAAAGTGGGAGGATTGCATAAATCCAGGAGTTGGGGGCTATAGTGAACTATGATGGTGCCACTGCATTACAGGATAAGTAATAGAGTGAGGTCCTGTCTCTGGCTTTTTTTTTTTTTAATTTGGGGAATTGATAACTAAAAATTAGAGTATTAGTATTCAAACCGTGGCTACAATGAAGTATGGAATACTCTTAAACAAATTCCAAGTCCCTGAAATGCCATGTCATACTTTTTCTGTTATCTATGTATCATTTATTTATTTGCAAAGCAAAATACTAGCATAGTACTGAATATTTGTCTTCTTTAACAGCAGCCATGGAGGTGACGCCACCAGCCATGACTGGTGTTGCTAATTTTCCCCCTTTTTCCTCCTCCTCTTCTCCTTCTGTTTCTCCTCTTTTTTCTTCTAACTCTTCCTTTTCCTCCTCCTCTTCTTCTCTCCAACTCCTCTTCTTCCTCTTATTCCTTCTTCTTAATTTGTTTTTACTATGGTAAAATACACACAACATAAAATAAATCATTTTAACCCCCTTTAAGTGTATACTTAATGTGTCATTAAGTACATTCATGTGGCTGTGCAAACCATCCCTGGTGATTTATTGATGTCCCATTCTGGAACCACTAAACTCAGGCTGGGTCTAGCATAATCATTGCCAATATGCTTTAAAAGTGGAGAGTTGCAGACCTCTGAAATGCAGCTTGGTCTTGCTGGGCAAACCCTTCTGGGAGCTGATCCAGTGCAGCTCAGCCATCACCTCCAAGGACTCCTGCTATGCCGGAGCTCTCCTGCCACCACCGTCCCAGCTGCATAGTCATTACTGTGTAAGTGAAATAAGACTTAAGCAACTCTTTTCTTATAACCAGTTGAATAATTCTTCATTTCCTTAAAAATATTTTTCTTTCTGAATAGAGAGTGCTCCCTCATCAATCCTGCATCCTTACACTAGCAATCCTGAAGCTTTTCCTAAATGTTCAACTGCCTGTTGAGGCATTACACATTTTCAAACCCATTGCTGTTTATTGATACAATTGTACAGCCTTTTCTGGATCTACATTTTCTATGAGCTTCCCAGCTTGCTCCACCACTTCTGAGGTTGCTGGGTCAGGGGTGCTGTTTTCTAGAGACATCACGCAGACTGGTTGTTTCTGCATCTCCTTCAACATAGTGCCAGCTTGCTTGGAAGCCCTGCTTTTCTACATTCAAAAAGGCACCGTCACCATCTGGCTTTCATTTTGAAAAGGTAGTTTGCAGGTATTTATCTGCTTTGCCAAGGGACTCCAGCCCCTTATTTCTCTTTTGCACTACCATGTCCACATGGGCCTGCATGGTGGGTGAGAAAGCCTATTTCTTTTGGCCCCTGACCAGCTGACCAGTAAGAGTTCTGGTCAGCCATTCATAGGATTTTCATTGCAGACATCATCAGTTTACTTATTCATGGTCTCTCTCCCTTATTTGAATATAAGCTCTATGTCAGCTTTTCAATCACTGTGTCCCATGCCTAGCACATCACATGAAGATAAAGAGGTATGCAGGGAGAAGGGGTACAGAGTTTCCAAGCCCTCCCTTGTGCCGCAGTCTCTAGGAACCTCCAGATATTCAGCTATATAGAAGCTCCAAGATCCTGTCTCTTAAAAATTTTTTTTAAGTTAAAGATTTGTGGGTAAAGGATGAATTATTGTTTGGATAACATTAGAAAATCGACTAAATATTTGGAACAAAATAAAGCTAAATACCCCATTTGAAATACCAAAGAAATTCCAAGTAAATTAGGATTTAAATATCAAACAGAACAATATCAAAACCCAAAGAAAATGTAGGTACATATTTTTATATTAGAATGAGAAAAGGCTTTCTAAACATGATACCTAAGGCAGAATTCATGACAATAAATCAATAATAGATTAAACTACATAAAACTTTCAATAGTTTTACAATTCCATGAGTGTCATAAGAACACTTCAAAAGCAATGAATTTAGTTAATAATTATATTAAATTTTCACTTATTCCCCTCTTTGTCTGTATCTCTTCAGTTGCTCCATTAAATTTCCTCATAGAATTATGGAATTTTAGAGCTCCTGAGGTCCTTAGAGATCATGTATTCATATTGCTTTATTTAAAGGAAGCTTGCACTTTAAGAAATTAAGATTGACTGAAGGTTTGTAGCAGAACTAAGGTTAGAACTGATTTCCTGCCCAGTATTAATTTTACTACATTACTGTGTTCTTTAACCACAAGTCATAAAGAACATTGCATTTGTATAGGTACACACATATATATAACTGTGAACACATACACACTCAAATACGCAGATTATGCTTGAGTTGAAGTTTGGGAAAAAGCACCTAGATTTGAATTTTGACTCCGTTGCTTACAAAGTAGTTGAGCTTTTGCAAGCTTCTCTGGCAATTTTTGAAATAAAAACAATTATGGTAATTGTAATAATGTAGCTACCATTTATTGAACATCAACTATGGGCCAGGCACTGAGCTAAGGATTTGACCTATATATTTTAATCCTTAGTACAAGCCTACAAAGTATGAATAGTTGCCCTCACTTATAAATGAAGAACCTGTGCTTGGAGAGATTAAGCACTTTATTTAAAGTCACTCATCCAGGTCAGGGAGGAAACTGCTCTTGCTCTTTCCACATTTGTAAATGTAGACAAAATGTGAATGCGATGATACATACAATGTGCTTAACGCAGTGCGTGATGTTTAGTAGACATTAAATAAATGTCAGTCCCCTTTCCTCTTTAGGCAGGATCTAGGTTACATATTTAACGATGGTAGGAAAAGATGACATGCTGAGTTGACAAGAAATGGGAGAGCGGCACTCTGGAAAGCCAATATCGTGAAATCCTATATTTCTCCTTCCTTCTAGGTCCACTTCACTTGTCTGAGGGTTCACTGTGATTGGTGGCCACATTCTCTCACTGTTAGGGTCCCTTGGAACCTGATAGTCATCAAAAGAAGACCTAATCCAAGAGTCTTTCCTCTCCTACCTAATCCTTCAGTAAGGCAGCTGCTGACACCTCCTCCACCTAATACCTATTTCTTAAACTTCTCCCATTGCCAAAATCCTTTTTTCCTACTCGGACCCAGTAGCCGTCACTATCAGGGTATTTGCTGCCTCTCTTGATAGTTGATTGAAGCCTTGTGAAGTGGAGGAAATGCTTCACGTGATGGTGTAGGAGTGTGTGTTTTCACTGGGGATTATAACTGTGACTGCAGTTGGAAAGGATATGTGATCCTGGAATTTAGTAGTATATGATGATTTAAATAGACTTAGGCGAGCCGATGTAGGAGTTCAGCCATTGTATAGAGCAGTGCTACTCAAATTGTGGTCTGTGGACTCAGCACCAGCAGCAGCAGCAGGAGCTTGTTAAAACGCGATTTACTTGGGTTGCACTACAAATACACTGAATCAGGGTCTCTGGACTTGGGTCTCTGTTTTACCAAGATCTCCAGGAGATTTCTGGGCATGGTAAAGTCTGAGAAGCTCTGACCTACAAAATCATTTTCATAGCAAAATGTGTTGCAAGTTTCAGAGTAGCAATTTAGAAATTAACATTTATAGACAACCCATTATTGAGTGCAGGCATGGCTGACTTTATGAAAATGAGTAGAGGGCTATTGACACTGTCTCCAAGGAGTACATCAGATAGTAAAACCTCTCTTTCCAGTTTCTTCCACCCTTAAGACCATGATTCATTTGTACATCCTTGGCCAACATAAGGTTCCCACACACACCTGATTTGTGAGAACAGAAAAAGGTAACTTATGCAGAAAAGCTAAAGTTTGGCTGAAATTTTTAGAATTTAGGTTTATTCCTGCCCCAACACCTACCTCGGCAATCGTATTTTCACATGTATGTTGCCTGTATTCAGAAGGACAGACTGTTGATAACGTTAATAAAAATACACATTCTTATGTATGTTGTGCTCTATTTTCAGCTTAGCTCAGTTAACCAACTCTGAAGTGCCACTTCCTACCCAAACCTGACTGACCAAAGGCAAAGTTCAGATTTATAGGATTGCGTATTCCAAAAGCTTTTGGCACGGTTTTTGCACATAGTAGATTGAGTGCTAATTGATTAATAGAGGTGATTTTTTTTCCTTTTCAAGGAAATGCTTGAGTTTTGTTTTAGAAAACAAATTGTTCCATATTTTAAAAAAACTCCTAGAGATAATAAAAATATTAAAATGATTCCATGAAAAAAATTGAACCCAATAGCCTTGTTTTGCTTCAGTGCTTTTCTCTCCAATCCTGAGGGTGACATATTATCAGTAAGGGTGGGTACAGCTCTGATATGGTTTGGTTCTGTGTCCCCACCCAAACCTCATGTTGAATTGTAAGCCCATGTGTTGGAGGAGAAACCAGCCTGGTGGGAGGTTATTGAATCGTGGGGGCAGACTTTCCCCTTGCTGTTCTCATGATAGTGAGTGAGTTCTCATGAGATCTGGTTGTTTGAAAGTGTGTAGCACTTCTCCCTTTGCTCTCTGTATCTCTCTTGCTGCCGTGTGAAGATATGCCTTGCTTCCCTTTCACCTTCTGCCATGACTGTAAGTTTCCTGAGGTCTCCCCAGCCATGTGGAACTGTTAGCCCATTAAACCTTTTCCTCACAAATTACCCAGTCTCAGATATTCTTTATAGCAGTGTGAGAACTAATACAGGCTGTCTTCTAGAAGATGTATCAGAATCTCTGAGGGTGATATGAATACAGTTTGAATAAACCCACTGATAATTTTGAAACTCCTCTGTTGACAGTCACAGTTATAAACAAGTAGTAACTAGCTAGGATATATGCTAAAAAATCTAATTTATGTTAGCAACAATATTACAAAATCTCTAGAAATACCTTGAATAAAAAATGAGGGTGACCTATATGTAGGAAACAGCATAAACACAGTTTTATTGAGGGACATAGATTTAAAAAAAAGTTAAGCCATTCAATGTTTCGAAGGAGTATGAGCTTTGAAAATTGTTCAACTCTTAAATTATTAAAACGGCTTAACGCAATTTCAACTAAAATTCTGGTGAATTTTTTTCAAACTTGTTGAAAACATAATTTTATTGAGAAGAAAAGGGCAAAAATATTTAAGAACATTGAGTTAAAGCAGAATAACAAGATAGGACTTACCCAAGTATACGCACACACACACACAGACACACACAAATTTACTATGTATATACACACCCAACTATCAATCTATTTACCCTATATATATATTCTCTATATATATACCCTATATATATTATAGATATATATATATCTCTATAAGTAGATATATAGAGATATACAGATACCATATATATATATATATATATATATATATATGATATATATATATATATATATATCTCTATAAGTAGATTTATAGAGATATACAGATACCATATATATATATATATATGGTAAGTAGATATATATATCCACTTACTATAGATTTATATATATAGGGTAAATATATATACTTACTATATATATAGGGTAAGTAGATAAATAGGGTAAGTAGATAGATAAATACACTTACTATATATATGTATACACACACATACACATACACACACATGCTTACCCAACTATTTTATATATATATATAATATATATGGTAAGTAGAGAGATATAAAATATATGTAGTGTGTGTATATATAGTAAGTGTATTTATCTACTTACCTTATCTATTATCTACTTAGCCAGTATATATTATATATTTTAAATATTAATATTAAATATATATTTTTAAATATTATATATTTTAAAATATTTTAATGATCAGGATTCTTTTATGATTTTAAATCTTTGCTGTGCTAATAGGATTTTCAGTTTTTTAATCTCAATTACTTCAGACTGACAGTGCAATTACCTGAATTAATTGCTCAGTAACCTGACTAAATAAATTATATATATAAAATATATTGTATATATAATAATATATAATATATATATTTATTTTTTTAAGGTAGAGACAGGGTCTTATTGTGTTACCCAGACTGGTCTCAAATCCTGACCTCAAGTGATTCTCCTGCTTTAGCCTCCCAAAGTGCTGGGATTAGAGGCTTGAGCCACTGTGCCTTGTGGCAATAACATTTTTAAATGAATTTTAAAGCTAAACATTTTAAAAGTGTGTCATAGAGCAAGAATTGACCACAGACCTACAAAAGTGAAAAAGAAAGGTCACAAACAATTAAAAAATAGCAAAATATAATATATTGCATACTATATAATAAAGAGTATACATCAGCAGAAGAGAAAAGACTAATGTTAAAGATAAATGTTAAATTGGAAAATAAATTGGATAGGTTTTTGTGGTCTTAGAGCAAATGTGTTGCGTCTAGCAGGAAGGAATAAATATAAAACATTTTCATATTTTGAGATGATAAAAAAATCTTTTCAAAAATTGACACCATTAGTTATAAATTGCAACCTGGAATCAGACTGAACTCTCTTTAAAGCCTGCGTTCCACTACTCTGCCTTGGAATACAGGAGAAAAAAAGATAAGGAATAAGCGGTGGGGGGTGGGAGGTGTCTTTTATTCAGCCTATATTTATATCTTCTATATAAACCAACTAAGACTTTAAGATCAACAAGTATTTTAAAATATTTTAATGATCAGTATTTTTTTATGATTTCAAATCTTTGCTGTGCTAATAGGATTTTCAATTTTTGTTTTCATCTCAGTTACTTCAGACTGACAGTGCAATTACCTGAATTAATTGCTCAGTAATCAGACTAAATAAATTCCCTAACTGTGCTATGTATTGACTTTGGGTTTCTAATACAGGGAAAGTTATATTTTGAGCCATTTTCAGTGAGGTTCCAAGACATTCTTTTGAATAAAGAGATTAACCTTAACATCTTAGGAACAAATAAGAATGACTTTGTGCTGGTGGTTCTCAAGCAACTGCCTTACTCTGTCCTTGGTGATCAGAGCTCCTCTGGACCCAAATGTTTTTCTGATTCCACCATACTGCTCATTAATAGGATATAATAGAGATTTCAGAAAGAGCTTTTAGTTGTTAATGAGGAAGCAAACAAGTCGAGGAAGAATAACCTCCCCATCACATACTAATTATTCTTGAAGGCATACTTTGATATTTTGATAGGAGAGTGGAAATCCAGGAAATGATAACAACTTCTTAAAAATATAAGGATATTTATAGTCATATAACCTATCATATCATGACTGAAAAAGACCATTGAAGAGAAACTCAGAAATAAACTTGATATTAATTTAGGAATTAAGCCCTCTCTTGGTTAAATCAAAAGCTACAAGTGTGAGAGACTCTGTTTTGGATTTGACGAGTAGAGATGGCACGACAACACTAAGGCTTAGACATTCCAGCTCTCATATATAAAGTTGAAGATGGGAGCCTTATACTTTTGATGTTATATGGGAGGAGATGATGGAAAGAGGGAGTAAAATTTTATTGGGGATGTAAGTATTTGTATAGACTGAATTTAAAGGGGCCCTTTGGGGAAAAAAAAGTTAAATGTTAGAAGCTAAAATGGAAATATAAATTAGAGCTGATAGTCTTATAGTAAAAGAATTGCCCTTGGCAAAAACAAATTTGTATAAAGTATTCTCAAAGATGGATCATATTATCAGGACTGAGGAATTGCATCAATAAATAAATGGTTAAAAATAAAACAGGAGGAAAGAGCTAGTATAGAGTGAGTCTTATGATACCTATAAATCAAATATGATGCCTGGCACTATTTATATCCTGATTTGGACAAACTCGTTTTTTTAAAAAAAAAACACACACATTTATTAGATAATCAGGGAAATTTGAATGATTGCCTGCATATTTGATATTATTAAAAGATTTTTGATCTGCTTGGTTTTTAGGCATGATGTTTGTGTACTGTGATTATTTTTAAAATCTCCTATGTTTTAAAATTACCTTATAAAATATTTTCAAAGGAAATGATATGTGTCTGGAAGTTTGCTTTAAAATATTTTATTGCCAGCTGTGTTAGGGTATAGATAAAATGAAATTATCATATGCTAATAATTATTGAGGCTGGAAAATGCGCGCTTCGGGTTATACTATTTTCTTAATTCTTGTGTGTTTGAAAATCTTTATAATATAAATTTACAAAAGAAATAACAATGAAGATGATGAAGTAAATCAAACTCAGAGAACTAAAAGTTTTGTATTAAGTTTGGGAATACTTTTTTATTTTTAATTTTGTGGGTACATAGTAGGTGTATATATGGAGTACATGAGATATTTTGATACAGGCATAAATGAGTAATAATCGTATCAGGGTAAATGAGGTATCTGTCCCCTCAAGCATTGATCCTTTGTGTTACAAACAATTCAACTATACACTTTTAGTTATTTTAAAATGTACATTAAATTGTCATTAACTAGTCATTCTATTGTGCTATCAAATACTATCTCTTATTTATTCTATATTTGTGCCCAGTAAGCATCCCCATTTCACTCCCCTCCCCGCCACACAAAAAAAAACCCTTCCCAGACTCTGGTAACCAACATTCTAGTCTCTATCTCCATGAATTCAGTTGTTTTAATTTTTAGCTCCCACAAACAAGTGAGAACATGAGAAGTTTATCTTTCTGTGTCTGGCTTATTTCACTTACGACATGACATCCAGTTCCATCCAGGTTGTTGCAGATGACAAGATTAGCTACTCTCTGTCTTTTGATTGGAGAGTCTAGTCCATTTACGTTCAATGTTATTATTGATAACTGAAGACTTACTCCTGCCATTTTGTTATTTGTTTTCTGGTTGTTTTGTGGTCTTCTCTTCCTTCTTTCCTTTCTTCCTGTCTTCCTTTTAATGATTTTCTCTGGTGGTATGTATTAATCTATTGCTTTTTTTTTTTTTTTTGAGATGGAGTCTCACTCTGTCACCCAGGCTGGAGTGGTGCAGTGGCGCCATCTCGACTCACTGCAACCTGCAACCTCCACCTCCCAGGTTCAGTCGATTCTCCTGCCTCAGCCTCCCAAGTAGCTGGGATTACAGGCACTCACCACCACACCTGGCTAATTTTTGTATTTTTAGTAGAGATAGGGTTTCACCATTTTGGCCAGGCTGATCTCGAACTTCTGACCTCAAGTAATCCTCCTGCCTCAGCCTCCTAAAGTGCTGGAATTATTGAGCCATCACACCCAGCCAATGTATTGCTTTTTTATTGTTTGTGTAACTGTTGTATGTTTTTTTATTTGAGGTTTCTACGACGCTTGCAAATAATATAACCCATTATTTTCAACTGATGACAACTTAACACTGATTGCATAAACAAGCAAAGAGAAAACTAACAAAAATTCTACACTTTAACTTCATCTCCTGCTTTTAAACTTTTAGTTGTTTCTATTTATATCTTATTGTACTATATATTTCTTGAAAATTAGTTGTAGTTATTATTTTTGATTGGTTCTTTCAGCCTTTCTACTTGTGAACAGTTTACACACCACAATTTCAGTGTTATAATATTCTGTTTTTCTGTGTACTTACTATTACCAGTGAGTTTTGTACCTTCAGATTTATTACTGCTCATTAATGTCCTTTTCTTTCAAATTGAAGAACTCTCTTTAGCATTTCTTATGGGACAGGTCTGCTGTTAATGAAATGCCTCAGCTTTTGTTTGTCTGGGGAAGTCTTTATTTCTCCTACATGTTTGAAGGATATTTTCACCAGATATACTATTCTAGTGTAAAAGGTGTGTTGTTTTTTTTTTTCCTTCAGCACTTTAAATATGTCATGCCACTTTCTCCTGGCCTGAAAGGTTTCCACTGAAAAGTCTTCTGCCAGACATACTGGAGCTCCCTTGAATGTTCTCTCTCTCTCTCTCTCTCTCTCTCCCCCACCCCTTCCCTCTCTTGCTGCTTTTAGGATCCTTTTTTTATCCTAGACCTTTGGGAGTTTGATTATTAAGTCTTTGGGATAAGTCTGCTTGGTATTCTATAGGCTTCTTGTACATGACCATTGATAACTGTCTCTAGTTTTGGGAAGTTCTCTTATATCCCTTTGAATAAACTTTCTACTCCTATCTCTTTCTCTACCTCCTTTTTACGGCCAATGACTCTTAGATTTGCACTTTAAAGCTATTTTCTAGATTTCGTAGGCGTGCTTTTGTACTTTGTTCTTTTTCATTCTTTTTTTCTCTGACTGTATTTTCTTTCTTTTCTTTTCTTTTTTTTTTTTTTTTTTTTTTTTTGAGACAGAGTCTCGCTCTGTCACCCAGGTTGGAGTGCAATGGTATGATCTCAGCTCATTGCACCCTCCACCTCCCAGGTTCAAGTAATTCTCCTGCCTCAGCCTCCTGAGTAGCTGGGATTATAGGCGCCCACCACTACGCTTGGCTAATTTTTTGTATTTCTTTTAGTAGAGATGGGGTTGCACCATGTTAGTCAGGCAAAGTGCTGGATTACAGGCATGAGCCACCACACCCCACCCTCTGGCTGCATTTTCAAATAGCCTGTCTTCAAGTTTACTAATTCTTTCTTCTGCTTGTTCAATTCTGCTAAGAGACTCTCATGCATTCTTCAGTATGTCTATTGCATTTTTCAATTCCAGAATTTCTGCTTGATTCTTTGTAATTATTTCAATCTCTTTGTTAAATTTATCTGATGGAGTCCTGAATTCCTTCTGTGTGTTGTCTTGAATTTCTGTGAGTTTCCTCAAAACAGCTATTTTGAAGTTTTTATCTGAAAGGGCACATTTCTCTCTCTCTCTGGGGTTGGTCCCTAGTTTATTTGGTGAGGTCATATTTTCCTAGACGGTCTTGATGTTTGCAGATGTTTGTCAGTGTCTGGGCATTTAAGAGTTATGTATTTGTTGTAGTCTTCACAGTCTGGGCTTGTTTGTACCCATCCTTATTGGAAGGTGTTCTAGGTATTCAAAGGGACTTGAGTGCTGTGATCTAAGTTCTTGGTCACTGCAGCCATACCTGCGTTAGGAGGCACTCTTAGCCCAGTAAAGCTGTAGCTCTTGCAGACTTATAGAGGTACCACCTTGGTGGTTTTGGATAAGATCCAGAAGAATTCTCTGGATTACCAGGCAGAGTATCTTGTTCTTTTCCCTTACTTTCCCCCAAACAAATGGGGGGTCTGTCTCTGTGCTGAGCTTCCTGAAGTTGAGGGACGGGTAACACAAGCACTACCCTGTAGCCACTGCCACTGGGACGGTGCTGGGTCAGACCTGAAGCCAGCACAGCACTGAGTCTCGCCCAAGGCCTGCTGTAACCACTACCTGGCTACCGCCTATGTTTCTTCATGGCCCTAGGGCTCTACAATTAGCAGATGATGAAGCCAGCCAGGCTTGTGTCCTTCCTTTCAAGGTGGTGAGTTACCCTCAGCTCCAAGCGGGTCCAGCGATGTCATCCAGGAGTCAGAGCCTGGAGTTGGATATCTTAGGAATCCGCCTGGTGCCTTATTCTACTGCAGCTAAGCTGGCACCAAAACCACAAGTCAAAATCCTTCCCACTCTCCCTTCCTCCTTCCATAGAGGAGTCTCTCCCCATGGCCACCACCACCTCAGGCCTGTGGTGAGTATTGCCAGGCTACCGCCAAACTCACTCAAGGCCCAGTGGCTCTTCAGTCAGCTTGTGGTGAATGCTTCCAGCCCTGGGACTCACCTTTCAGGACAGCGGGCTCTCCTCTGGTCTAGCCCAGATCCAGAAATGCCATCCAAGAGCCAAGGCCTGGAATTGGGGACCCAAGTGCTTGTTTGGTACTCTACCCCACAGTGGTCAAGTTGGCACCTAAGCTGATTTTTGCTTCTGATGAAGGTGCTTTTTTATATAGTTATATAGTTAGTTGTCAAATTTGGTGTTCTTGTGGGGAGGATGACCGGTGGGGGCTTCTATTTGTTCTTTTGCTTTGACAATCAGTAGAGGCATCTATTTGCTCTGGCATTCCATCTTGCTCTGCCTTCCTAGAACCGTGGATCTGGGGCTACATTTTGTAATGATTAAGCCAATCTCAAGTATGTTTGCTATTTAAATATAATTTTAAAAAGTAATCTGACACATTAAAGAACAAAACGGATTATCGACAGGGAGAAAAACAATTAGTTGTTAAATTATTTGCTCATAAGGCATTTATTATATAGGCACATAATAATAAGCTTCAATAATTAAAGAAGAGCTCCCATGTGGATGGTTGCCATGCAGTAGAGGACATATCATGAGGTGCAACATGGGTTACCTGAATTTACAGAGTTCACAAATCTAGAAGCAATGATAAAAACACATCACACGTACTCCAACTATAGAAAACAAAGAAGTAAGATTGATAACAAAGGTAACAAATGTACTGTTTAGCAGGTGATTATGTGAGAGATTTATTTATATTAAGGCTTGATTTGACCTGTTAATGTGGTATATTGGACAAATTTGGGTTTTTGAGTCAGAAAGACCCGAATTCATAGCCTGGTTTCACTATTTTTCATGAGAATTTACACATATAATTCATTCTACATCTCCTTACTTTACATGCTATAATAAAAAATTGGCACACTATGCCAATATTATATATTTATATTATGTATATATTTGTATAATTAACATAAAATTGGCATAATATTACCAATTTTATAGTACTTTTGTGGGTGTTAAGTGTTATTCCATATATAAAGTGCTTAGCAGAGTGTTAGCTTTTCCTATCTTCCATCTAGGAACTTCTCTAAAATTTAATTCCTGATTGGGTTTTGCTTATTTAGATAGTCTTTTTTATTTCACAATTTTTAATAAAGGGGCTGACATGCTAAGTAAAATGAGTACAGACACCATCTATTGATTAAATAGAGTAAATGCCCCTGGATTAAGGGGAAAAACACAAGCAGCCTTCAAATCTACCCTACCCTCTAGTGGCAAATCTGGATAACTGCATAGTTCTATCAAATTCTGTGAAAATAGATTGTGAATGTAAAAATGTTATTTTAAATAACAGTAAGTGTTTTTTTAATAGGGTTATTAGTTGCATGTCCTTGTTTGGTCACTTACGGAACTAATTTCAAAAAGCAGTTAAATTTTAGAGCTGTGGAAACAAAACACTGCTAGATTTGCAGCAATTCTGATATAATCCCAAAGCATAATTTCCTTATTAATGGTATAGATTTCTGGGCCTGTGTTTAATTTGAGAAGTCTAAATGCTATTTGGTTATTTAAACTCAATTTTGACTTCAAAAGCTTTTTAAAGATGAAGAAACTGAGTATGTTATAAGGATAGAAAATAATAAGGACAGAGAAAAAAGAAAATTATCAACACTCTTTAAATGATACACATCATCTGTGCTTCAATCGGTGCATTTTGTAGCTATAGACCAGAATGTCATCAATACTAACATTAGATACAAGATTAAGGTTGCAATTATTATGATACCCTAGAAGCAGGATTTTTTCTCTATTATTTCAGTTGTCTCCTTTGTTTCATATCTGGATAATCTGAAGTTGATACTAGCAAAGGTTTGTCTGGGGAAGAAATATATATGTCAATAAGCTCAACCACATTGGAAGATATGAGAGTTGTCTCTAATAAGAGATATGTTATTCACTATATTTAATGAAATCAAAGATAATAATAGGCCTAAGTAATCTAGAATTGTGAGTTGCTGATTATAAAACACAGCCAAATGAAAGCAAATCAACAATAGTGCAACAAAATGTGATCTGTTTAAGACTCAAAACAGTAATTCTCAAAGTAGAAATTCCTGACCAGTGGCATCAGCATTGGCTGGGAACTTGTTTGAAATGGAAATTCTTAGACAGGGCCTAGACCTACTAAAGCAGGAACACTGGAGATTAGCGAACTCCAGGTGATTCTGGTGTATGCTAAAGGTTGATGCTAGGAGACTATTCTCCAGGGCATTTCTTCATATCTCAGATCAGTTTTTGTCCCAGACTATCTTTTCAATGATGTGTGTTTAATGAAAAGCCTTGAAAGACAGAAGACCGTCTCCCTCCAGTGTAGAGGGTAGATTTGTTCCTAACCAGTATAATAAAGATGTCTTCATATGGGGCAAAGATTGGACAGTTTTGCTGGCAGCCCCTTTATAAGATTGGGAGGTTCCTAAACTTGGAATTCTGCTGTGACGTAGGCTTATCATATGTGCAACATCCACCTGGGTCCACTTCTGCATCTTCTCTGTGGACTTGTGGAACAAGGAGAACGTGAAGGTGTTGAGGTCCGCTGTGATACAAGTCCTTTGTCTTTGACCCAAGAGTTTCCTGTCTCCTGCCAGCATCTATGAAATTGTGGCAGGCTACTTTGTTAGCCTATAAGACTCTTCGTGGTCCTTTGCAGTTTAGAACAACGGGACCAGAACACTCAATTAAAATGGATCTTTCTCACTTTAGTCACCTCTCTGCTCAGGTGTCATTTCCCAGGGGAGCTTTTTCTGACCACTCTATTTAAAATAGTATCTTGCACAGAAGAACAGATTTCTCACATTTTCACTTATTTATAGGAGCTAAAAATGAAAAATATTGAACTCATGGAGATGAAGGAAGTACAATGATGGTTACCAGAGGCTGTGAAGGGTAGTGGGGAGGTGAGGATAAATGGGAAATGGTTAATGGGCACAAAAATACAACTCGATAGAATGAATAAGATCTAATATTCTGTAGCACAATAGGGTGATATAGTTAACAATAATCTATTGTCTATTTAAAATAACTTTAAAATTAGAACTGGAATGTTACTAATACAAAGAAATGATCAATGCTTGGGTGACAGATACTCTAATTACCCTGATTTGAATCATTACACATTTTATGACTGTATCAAAACATCACATGTACCCCATAAGTATATACAATTATTATGTACCCATAATAATTCAAAAAAGAAAAAACAAATAGTGCCTTGTGTCATTCATTTCTACTCCATAACCTACTGTATTTTATCAGCAATTATTCTTACATAATATAATAATATATCTGATTATAATTATCAACCTCCACCACTAAAATGTAAGCTCTGTCAGGACAAGGGGTTTGTCTTTTGTTCCTAGAACAAAAAGAACACTGTTTGTTTTGATAAATATTCATTAGACATAAATATTAAACAAATATCAATATAATATATATGATTTAAATTTATCAAATGAATATATCTTTCCCAAGCAGTGCAGATTTAATAGGCCAAGAAGCTTTTTTTAATTTTAAATTTAATCAGATCAATTTTTGGCCTGTTTTGTTAGTAAGTTCAGTCACATTTTGTATCATTGTCTTGACATGCATCTGGCAGAAGGCATATTAAATAGTCCCAGGGTATACAATTTCCAGTGCCTTCTTAACTCATTTTTGGTTTGAACTTGCTTTAGAGCCAAACCATTTGCAGATCTTCTAATCTTTTAACCTCCTTTGCTGATTTGACCTGTTTTGAATTCAAGTAGCTTTTGGAATTCTAAAGAACAGTAAGTATTTGCTGTGAGGTGCTGCAAAATGAAGGCATGAAGCACAGAATTCTAAATTCACTAGAATGCACATTTATGAGCTCTCAGAAAAGGAATAGTAAAGCTTAGATGATTGAAATTATTTGTCAGAATATTTATTGAAAGAAATGTAATTCTTTTTCTGACTGTGTGCCTGTATCTGTATAAACACATTCTCAGTAAAAGTATATTTATTTGTAAATGTGTATTTACAAATATATAGTGTATACACACACGTATATACACTCACATAACGAGCATATGTTCTTTATCTTCAGTGTCTTATAACCTTAACTAAAATATTTGAGATAAGGATTCACAAAGCAGAGCCACCCAACTCCCAGTAAATATTCTTGTATCATACCTTTCCAATTAGTAGGTACTGACTTAGTTACAGTGACATAAATTGAACAGTAAGATAGTAAGTCAGTTAATCTACTGGCACACATGAATTGGATTTACTCGAATAAAGAACAACAGATTCTTAGCACTTATAGGAAGACCTTTAATTGAGGAAATTTAGAAAAGCATAGATGTTTTTCTTAAATATTGAACTCACAGATATGGCGATTCATATCGTCCAGCTGGCTCTCCAGATCAACCATATCTGTAAGTTCAATATTTAACTCACAGATATAACTGGATGATATAAACAGATGAGAAGAGAAGCTGGGCAGAATGAGCAGGGAAACCAAATGAATACAGGAAGACAAAATTTTTCACATGCTCTTGGTATTGAAAACAAACCTTGATGTAAGTACACAAGAAGTTTAAAATTCAGAGAAATATAATTTACTAAGTGCCAAAATATAAATATTAAAATAAAATTATTAAATGGAAGCTGGCTGGTTTCTGAGATTTGGCCTTATTTGGTTCAATAATTGTATGTAAGCTTTGCTTTGTACATTTATGAATATGCTTTTATTAGGTTACTGAAAGGTAATCAGGCTTCTAGGAACTGATTTATATGAACCAAAACCACAAAGAAGACCTGATAAGCCAGAGTATCAATGTTTTATGTGAGCAGAGAAATTATCCATTGTTCTGTAATCAGATACTTACATAGGCTGCTCTAACAATTTCCCACTTAATAGATGAGTCTATCTTGACTCACCTACTATAAGTTATAATAGCTTATAATAGCCTATAAGTTATTATAAGAAGATCATCTAATATGTAAGAGCAAAGGAATAATAATCCTAATAAGTAATACCTTGCAGTTATAAAACCAATAATGGTGGGTAATATTAATTAAGCAATACCACAGATCATGCACTAATTATATTAAAATGCTCAATAAAAAGAAGCCATTCAATAGATATTTGTTCAAGAAATAAACACAAAAATCCTCACAACTCTGGGAGGTATACACTCACTATTTTCAATGAAGGAAATTAAAGCTCATGAAGTTAATAACTTTCTCCATTTATTAAATGGCTGGCCAGGAACTCGAATCCAGGTCACTCTGACTCTGTGTTTATAACAATTTTGTTAAATGGGTTGCTTGAAAATGTATGTATTCTTCTCCACCTTCACATCGTCTAGAATACTCCGTTTTAGGCTTCCATTTATCCATACCTACTATAGATTTATTATGGGATTACCTCGTTAAGATACTTTGCGTTGTTTAATAGTTTATTTTAGCGATAACTTAAAATCCTTGAGGAAATTTTGAACTCACGGTTATCATCAGCAACCCACTTGTAAACTACTTCGTAGGGTGGGTTATTTCAGCAAATAGTTAATCTCATCTGTATTTTTATTTTATTTTATTTTATTTTATTTATTTATTTATTTATTTATTTATTTATTTATTTATTTATTTTGAGACAGAGTCTCTGTTGCCCAGGCTGGAGTGCTATGGCGCCATCTTGGCTCACTGCAACATCTGCCTCCTGGGTTCAGGTGATTCTCATGCCTCAGCCTCCCAAGTAGCTGGGATTACATGCGTGTGCCACCACACCCTACTAATTTTTGTATTTTTAGTAGAGATAGGGTTTTACCACATTGGCCAGGCTGATCTCAAACTCCTGATCTCAGGTGATCCACCCACCTCAGCCTCCCAAAGTTCTGGGATTACAGGCGTGAGCAACCACACCTGGCTTCATCTGTATTTTTATTTGTTGTTCAGAATGTTACTTTCAAAAGAAAATTCTAGAGTGGCATCCTCCTTGTATGCTTTAAATACTTTTTCTGGTTTGGCTTAGATGATATATAGCTTTTAGAATTTTTCCAGTAGGGCTAGGATAATGGCCAACTGAGATATGCAGGTAATGTTTGCACCTGGAAGCTCAAGTCCCTTTCTGTGTCTTCTAATATCTTCCTTTCTTTACTTCCTTCTTGCCTCCATTCCTGCTTTTTCCTTCTAATATCTAACTGCTACTTCTCACTTTCTCTCACACTTTCAGAGAAGGCTTACATTCAACTGGCATTTTTCTTTCACCAGATTTCTGTGTACACTCTGGAAGCTGAGATACTCAGTATTACCCTGAATAATACTTGCTAAAACCCTTAGCAACCCCCCTTCCATTTTCTCCCGCAGACAACTCTGGAAATGTTTGACACTATAACAGAGCTATTCATATCAGCCTTGTGCAGCAAAAGGAGAAGAATGCTTGGATTAGGAGATGTTGATTCCATCTCTAACACTGCCAACTGTATGACCTTTATCAAGGTGCTGAACTTCTATTACTTTAATATCCTCACTTGGAAAATAATAGGATTAGACTAGATAATTGTTTAGATCTCTTCAAATTCTAAAATACCATGATTTCTAAAAATATGAGTCAGGTTATTTCTAGTGGGTTTTAGATTGCAACACAGTTCTCAGTTCATATATGTTGGTTTTCATGTGAGTTATGCACAAAAGCATAGAAAACTACCTGCAGCCTCAAGACAGCGTTAGACAGAATTTTGGAGGGAACTGTGAACAACAATATGATGATACAAGTTTAGAGGTGTATTTGAGGCATAATAAAGAGAAAACTTGACTGGAAGGGAGGCTACTAGTTAAGATAGTTGGAAAAGAGATAGTATATTTAAGTAACCAGCTTTATGAGGATTTTACATTGTAGGTTGAACAATTTGAACTTAGGTGGAACAATGAAGAGGATTTTAGGAATCAATTTGGAATGTTAAGCAGAGACAAGAGAAAGGTAGGTCATTTAAGATGCTACTTTAACAGTTCAAGCATTGTGTGTTGACAGCTATCATGATGGAGAAGGAGATGAAGACCTGAGGTTTTTTTTAACTGACAAATGAATAAATATGAAGTACTGATATATCTTATCTCAAAAAAATTTCCTAGGTCTCTGACTGAAAAGTCCTACAAATAATGACCTAATAACAATGATCATCCTCACTTATAGAATATGATCTTGTAAAATTCCACATTAAAAAGGAATCGGGACCTCTTAGGGAAATAATTGAGCGGAAGCAGCAAACATTCAGGATGACAGGTTTGGTAAAAGAACTTTGGAGCCGACTTATAGAAGCTCTCACAAGCAACAGAGGGTATAATTTTAATATCAGTAAGGATAATAATCCTTACTGATTTTAAACATATGCATAGAACCATATATTTATTATAATACTAAATGAAGAAAAACCAATTTTGGAAATTTGTAAATAAAGGGAAAGAATCATGCATTTTGGATAACTAAAATATATGTGAAAACAATTCCTCTTTATGGAAGTATTCAGTTAATAAATGAAGAACTGATCAAATTGGGATGCCACCATTTTTAATCTCCTAATTAACTCTTGGGTTTGTGTATTGAAAAGCAGTAGTCTCTGACAGTCTAAAAAAGAGAAACAGCTGTGCATTATCAGCCTCATTATGGAAAAACATACAGTCTATAAAATATTTTTTTTAATCTTAAACTTATTAAGGTTATAATTTACAGTACTGGTTCTTAACTTAGTAGGGTGGGCATTTTGCCACCAAGATGATATTTGGCAATGTCAGGAGATGTAGTTGACTGTTACAGTTTGGGACGTGTGTGCTGCTGGGATCTAGCTAGAGATACTGCTAAACATCCTCCAATACTCAGGACAACTCCAATAATAAAAAAATTACCTTGAAGGTTGAAAAATCACCTATTGGGTACAAAGTTCACTATTTGGGTGATGGGTGCACTAAAAGCTCAGACTTCACTGCTACATAATATATCCACATAACAGAACTGCACTTGTACTCCCTGAATCTATAAAAATAATAAAAAAGAATATTCGATTAGGGAAAAAATGACCTTACCAAAAATGTCAATAGTGTTGAGGTTAAGAACGCTTGAGTCACAGGAAATATGAAAGGCGAGGAATGTGGAATATAATCAGCAAAATTCTGATGGTATGAAACTACAGTTTCTTCAACAACAAAAACAACAACAAGGCCAGGTGTAGTAACTCATACCTGTAATCCCAGCACTTTGGGAGGCTGAGGCGGGTGGATCACAAGGTCAAGATTTTGAGACCAGCCTGGCCAACATGGTGAAACCACATCTCTACTAAAAATACAAAATTAGCTGGGCATGGTGGTGTGCGCCTCTAATCCCAGCTACTGGGGAGGCTGAGGCAGGAGAATCCTTTGAACCCCAGAGGCTAAGGTTGCAGTGAGCTGAGATCATGCCACTGCACTCCAACCTGGGTGATAGAGCAAGACTCCGTCTCAAGAAAAAAAAAAAAAAAGGGCAAAGGCAAATCAAATGGACCTATATATCTAAAGAAACATGAGACAACATCGAGTAATAAAAGATAAAGGCCTTACTTGAATTTCAATTTAAACAAACTATAAAACATTTTGACATTTATGAGATAATTTGAAATTTGAGCACTGGCTAGATATTTTTAACATTTTAGATGTAATAACAGTATTTTTTTTTATTATTGTACTTTAAGTTTTAGGGTACATGTGCACAATGTGCAGGTTTGTTACATATGTATCCACGTGCCATGTTGATGTGCTGCACCCATTAACTCATCATTTAGCATTAGGTGTATCTCCTAATGCTGTCCCTCCCCTCTCCCCCCACCCCACAACAGTCCCCAGAGTGAGGACACAGGAAGGAGAACAGTATTATTATGTTAAAAAAGAGACTTTATCTTTTAATAATTCATCCTGAAATCCTCATGGATGAAATATGTGATGCTTGAGATTTGCTTCAAATTAAGGTGAGAGAAGTGGCTAGAGATACAGATAAAACCAGATTATGAAACAAGGCTATGTATTGATAATAGTTGAAACCGAGTAATGCATACAAAGGGGATTATTAAACTGTTCTGTCTAAAATTATATATGTTTAACAGTTTCTATCTTACAAAGGGAAAGGATAACTAGAGGAGAGGCAGTATTCAACATTGATTCCAGAGTCTCACTCCCTGGTTACTGGGAGAATTTCATTAACTTGACACTTATTTGGCCCAGAGACATGGGGATGATGAATTTGAGTTTGAAATGATTGAGTCTGACACGGCAGGAGGTTGCCCAAGGAGTGATTACAGCAGGCAGATAAAAATAAACTCTTGAAAATTAGCTGATAAACTCAAAGTTCAAATTAACAAGTGGGAGATAGCAAAGCTGCTGTGGGAGCAATAAGATAGTATTTAATTGTGTTCAAAATCCAAACCAAAACTGCCTGTAGCTGCTGAGTACCAACTAAAAGAAAGGCAGTTAGCTGGAATAGCATAGGAGACTACAAGAATCTAATGATTGTTCTTTTCTCAAGGAAGTAGAGTTGATAAAACATCTGAGTCCTCAACTGCTTCCACCATGAACATTTGTAACTAGTCACCGACACGTTCATGTCAGTTTAGTAAAGTCTGCCAACAAAGTTCACTGAAATATTGAAATAAAGGCTCCCAAGTTATCTTCTTTTAGCAATTTCTTGCTTAAAACAAATTAAGTTTGGGGCTTCCTAACAAAGCTTGAGGGATGTGACAATATAGTAAACATTGTTAACAGGTTTTTGTGAATACTCACTATGTTCTATACACTATGCTGGGTACAAGATATTCCTTATCTCATTTGTATTTTATACATCAAACCCTAACATAGCATAATAGGTGTGATCTGAATAACTTAATTGCATGAAATATGAGGTCACAAATTTGTGGGGTTAATAAAATTTCCAAGGTAAGGCTGTGTGTGTTTAGAAATTTTGAAAGTTTGGGTGAGCCTTTTTTTATTTTTGGTATTGATGGCAGTTGTACATCCTAATTGATATATCAATGGGGATGTTTCTGGATCCTGTGGTTTCCAGCACTGTGGCAGAGATTTCAAAAATAGTTTGGTTAGTTGGTGCCTCTCTGGTGGTCAAGACCCAAAAACATGAGAGCAGAACAATAATAATAATAATAGAGCATACCCTTTTCATCCCAAATTCCTGAATTAGGGTTGACTTCATCTGTTGCTTCCCAAACTACACTTGCTCTCCACTCCCTGGGAAGTGAAAATGAGTTGATTCAGTTTATATCCCAATTGGCCTTTCCATGGGGTTAAATATGCAAAATAGCAAGTGATAGGCCCCACTACACAGATGGAAAGACTCAGCTTCATCAACAATAGAAAGCAATATACTCAATATCAAGTGTACATAAGCAGAGTGAATATGAAGCCAACACTGTCCTTTAGTAACAGTTATGGCTCACAGCTCATATATAAGTGAGTTCAGAAGAGAAACTGAATGGGAAAATGAGAAGTTTCACCTCCCCAGAAATATATTCTCTCAAGTATTTCTAGATAAATTTCCAGGTGAAAAATCAAATTTCTTTAAATTAAAAAAATTCAAAATGACAAATGGAAGTTTGTTGATGCCAATATATTTCTAAAGTCAAAATTACAGAAAGAAGCACTGCATGTCAAACATTATGAAAATACTATGTATGAGAGAATAAAGTATTTTGGAAAAACAAATGGATAATTCTTTAAATCCAGAACTAGTTTGTATCTTCTGATATCATAGAAACAATGTCGTTGTAAACTTCTTGAGGGGCGTCCATTGCCCAGATAAAGTCCAAGTGATTGTAAAAAGGAATCTCCTTGTGGTAAATAAGATTGGGGAGTTTTGGAAGCAAAAGGCCAACGTCTTGGGGGTCAGCCAACAGGTCCTTGCCACCGTTCCACACTGCAATTGGTACATTCATGGCTGTCACATTGTAGTAGGGAGGTTGGGGCTAGAAAACACAAGAGAAAGAACCAGAGTTTAGGTAACCACACTTTAAACCCAGTACTTATTATTCAAGTAGAGTGTATAACATTAACTGACAGTTTTATAAGTGAATTCTAGCAATGATTGCGCAGAGAAAACCACCTTTATCCACAGAGCAAAGTGAATGCAACATGTTTTAGATAAGTGCTTCACAAATTCTAATGGGCCTGTGAATCACCTGAAGATCTCGCTGAAGTAAAGATTCTGATTCAGTAGATCTGGGGAAGAGCCTGAGATTCTGCATTCATAGGTGATGCTGATGCCATTGGCTCCAAACCATGCTCTGAATAGCAAGGCTTTAGACAGTAAGTCTTACAAATTAAGAACATAGATTGCAACTAAAGCTAAGGGAAATGGATTTGATTAGATTCTAATTGTTAATAGGTTGTTTCTACCCAAACACTCTAAAATATGATCTCAAAATATCCTGAGTCATTTATTTTGGCTTTGTATTGACTTCTCAGTACGGTCAGGGGATAGGTCAGTTGTTTCAATTATGGAGCTGTAATTGTTGAATACTTACCTGAGTATTTATAAAATGTTGCTTCAAATTCTGAGAAAGGGTATTATCATCCCCATGTCCTATTTCTCGAAAATCACAATTCACACATAGATTTTAAAGAGGTTTACAAAACAGAAAAAGGAATAAGAGAATTATCTTGAATTTTCTTGCTGCCCAGAGAGAATTTTGTTAGATATTTTTAGATCATAGTTTCAAGAATAGTAATCCAATATACTAAAAGTTTCTGTATTCTCACCTTTTGTGTAATAGCCAACTTGCCATAGCAAAATATTTTATCATATGTAATTTTCCATAATATTTTCATGATTTCTATTATATTTCCTAAATATTAGAGAAAAGGGAGTGTGTGGAGAATATTCATAATTATAAACCCAGTTTATTTTACTTACATCCTATCATTCAAAGAGTTTTATAGATGCTGGCCCTGGCTCTTAAATTTGAGTCATTGCTTCAGTTAGTTAAAGACCAACCTGGTATATTATTGGTTTAGTTGGAAGAAGGGTGGACTTGGGGACTGGGTTTCTTGTTCCTCTAAGATGAAGTCCTCTGATTATGAGTATTAGAGCCCAGTAGAAAGAGAGACTCAAAGTAAGCCTGTGTTTTGGAGATTTGAGAAAGTGATGGTGGAGGAAAAAATGTTTTCAACAAAAGTTTGCTCATGCTATTCTGAAAACTTTAAAGACATCAAAAATGCAAAATCAAGGTTGGGGGGCACCTTCTCTACACATAGGACATTGTTAAAACACATAAATTCATTCTAAATATTGAGTCGTGGAAACAAATGAAAATTAGTAGAGTTGTTCAGCTACTAGTTGGATGGAAAAATTGGATGTGGTGAAAAGGAAGAAGAGAAGGTTACAAAATACTATAGGGTGCTTCCCTTGTTCAAAAATAGTCAGTGATAACCCGAGAGCTTACCCTGAGCTAAGAGCTTATAGATATTATAGCACTAAATCCTGTCAACAACTTCCTGAGCCTGGGTGGAGAGATGAAGAAATGACTGCCTGCAGATAAGATAAACTCCAAAGTCTGGATTCTTAGTACGACAAGTGTGAGGACTGCTTAATATGTCTGCCTATGCCAAAGGCCTCTGCCTATTGTAAAATATTTCCAGCCTTGACCTGCAAGCACAGCATTTTTTCTTCTATTTGGGAATATATCCCAGTGAAATCACTCCTCTGGCTGTCAACAAAGGAAAGGGTATTTTTTAAGAAGACCAGAAATTCCATGAACAGTTAGAATTATTAGCTTATTATATCAGGTATTAGTACTTCAGAAAGGAGAGGACAGTGTGCTGGGGATCTGGGATATGGGACAGGTCTGTGTAATGGCAATGGGTAGTGGTAAGTCCTGGGAAGTCTCTCACGCATGGGGGTGTAGTACTTCGAGGGCAGCTTTGTAAACCTCTTTAAATGAGCGTAGCCACCAGAGCACGAATGCATAGTCATGTGGGAGAATGAGAGACAGCACATCAACATTCCTTTGGAAAATAGATGTGCAGTTAACATAATTTCTTCTTTAACATTTAAATAGTTAGTTTTGTTGTTCAAAATGTGAATAATTCCAACTTTAAGAAGCTTACCTGATTATAGTGCATTCTATTCTGAACTGGGCTTCCCCAGTCATAAGCTTGGAATTTCCCAGACTTAACAGCCTAACATAGAGAAATTAAAAGCAAACATAAAAATTATTATGTTGTGAAAAATAAAATTCAAACATTTCCAAGCAGTTTATTTTCAATTTAAACAATTATTAAGACATATTTTTCTTATTCCAAAAGATTATTAATAATCTAGGACAAGGTATTTATGTAAGTTTAAATGCACCTTTACTCAAAATAATTTTTCTTGCATGCCAAGTCATAAAAAGCATTTGCTGGGGGGAGGGATAGCATTAGGAGATATACCTAATGCTAACTGACGAGTTAGTGGGTGCAGCACACCAATATGGCACATGTATACATATGTAACAAACCTGCACGTTGTGCACATGTACCCTAAAACTTATAATAATAAATAAAATTTTAAAAAGCATTTGCTTATTTGAAATAAATTCATAGTTATTTTTGTATGGTAGTCAGTGCCAGAAAAATGACCTTCCAGGTGTACTCAGCAGGATATTTTAAGAGTGTGTTTAGGTAAAGTGAAAAGGGTTGAGACCCACAAAATAAATTTTAGCAGCATTTGGAAAAGGATACCTGGGTCCAATGGAACATGTTTTGAACAGAAGTTCCTGCTGGATTATGTGATATATACACATCCAAGCGACTCTAGAAATCAACAGACACATATATTATATGCATACTAAGACACATACTCCATTTCTTAAAAACAGTAAAGATGTATGTTTTCTGATGCAGGTCAAGTGTTTAAAGGTAGCATTTACTGGAAGGATATGAACAACACATTTGTATGTCACTTCAGAATTTGCTAAGTGCAATTGCGTGTGTTAACCCATTTAATTTGTGCTGCCTAATGAGGAGAACTTATTAGTTCCATTTTATCAAAATGAAAATTGGGGCACAAAGAAGTTTAGAGAAACGTCCAAGATCCACACAGAATGGAGCCAGATGCTTTAATTTGGGTCTCTGAATCTAAATTCTCAGCTTTTATGCTTCTCTATCCAGTGCTAGAGTGCTGTAGGTTAAATATTCACACACAGGCCTCTTGCTTTGCAGAACCCCAGGCAACAAACTGAAGTTCCTTTCTCCAGTTGCAGAGGGCCACTTCATAGTGACTCTTAATGCCATTAATATAGAGGACTGTGGCCAGAGTGAAACAAATTGGCCATCTTCATTGGAGACTGAAGATGGTCTTCTGCAAATTAGTACGCAGAGGATGAAATCTCTAATTTTCTTTGTTTCCTTTGTCTTATTTTACTATTATTTTTCTTATAAGACTCTCACTAATGGAATACAGTAATTTGTTCTGCCTTTTCTTAGTGTGATGAGGACAGGCTACTCTCTGTTAAACTCCACATATGGAATGACAAGTAACTACAACACTTTATAGAATTATACCTTCTTATCAATAGATGTAATTTTCTTAGGCATTCAAGGGTATATAAAGTGACAACTTTGAGTGGAGATAGTTGTCTATGAATAGTAGTAGAAAACCTTATATGCTATTACTATGTGCTATATGGTTTGTACAATGTTCTATATGCTTTAAACATACTAGCTCATTTGATCTTCACAATAACCCATTTTGTGGATGAGGAAATCAAGACAGAGGCGTTTAAGTCAGTTCCAAATGTAGGGTTTGAATTTAAACTGATCTAAATCCATACTCTTAACTAAGATAGTGTATTTTGTCCGTATGTTTTGAAACTCTAACTCAATACAAAGTGAATGAAAAGATAGATAAAGAATATGGGCAAAGTCAGCCGGGCGTGGTGGCTCACGCCTGCAATGCCAGCACTTTGGGAAGCCGAGGCATGTGGATCATGAGGTCAGGAGATCGAGACCATCCTGGCTAACGTGATGAAACCCCGTCTCTACTAAAAATACAAAAAATTAGCCGGGCGCGGTGGTGGGTGCCTGTAGTTCCAGCTACTCGGGAGGCTGAGGCAGGAGAATGGCGTGAACCCGGGAGGCGGAGCTTGCTATGAGCGGAGATAGCGCCACTGGACTCCAGCCTGGGTGACAGAGCAAGACTCCATCTCAAAAAAAGAATATGGGCAAAGTCTTACATAAATAGTTGCTCAGAAATATAGTCTGTAAGATTTATGGAAATGACTGTCAGCATTAGAAATATTTATTGAAAACATTTATTCAATACCTAGATATTTTTCTCACAAAGGAGCCTGCTAAAATATATGGTTCAGTCTTTTCTCTTACAGAATTTAAATGTAACACCTAGTATTTAGGTGGTCATAAGTGAGTAGTGAATTGTTTTTTTTCTTCATGTTGTTTATTTGGTTTAGGTGCAATTGGGGTGATGGAAGGATGCTGGAAGTGACGAAATTGGGAGCAATGATTTGTGATTTCTCTAATGTTTATCAGGATATCACAGTTCTGAACCTACTCCTAGTTCTCATAAAGTACCACTTCTAAGTGGCAATGAAACAAGTAATCAAAGATGTTGCTCAAAATATAGAAATTGAAATGCATACTAACCGTGTTAAAGTTCTTACTGTCAAATCCACAAATTATAAATAAGGCATTGCTGCAAAGGAGATTCAGTGTCTCACGGGAGCACACTTCAGTAGCAAGAAATTGATCAAAGAAGTTGTGTGGGTAGAATATTTTGTCACCAAATATAATCTGAAAAATAAAGGCACTATTAGAGGGTTGTAGCAATCAAGCTGCAGAAAAGACTCACTAATCTACTTATACATGTGTAATTAGGATGATGATATATTCCTATTCTTACATGTTGTTTTAGGAATTTCCAATACTTTCATTTAGTTAATTCCCTAATAAAGTTGTGAAATGGGCAGCACAGATATCAATACTGGGTATCTATTGTGGCACTGAGAACTGTACTCGCTGCTGAGAGGAAGTATAAGACACAAAGAGTTACAATCTAGTTGGGGTGATAGGAGTTGTGGGATAAAATCTTAAAAACACATGGCAGACTGTCATAATGAAGTGCCAAGATGTGAGATTTCAGCAATAAATTGTGAAAAGTTTGGGAGGAGAAATTGTGACTTGGCCATATTTTCAGCAAAGCCTTTACAGAGGCAATGAGGCTCAGTATAAGATTTGAAAGAGTTTGCCCCAACTCTCTCTGAGGAAGGCAGATATTTTGTCATCTCTATTTTATACATGAGGAAACATGAGGTTAACATGAGTTAGGGTCTTGGGCTAATTAGAGCTCGATGATACTTAGAATCCTTACCCAAGCCTCTAACTTGAGGTCTAGTGCTTTTCTAAATTTTAATCTACGTCTGCATTGCCTATCAGAAAATCTGAGTACGAGTAGGAAATAAGTTCTCAATCAATGTAGCCAATAAATATATCTGGGTCATCACAAAATTTTAGATTTTAATAAAAGTTTTCCAAATGTAGTTTGCCTATAGGTTAAGTTCTCTTAGGCTTTAGAAATACATATTAATACAGAATGAAAAGAGATGAATAGTACAAAACCATAGAAGGAAATGGAATCATTATATTTTATAGCCTGAGGCTAAACCGTTCTGAAGGAAAGAGTGTGTGTGTGTGTGTGTGTGTGTGTGTGTGTGTGTTTGTGTATGTTGGTTTTACTGGGTGAGAGAATTAGGGTATTAAGCATTGTCAAACAAAACGATTAATTCCATAACATGTGTGCCTACTGCATAAGGCACTTAATATTTATAATTTATTGAAATCCACACCACTGACTTATGAAATCCCCCATTTAAAGATGAAGGAGCTCTTAGGAAAGCCAAAAGGGAAAGCCATGAGAGATCTCAAGGTGTTTGCCTCACTCAGTCACTGATTTATTTCCCCGTTTTCTCCTTCTCCTTTCCTTTCCTTTCCCTCCTCTTTCCAGTCCCTCTGGCCGGAGTGGGTTAGTCTTCTCATTTGACTATTTTGTTTTGTTTTTATTTCATCTTCCCTCCTCCTGGAGTGGAATCATAGCCTTGACACAACTGTGTAGAGTGCTTAATAAACAAACCACCTGTGAAAAAGGAAAACTACTCCCAGGCATTGCTGACCCACATGAAGCTAATCAAGAACAAAGAAAGAAAGGGGGATCTCTCAGGCTGTAGAGGAGATTCAAACATGGTCAGTGCTATAAAAGAAATAATACAGATGTGAACAGTTCTATTTTTGGATATAAAAATGATTGTTCTCTTTTTATAACTCTGTTCTCTTTCTATAACTTTAAAATCCATGGGCAATCGAGTGTCTTAGATTCACTTAATTAAAGAGAATTGCATACCTTGAAGAGGAATTGAGGAACAAATCTAAGTTTGTTTATAAGGCTTTTTGTATACTTCACAGTGGCAACAGGAGCTAGAGCATAGAAGGTTTTGATTCTTTTAGCCAGGCTGGGATTGGTGGAAAAGGCAATAAAACCTGAAAAAGAACAAGGAACTGGTGAAAAAGGTGTGTGTATGTTGTTGTTGTTTTGTTTGTTTTTACAAGTGTGACATTATGTGGACTTACTAAGGATGGTGTTTGAGACAACCTGAGAAATTAGCATCTCTGCTGGCTCAGAGTGATTACATTTTGGTATATTTGTTTTATTTTCATAGATTTTTCTATGGGGACATGAGGCTGGAATGTTTTAAAAGTTATCAAAACCCTTATCTGACCTTAGAAAATAGGCCAAATTTAGGATACTTATATGGTTACAAAAAAATTTTTTTATGAATTTCTTTATGAATTTATATTTTTTATGAATTTAAATGTATCTCATTACAATGAGATAATTAATTAACACTTAATATGAGTAGAGTATGTAAGTGGAAATGTTAAGAGTAGAAATTTAAATATGACCAAACTTGATCTGAATCCTGGCTCTGTGGTTTATTGGTTTTGTGACCTTGAACAAGCCACCTAATCTCTAAGAACCACTGTTTCCCTATCTGAAATACAAGGATAGTGATGAGTGCTTCATTAGGTTGTCAGGAACTAAAGGAAGTAAATCATGTAAAGAAAGAATTTATCATGATTCTTGGCACATAGTAAATGCTTGATAAATGAGGACCCAAGAAAATTCAAATATCTAGACATAGTAAATACATTCAGTAATTAATTAATTTTGTAAGCAGTAGTATACTAGCAGATGAGGATGTGATCAAGTAGTTATCAAGTTTAACTCTGCAGTATAGCTACATAGGCAAGGCCCTCCCACTGTCAATAATGGCATATTGATGATACTCAAGAATGGCCTAAAAAAAACCCTTTCAGATCTAGACAACTATATAATACGTAGTCTGATTCTATTTGTGGGAGAATGGTTTTTCCAAGAACACCCTTCATCCAGGTCACCACCATCTCCCGCATGGGTACTATAAGAGTCCTCTAATTGGTTCTCTGCTCCTGCCCCCTTGCCCCTGGCAACAAAAGGGATCCTGTTATGAATCATGTAACTCTTCAATTCAAAATTATTCTGCAGTTTTCTTTTTTTCTCAGAGTGAAAGCTAAAATCCCTACAACAGCCAAAGAGCCCTGAACAGTCTTTCCTCCCCAACATCTGTGATCTCATCTCTCACTCTCTCTATCTCTTTGTCAATTTGACTCATCCACACAAGGCATAGCCTCACTGCTGTTCCTTGAACAAACTAGGTGTGCTCCAGCTTCAGATTCTTCTCACTTGCTATTCTCTCTTCCTGGAACATCTGATGCCTACTAGGTAGGCACATGACTCACTCTCTGACCTTCATCATGACTTTACCCAAAGAGTGCTTGTGTTACCTATCTACAAATTCTGTGAACCCCTCTGGTGCTCTCTAATGTAATTCCCTGGGTTATTTTCTCTCCATAGCTTTACCATTATCTAAAATGTATTACATTGTACTTTTTAACCTTTTTTATTTTCTCTGCCTCCTATCTCTAGAGTATAAATGGTACAAAGGCAGAAGTTCTCATCTATTTTATTTATTTCTGTATTCTTTTGATACATCATAGGAGCCTGCCCCATAAATATGGTCAAATAAATAGAATAAACTTAGGTCAGTGGCTGTATGGTATAATGCTTCAGAGTATGTGCTTGGGAGTCAGACTGCCTGAGCTACCCTATTGGTAATAATCCATGTAACCTTGCACGAACTGTATCCCCTTGTTTTGTTTTTCCATATAATAGGAATTACAATTGTCCCTATGTTATTGTGTTGTTGGAGGCATTAAATAAATGGAAAGCAATTAGTGTGGTTGCTAATATGCGTACCATAACCACTGGGAAAGTGTTTATGAGAAGTAAACCATTTGGCCTTGACTGCCATTACTTACCAATGGTAGTGCCCTGGGAATGGCCAACATAGTGTAGCTGCTTCTGTCCAGTTTTCTTTACAATGAAGTCGATTGTGGCTGGAAGGTCATACTTAGCCATTTCATCAAAGCTGAAAGGAAAAAGACGAAATGAAAGTGAATACATTTCCTTGCTATTGTTTCTAAAATTCAAGCATTTATAGCTAATGATCCCTTTGAGATACAGAAAACTGGATTCTCTAAACACTGATGCTTATAGACCATCAGTGGATGTCAGGTGCCCTTTGGGGCAGCTTCTTATAAACAACTGACATCATTTCTGAAGCACAGCATTGCAGCCACAGTTGAATCCAAACAAGATAGTATCTGTAGGTGGGAATTATTTCTATCCCTGAAATGAAATGTCAGATTTAATAATAATGTGTATGCTGTGTTCCATGTCATTTAATATAAATGCTATCTTTCTATTTTATTTTTCACAAATCAGCCAACATGATATTTTGAAAATGAAAACTGTATTATGCCACTCCCCTTTTAAAAACTTCTCAGTGCACTCAGAATGAGGCCCAAGGCTCTCACTATCACCACTACTGTCCCATCAGCACCTCAGTCTTCACTCATGTCATTTTCCCTTTTCCCACTACACCTGGGACACACAGGTTTCCTTTCAACTCCTAGAACTCTTGGAACACTTTCATGCCTTAGCATCAGCAGCCAGATTTTCTTCTGTTCTCTACCTCCATCAGTAATTACCAGGAATAAGGCACAAGAAGACCAGTGAGAGAAGCCCATGATAATCTCTCCATGATATCTGAATTTCACTCTCCCCACCTCTCCTATTGATGATGATTCAGATTGCCGTTCTCCTACCCCCAAATGGGTTTTTACTTCTCTTTTGAATCCATACGGACATTCCTTTTGGAATTTTCTAGGGGCCATGAATTTCCTTGCTTCAGCCATATTGTTCATTCCATTTGGAAAAGCACATTCAGGGATTCCCTAATGGAGACTCCTAAGATCACAGAAAGTTTGAAGGAAAATCTACCCTAGGAATGAGGTACATGGAAGAATCCACGAATGGATTAGAATGAAAATGACTTGTTTATCGTCCTACTTGGAGTGTGATTTGTTAAAATGGGACTGGATTAGAAGGGACAAATGCCTATGCTTTTAAAGCCCAGTGTTTATTTTTAATTGTCCCTTTTGTTTACCTGAAAGCCCAGAATTCAACTGAATCTGGTGAATAGTACAAGTTTCTCCTGGCCCAGGTGTTTCCTCTGCTGTTGCCCAGCCACACATCATAACCAGCGTCTGCCAGAATGAAGGCAAGGCTGTTGTTTGGCAGGTTGGAAATCCAGTTTGTGGCTGATGCAAGCAAACCATGCTGCAAAAACACAACAGGTCTCTGGCCTAAGGAAGAAAAATGTTTATAAACTTTATAAATTTATTCCTTATTCTAGGATAAACGTGAGGCTAGAAACAGTCTTCTATATGACTAGCACTAAATACATTTGCCTGATTGAGTTGATTATTTTTGAATATCTTCATTGTGGTGATGATTTCTCAGGGAGTTTGATTTCTCAGATGCCAAAACTTATGAAACTGCACACCTTAAATATGAGCAGCTTATTATATGCCAGTTACATCTCAATAAAACTACTGAAAAAATTATGTTCTTAGGTAATTCAGCACAATGTTAAATTTGGTAAACTGAGTGGTAAAATTACGAGTAATCTTTTTTCTTCTTTTTGTACTTCACAACATTTCTACAATGAGTAAAAGGTAAATGTTTAATAGTAGTAGTGAAAATTAGCCTGTATGTGTTTAGGAAATGAGCCTTGAATTGGCTCCCCATCTTCCCCTCTGCAACATACACCCTGGCTAACTCTTCCTGATCCTCTAGATCTTCATCCAGTTATTGTTTCTGAGAGTGAGCTTTCCTTGACTCCCCTCGCTGAGTTAGGTGATTTTATTAAAACTTTCAGTTTAATATCCTATGTACAGTTGTAGCTTGAGCTTATCACATATTATAATCACTCATTTATCTATTTCATTGGGTTGATGATGATCTCCTTGAAGACTGAAAATATAGCTTATTTTTGCATTTCCAGAATAGCAAGACATTACATTTTTAGCAAGAAATGAAAGGAGGAAAAAGGGAAGAACAAAAGAAGGAAAAGTTGGAGGAAGAAAGGAGAGAGAGAAGGAGGAAGAAAGAAGGAAAGGAAAAAAGAGAGAAAGGAAGGAAGAAAAGAAGCTTATATATACCTGAATTCCCTGAATTTTTCTTCCCATAAGGAATTCTGTTGACTTCAAGGATATAACCATCTTCAGTCACAACTTCGTATTCTTCATTTGGGTATCCCCAATAAGTAATCATCTGACTCTGAGGAAGAAAACCCAAAAGTTTAAATTTTGGTTGATTTTTAGATATATCTAATAAATGGATATTACTGTTTATTTTTAATTGGTCATATAAAATCTTTAACTCATTATGATTTTAAATAATAGCATCTTTTAGTTTTATAGGGTTTTTCCCCAGAGTAACTTACAATGTTCATAGTCACTTCAGGGCTTCCAGGATGTAATTTTCCAAAGAAACCTTGTGTAGTCCCCAGTACAGATATCAAACTTGCCATTGTTAAGAGCAGCCACATTTTGGACCTGCCTGAAAGAAAAGAATAACTCGTGCCATGGTTAACCCATTATACTTTCATAATGCTTATATTTTATGCCAATTTTACCTTTGTGCCAAGTAGAGGAATGTTCGGGTTTGATTATATTCTGTTGGGCAATAAGCTGAGACATGTGGATGTCAGCACAGGTAACTTAATGCTTTTAATGCTTGACATGTTTTCACTGTTTGATTCCTTTTGTTTAAGAACATTTCCCACTTGGTTTCAAGCCATACTGAATTAATCTTAATTGGCAAAAAAAAAAAAAAGCCTCTAATTGGCATAACAATGTGTCCTTATTATGCTTTGTGTTTAAGACTTTTGCCTGCTTATTTTGAGAGCCCAGATTTGGGTGAGGGATGTGTGGGCCTTTGACTTCTCTATATCCAGTCTCTATATAATGTGTGTTCAAAGTCATCATGACGATTTTAAATGTTATTTATAATAGTTATTCCATAAACATTTACTGATTTAAGGTTATTATGTGATTTTCCCACCTCTGCTTCCAGGGTAGCTGGGACTACAGGTGTTCATCTGGCTAATTTTTTTTTCTTTTTTTTTTTAGATATAGAGTGTTTCTACATTACTCAGACTGGTCTCAAACTCCTGGCCTCAAGGTATCTTCCTGCCTGGGCTTCCCAAAGCACTGGGATTATAGACATGAGCCACCACACCTAGCCTTATAGACAATATTTGATATTAGACCCACAACACCTGAACTTCCTTCTATGTTGTAGTCACCAATTACAAGTTTGAGAATCTTCAGATATTAAGCTGGTGAAAAAGCTTCAATAGAGAACTGATACTGTCCTCAAATATTTGAAGGGAAGCCATGTAGAGGACAGTTTTAAATCACTTCATTTTTAGTATGTCAGAAATAAATTATTCAATAAATATTTATTGAGAAACTGTATGTTAGGAGCAATACTTGGAGGTCACATGTAGAAATATTTGACTTGAATACAGTGAAGAATTTGTAATATTTGTATCTTTGGATTCAAGTGGAATTCTTTGAAAAGTGGTGACTTCCCAGTTGCTGATAATATTTCAATAAAACCCATTTATAGTAATTCATGCAGAGCACATAGCATAGTTCCTGTTTTACAATAAAGCCAGACCAGAACTCTCAAGGCCTAAATCTGACCCTCTGGTCTAATAGTTTGCCCACTGGTTTAGTATAGGATTAGATTTAAGGGTATCTCTTAAAAATCAGTTGTTGGCCAAGCACAGTAGCTCATGCCTGCAAACCCAGCACTTTGGGAGGCCGAGGCAGGTGGATCATGAGGTCAGGAGATCGAGGCCATCCTGGCTAACACAGTGAAACCACGTCTCTACTAAAAATACAAAAAAATTTAGCCAGGTGTGGTGGTGTGCGCCTGTAATCCCAGCTACTCGGGAAGCTGAGGTGGAAGAGTCCTTGAACCGAGGAGGCAGAGGTTGCAGTGAGCGGAGATCGCACAATTGCACTCCAGCCCAGGAGACAGTGTGAGACTCCGTCTCAAAAAAAAAAATAAAAATAAAAATAAAAATAAAAATAAGTTTTTAACTAAGCCTTGTTTTTACCACGATATTTTAGGGAGAGATGAACTAATATATAAAGACTAACCAGTAGTGTTGTAACATTCAAACCAGAGGCTTTCATCAAGCATTTCAGGAACTCACATGGCCTCCATTAAGTGATTTGCCATTGTAAAGTGAGGACACTTAACCTACTGTTTGCATTGAAGAACATCCCAACGGGCTCAAAGATGTTCAAGGGCAGAATAAATTTCTCAAACTGCTTGTTGCCAAGTCCTAGGAAAATACCAGTAATTAACACATACAGAGGGCTCACTGTGTGCTATACTGTGTGTTCAACATGGTATACGTGAAATGAACTATCTTTGCTAAGACAGTGTTCTCATCTATAAAATAGGGCCTGTAATATACATTTCTGTATGTTAGGGGAATTCACTATGATAACAAAAGTAAAGTTCTTAACATGCGGGGCATCTTATAAACATGAGTTAAATATAGTTATTATTACTATTATCTCATTTAATTCTCATAGCAACTCTATGAAGTACGTAGCATTATATTATCCATTTTACAAATAAGCAAGGTAAGGCTAAAAGAGGACTCAGCCAACCAAATATATAGAAAGTAGTGGAGCCGATATTTGAAACTAGTCTATTTCCAAAGGCTATGTTCTTCCCCACTGTAATACTTCTTCAGTATGATCCTGGGCCAGCTTTTATAGGGACATCCCCAGGGAGATTTATATAATTTGGTCTAGACTTCTGTTTTGAAAGGTTTATAATTTAAATAAATGTTTTAGTAGCCTATAAAGTTTCACAATAGTATTAATAATGATCAATTCAACAGCAGTTGATTTGGATGATATTAGTCAGCATAGCATATTAATACAGCTGATTATATGATACTAGATTACTGATCTATTCCTTCTCAAAAAGAAGAATCACAGAGACTAGACTTTCACATTAGGAACTTAATAAAATTTGTAATTCAATAATTAAGAAATTATGAGACTTTCACATTAGGCACTAATTGCAATAATAAACAAATTTGTCATTCCATAATTAAGAATCGCATGTCCATACAAAAAAAAGAAAAAATAAATCAAATCCTAGAGGAATAAGCCATAATTTAAACAGATACATTTATAGAGGTGAATATGCAACAAATATCTAAGCCTTTAAAAATGCATCACTTGGGGTAAAGAAAAAATCTAATAATTCAAATAACAATTTTGTTCAGCAGAAGTTCTACTTACAGTTTCCTCAGAAATAGTTAGGATTCTGTTTCTCTGGCTGGTTAGTATTTTGGTCAATGTTGTATTGACTTCTTATATACAAAACCTTCAACAATGGTCAGATTCCTCATCCATTGATTACCTTACCAAAAAGATTTACTATCTGGGCATTATCTAATGTTAACAGGACAAAACTACAAATTAAATATTGCATTCATTTTCACATAGTACTGAGTGCTCACCTTTAACTTTTAACAAAGACAAATATTGGCCAAAGTAGTTCTGAGGATTAAAATGATTTAGGAACCATTAAAAATAATCCTTGATAGCCTAAACATATAAAAGTTTTTGAGCCAAAGGTATAATGCAAATGATTATATAGTTTGGCTCAGATAGAGAGGCATAAAATGACAAAAGGCCACCTGTTATTCTTTAAAAACACAGCGCATAAGCTATTTTGACTAGATGGTTAGATAAGTGAATGTGTTCAGCAAAGATTAATATTTTATTATGGTCTTTGACCAGGGTCTCAAATCCTACAGATAATAGTCTAGCTATTATACAAAACCCAGCCCCTGACCTTTAAGAACATATGTTTGGTGTCTTTTTCCTTCTAAGAAATCTAGGTTTAATACCTGGATGATGAAACGATCTGTACAACAAACCTCCAGGACACAGGTTTACCTATGTAACAAACCTGCACTTGCACCCCTAAACTTAAAATGAAAGTTAAAAAAAAGCAAACAAAAAAATCTATTGGTTATAGTTTGAACAATATGAATGCATTTATTAAAAATATACATTAAATTATGTTTTAAAATACAGTTGATCCTTTACAACCATCATGAGCATCTGTTGCTCATGGGATACATGTGCAGAATGTGCAGGTTTGCTACATAGTATACATGCGCCATGCTGGTTTGCTGCACCCATCGACCCATCATCTACATTAGGTATTTCTCGTAATGCTATCCCTCCTGTTGCCCCGTAGCCCCTGGCAGGCCCTGATGTGTGACGTTCCCTTCCCTGCGTCTGTGTGTTCTCATTGTTCAACTCCCACTTATGAATGAGAACATGCGGTGTTTGGTTTTCTCTTCCTGTGTTAGTTTGCTGAGAATGACGGTTTCCAGCTTCATCCATGTCCCTGCAAAGGACATGAACTCATCCCTTTTTATGGCTGCATAGTATTTCATGGTGTATATGTGCCACATTTTCTTTATCCAGTCTATCATTGATGGGCATTTGGGTTGGTTCCAAGTCTTTGCTATTGTTAATAGTACTGCAATAAACATATGTGTGCATGTGTTCCTTACAGTGGAATGATTTATAATCCTTGGGGTATATACCCAGCAATGGGATTACTGGGTCAAATGGTATTTCTGGTTCTAGATCCTTGAGGAATTGCCACACTGTCTTCCACAATGGTTGAACTAATTTACGCTGCCACCAACAGTGAAAAAGCATTCCTATTTCTCTACATCCTCTCCAGCATCTGTTATTTCCTGACTTTTTAATGATCACCATTCTAACCGGAGTGAGATGGTATCTCATTGTGGTTTTGATTTGCATTTCTCTAATGACCAGTGATGATGAGCTTTTTTTTCATATGTTTATTGGCCGCATAACTGTCTTCTTTTGAGAAGTGTCTGTTCATATCCTTCAACCACTTTTTGATGGGGTTGTTTGTTTTTTTCTTGTAAATTTGTTTAAGTTCTTTGTAGATTCTGGATATTAGCCCTTCATCAGATGGATAGGTTGTAAAAATTTTCTCCCATTCTTTAGGTTTCCTGTTCACTCTGATGATAGTTTATTTTGCCGTGTAGAAGCTCTTTAGTTTAATTAAATCCCATTTGTCAATTTTGGCTTTTGTTGCCATTGCTTTTGGTGTTTTAAACATGAAGCCTTTGCTCATGCCTATGTCCTGAATGGTATTGCCTAGGTTTTCTTCTAGGGTTTTTATGGTTTTAGGTCTTATTTTAAGTCTTTAATCCATCTTGAGTTAATTTTTGTATAAGGTGTAAGGAAGGGGTCTGGTTTCAGTTTTCTGCATATGGCTAGCCAGTTTTCCCAACACCATTAATTAAGTAGTTCTCTAGTTCTTCTCTAGTTCTTTCCCCATTGCTTGTTTTTGTTGGGTTTGTCAAAGATCTGATGGTTGTAGATATGTGGTGTTATTTCTGAGGACTCTGTTCTGTTCCATTGGTCTATATATCTGTTTTGGTACTAGTAACATGGTGTTTTGGTTACTGGAGCCTTGTATAGTTTGAAGTCAGATAGCATGATGCCTCCAGCCTTGTTCTTTTTGCTTGTTTTAGCTATACGAGCTCTTTTTTGGTTCCATATCAAATTTAAAGTATTTTTTTTCTAATTCTGTGAAGAAAGTCAATGGTAGCTTGATGGGAATGGCATTGAATCTATATATTACTTTGGGCAGCATGGCCTTTTTCACGATATTGATTCTTCCTATCCATGAGCATGGAATGTTTTTCCATTTGTTTGTGTCCTGTCTTATTTTTTTGAGCAGTGGTTTGTAGTTCTTGAAGAGGTCTTTCACATCACTTGTATCACTTGTTAAGTTGTATTCCTAGGTATTTTATTCTCTTGGTAGCAATTGTGAATGGGAGTTCACTCATGATTTGGCTCTCTGTTTGTCTATTACTGGTGTATAGAAATGTTTGTGATTTTTGCACATTGATTTTTGTATCCTGAGACTTTGCTGAAGTTGCTTAACACCTTAAGGAGTTTTCGGGCTGAGATGATGGGTTTTCTGAAGATACAATCATGCCATCTGCAAAAAGAGACAATTAGATTCCCTCTGTCCCTATGTGAATACCCTTTATTTTTTTCTCTTGCCTGATTGCCCTGGCCAGAACTTCCAATACTGTGTTGAATAGGAGTGGTGAGGCAGGACATTCTTGTGTTGTGCCGGTTTTCAAAGGGAATGCTTCCAGCTTTTGCCCATTCAGTATGATATTGGCTGTGGGTTTGTCATAAACAGCTCTTATTATTTTGAGATATGTCCCATCAATACCTAGTTTATTGAGTGTTTTTAGCATGAAGGGGTATTGAATTTTATCGAAGGCCTTTTCTGCATCTATTGAGATAATAATGTGGTTTTTGTCATTGGTTCTGTTTATGTGATGGATTACGTTTATTGATTTGCATATGTTGAACCAGCCTTGAATCAAATGGATGAAGCTGACTTAATCGTGGTGGATAAGCTTTCTGATGGGCTGGTGGATCCAGTTTGCCAGTATTTTATTGAGGATTTTTGCATCGATGTTAATCAGGGATATTGGCCTGAAATTTTCTTTTTTTGTTTTGCCTCTGTCAGGCTTTGGTATCCAGATGATGCTGGACTCATAAAATGGGTTAGGGAGGAGTCTCTCTTTTTCTGTGGTTTGGAATCATTTCAGAAGGAATGGTACGAGCTCCTCTTTGTACCTGTGGTAGAATTCGGCTGTGAATCCGTGTTGTCCTGGGCTTTTTTTTGGTTGGTAGGCTATTAATTACTGCCTCAATTTTAGAACTTGTTATTGGTCTATTCAGGGATTCGACTTCTCCCTGGTTTAGTCTTGAGAGGGTGTATGTGTCCAGGAATTTATCCATTTCTTCCAGATTTTCTAGTTTATTTGCATAGAGGTGTTTATAGTATTTTCTGATGGTAGTTTGTATTTTTGTGGGATCAGTGGTGATATCCCCTTTATCATTTTTATTGTGTCTATTTGATTCTTTTCTTCTTGATTAGTCTGGCTAATGGTCTATTTTGTTAATCTTTTCAAAAAACCAGCTCCTGGGTTCACTGATTTTTTTGAAGGGTTTTTCTTGTCTCTAGCTCCTTCAGTTCTGCTGTGATCTTAGTTATTTCTTATCCTCTGCCAGCTTTTGATTGTGTTTGCTCTTGCTTCTCTAGTTCTTTTAACTGTGATGTTAGGGTGTCAGTTTTAGATCTTCCCTGTTTTCTCCTATGGGCATTTAGTGCTATAAATTTCCCTCTAAACACTGCTTTAGCGGTGTTCCAGAGATTCTGGTACATTGTGTCTTTGTTCTCATTGGTTTCAAAGAACTTATTTATTTCTGCCTTAATTTTTGTATTTACCCAATAGTCATTCAGGAGCAAGTTGTTCAATTTCCATGTAGTTGTGCAGTTTTGAGTGAGTTTCTTAATCCTGACTTCTAATTTGATTGCACTGTGGTCTGAAAGACTGTTATGATTTCTGTTCTTTTATATTTGCTGAGGAGTGTTTCACTTCCAATTATGTGGTCAATTTTAGAATAAGTGGTATGTGGTGCTGAGAAGAATGTATATGTTGTTGATTTGGGGTGGAGAGTTCTGTAGATGTCATTCGGTCCACTTGGTCCAGAGCTGAGTTCAAGTCCTGAATATCCTTGTTAATTTTCTGTCTTGTTGCTCTGTCTAATATTGACAATGGGGTGTTAAAGTCTTTCCACTATTATTATGTGGAAGTCTAAGTCTCTTTGTAGGTCTCTAAAAACTTGCTTTATATATCTGGGTCCTCTTGTATTGGGTGCATATATATATTTAAGATCGTTAACTCTTCTTGTTGCATTGATCCCTTTACCATTATGTAATGCCCTTCTTTTTCTTTCTTTATATTTGTTGGTTTAAAGTCTGTTTTATCAGAGGCTAGGATTGCAACCCCTGCTTTTTTTGCTTTCCATTTGCTTGGTAGATATTCCTCCATCCCTTTATTTTGAGCCTATGTGTGTCTTTGCACATGAGATGTGTCTCCTGAATACAGCACACCGATGGGTCTTGATTCTTTATCCAATTTACCAGTCTGTGTCTTTTAATTGGGTCATTCAGCACATTTACATTTAAGGTTAATATTGTTATGTGTGAATTTGATCCTGTCATCATGATGCTAGCTGGTATTTTGCACATTAGTTGATGCAGTTTCTTCATAGTGTCATTAGTCTTTATATCTTGGTATGTTTTTGCAGTGGCTGGTACTGGTGTTTCCTTTCCACATTTAGTGCTTCCTTCAGAAGCTCTTGTAAGGCAGGCCTGGTGGTGACAAAAATCCCTCAGCATTTGCTTGTGTATAAAGGATATGTCTCCTTCACTTATGAAGCTTAGTTTGGCTGGATATGAAATTCTGGGTTGAAAATTCTTCTTCTTTAAGAATGTTGAATATTAACCCTCACTCTCTTCTGGCTTGTAGGGTTTCTGCAGAGAGATCCACTGTTAGTCTGATGAGCTTTCCTTTGTGGGTAACCCAACCTTTCTCTCTGGCTGCCCTTTGTATTTTTCCTTCACTTCAACCTCGGTGAATCTGACTATTATGTGTCTTGAGGTTGCTCTTCTCAAGCAGTATCTTAGTGGTGTTCTCTGGATTTCCTGAATTTGAATGTTGGCCTATCTTGATAGGTTGGGGAAGTTCTCCTGGATAATATTCTGAAGTGTGTTTTCCAACTTGGTTCCATTCTCCCCGTCACTTTCAGGTACACCAATCAATCACAGGTTTTGTCTTTTCACATAGTCCCATACTTCTTGGAAGCTTTGTTTGTTCCTTTTCATTCTTTTTTCTCTAATCTTGTCTTCATGCTTTATTTCATTAAGTTGATCTTCAATCTCTGATATCCTTTCTTCTGCTTGATCGATTCGGCTATTGATACTTATATATGCTTCATGAAGTTCTCATACTGTGTTTTTCAGCTCCATCAGCTTATTTATGTTCTTCTTTAAACTGGTTATTCTAGTTAGCAGTTCCTGTAACCTTTTATCAAGGTTCTTAGCTTCCTTGCATTGGGTTAGAAATGCTCCTTTAGCTCAGAGGAGTTTGTTATTACCCACCTTCTGAAGCCTGCTTCTGTCAATTCGTCAAACTCATTCTCCATCCAGTTTTGTTCCCTTGCTGTTGAGGAGTTGTGATCCTTTGGAGGGGAAGAGGCATTCTGGTTTTTGGAATTTTCAGCACTTTTGCACTGGTTATTCCTTATCTTTGTGGATTTATCTACCTTTGATCTTTGATGCCAAGGACCTTTGGATGGGGTTTTTGCATGGGCATCCTTTTTGTTGATGTTGATATTATTGCTTTCTGTTTGTTAGTTTTCCTTCTAACAGTCAGGCCCCTCTTCTGTACGTCTGCTAGAGTTTGCTGGAGGTCCACTCTAGACCCTATTTGCCTGGGTATCACCAGCAGAGACTGCAGAACAGCAATGATTGCTACCTGTTCCTTCCTCTGGAAGCTTCATCCCAGAGGGCACCCACTAGATGCCAGCCAGAGCTCTCCTACGTGAGGTGTCTGTTGACCCCTGCTGGGAGTTGTCTCCCTGTCAGGAGGCACAGGGGTCAGGGACCTACTTGAGGAGCCAGTCTGTCCCTTAGCAGAGCTCGAGCGGTGTGCTGGGAGATCCACTGCTCTCTTCAGAGCCTGCAGACAAGAACATTTAAGTCTGCTGAAGCTGCACCCACAGTCACCCCTTCCCCAAGTTGCTCTGTCCCAGCGAGATGGGAGTTTTATCCACAAGCCCCTGACTGGGGCTGCTGCCTTTCTTTCAGAAATGCCCTGCCCAGAGAGGAGGAATCTAGAGAGGCAGTCTGGCTACAGTGGCTTTGCTGGGCTACAGTGGGGCCCGCCCAGTCCAACCTTCCCTGTGGCTTTGTCTACACTGTGAGGGGAAAACTGCCTACTCAAGCCTCAGTAATGGTGAACGCCCCTCCCCCCACGAAGCTTGAGAGTCCCAGGTCGACTTTAGACTGCTGTACTGGTGAGAATTTCCAGCCAGTGGATCTTAGCTTGCTGGTCTCCGTCAGGTTGGGACCCACTGAACAAGACCACTTGGCTCCCTGGCTTCAGCCCCCTTTCCAGGGGCGTGAACAGTTTTGTCTCACTGGCATTCCAGGTGCCAGTGGGGTATGAAAAAAAACCCTGCAGCTAACTCGGTGTCTGCCCAAATGGCCACCCAGTTTTGTGCTTGAAACCCATGGCCCTGGTGGTGTAGGCACCCGAGGGAATCTCCTGGTCTGCGGGTTGCAAAAACCATGGGAAAAGCATAGTATCTGGGACGGATAGCACAGTCCCTCACAGCTTCCCTTGGCTAGGGGAGGGAGTTCCCCGAACCCCTGTGCTTCCCGGGTGAAGCGATGCCCCACCCTGCTTCTGCTCTCCCTCCATGGGCTGCCCCCACTGTCTAACCAGTCCCAGTGAGATGAACCAGGTACCTCAGTTGGAAATGCAGAAATCACCCACCTTCTGCATTGGTCTCGCTGGGAGCTGCAGACTGTAGCTGTTCCTATTCGGCCATCTTGCCCGGATCCTTCTTTTTTCGCTTGTTATGCTTAAATACCTAGCAAAATTCTGAAAAAATAGTTATCATTGAAAAGAACAAAATGGGCAAGCTATAAATGATTCACCTTTCCACCAAGCCCCACAATACAACTGATTGGAGTCACGTTGTTTAAATAAACTAGGAAAAAGTCAGGATATATAAAATACCATGTGTATTTGCATATTTTTTATGTATACTAATGTCCCACCTTCACTCGACTCTGGTTGATTGTCATTGACAATAGAAAATTTTGAAAGGAAAAGATAGTGATGCATTCTCATAAAAATCAGCACAGAAAGGAAGAGTTTTGCTATCCTAATGCAATTTGTTTTAACTTCACTAGCAGATAGGAGGCAGATTAAGCATGTTTCCTCTTGACATTGTTTGCATAAATTTCGGCAAGAAAATGCAGGATGTGTTCTTTTGGCCTTTTACTATAATTGAAGAGGTTTTGGAGTCAGAGTCTTTAGAAAAATGAAAATCCTAGTAGTCTTTGAAAGAGATTTATGATCCTTAGTAAAAGATAATGCAACCAAAGAGCCAAACATTCTCTTGCTTTTTAATATATGTTAAATTCTGATTTGTGAGGGATAACTCACGTAGTCTTACAAACTACTGATGAGGATTTATTTGTAGTTTGCAATATATATTCAGCTCCATGAGAAAACATGATGCTTTCTCTGCTCCCCTGTCCTTTTCTCATCTTTAGGTCCCAGCTTAGCCATTACTTCTCTGAGGAAGACCACCCTGACACTCTTCTTTATCCATCAATATTGGGCTAGGCATTGGTTTCATACATTCCCATGAAATCCTATCGTTACCTCTTTTGTAGGACTTATTACTTTATAGGCAGTCAAGTCTCTTCAGTTGGACACACAACACACACACACACACACACACACACACACACACACACGTTCCTTAAGTGCAAGGACTGAAATTTGTTCACTCATTATTATATCCCCAATGCCTAGAACTTGCCTGGAACAAAGTACATGATCAATAAATATTTGATGAAAAAAATTGTTTAAAGAAAGTAAAAGAATTACAAAATCATCTATATACACAGGCATAGACATATCAAATATATGCTTTGCAGTAGTAAACTACCTAATGGAGATTTTTTAAATTGTGTAATTAACTAAATGAGAGTATAGCACAAAGGAGGATATTTAAATATATATGAGAAAAACATATGTAATAGAGTATTACTATTTATTATTTCTGATGACAATGATAAGAAATTATGGTAACAATAATAGAAAAGCATTTATATACTGCTGGAAAAAAAAGGTGTAGATTAAGTCTTGCACAAAGTGTGTCATGGAAACCACCTTGATTTCAAGATATTTGGGATGGACATCAACAAACACCATTGATATATTCAATGTTTGAGGCTTTAATTAGGACAAATGAAAACATGAATCTAGTTTAGAAATCATCTTTAATTAGGCTGTAGTGGTAAGAGGTCAAGAGCAGGGGGAACGATTGTCTCCATAGAGACATGTGCTAGCTGATTATAGGCAAATCATGTATTCACTTAAGCCTTACTTATGTAATAAACAGTATATAAATCATAGTAATAATAAACACTATAATAATAGCACTATCATAGTAATAGTAGTAACACTATAATAATATAAAATCATAGTAATAATCATATTAATGTAATACTATAAATCATAGTAATAATAACACTATTTGTCCAACTACATGATAGGTTTGGCACATAAATGACCTTCTTTGCTTTTCTTTTTTTTTTTTTATTATGCTTTAAGTTCTAGGTTACATGTGCAGAACACGCAGTTTTGTTACATAGGTATACACATGTCATGGTGGCTTGATGCACACATCAACCCGTTACCTACATAAGGTATTTCTCCTAATGCTATCCCTCCCCTAGCCCCCCACTCCCGACAGGCCCTGGTGTGTGATGCTCCCCCCCCGTGTCCATGTGTTCTCATTGTTCAACTCCCACTTATGAGTGAGAACGTGCGTGTTTGGTTTTCTGTTCTTGGGTTAGTTTGCTGAGAATTATGGTTTCCAGCTACATCCATGTCCCTGCAAAGGACACAAACTCATCCTTTTTTATGGCTGCATATAAACACACATGTGCATGTGTCTTTATAGCAGAATGATTTATAATCCTTGAGGTATATACTCAGTAATGGGATTGCTGGGTCAAATAGCATTTCTAGTTCTAGATCCTTGAGGAATCGCCACACTATCTTCCACAATGGTTGAACTAATTTATACTCCCATCAGCAATGTAAAAGCATTCCTATTTCTCCACATCCTCTCCAGCATCTGTTGTTTCCTTGCTTTTTTAATTATCACCATTCTCACTGGAGTGAGATGGTATCTCATTGTGGTTTTGATTTGCATTTCTCTAATGACCAGTGATGATGAGCATTTTTTTATGTTTGTTGGCTGCATAAATGTCTTCTTTTGAGAAGTGTCTGTTCATATCCTTTGACCACTTTTTGATGGGGTTGTTCGTTTTTTTCTTGTAAATTTGTTTAAGTTCTTGTAGATTCTGGATATTACCCTTTGTCAGATGGATAGATTGTAAAAATTTTCTCCCATTCTGTAGGTTGCCTATTCACTCTGATGATAGTTTCTTTTGCTGTGCAGAAGCTCTTTAGTTTAATTAGATCCCATTTGTCAATTTTGGCTTTTGTTGCCATTGCTTTTGGTGTTTTAAACATGAAGCCTTTGCCCATGCCTATGTCCTGAATGGTATTGCCTAGGTTTTCTTCTAGAATTTTCATGGTTTTAGGTCTTATTTTAAGTCTTTACTCCATCTTGAGTTAATTTTTGTATAAGGTGTAAGGAAAGGGTCTGGTTTTAGTTTTCTGCATATGGCTAGCCAGTTTTCCCAACACCATTAATTAAATAGGGAATCCTTTCCCATTGCTTGTGTCAGGTCTGTCAAAGATCAGATGGTCCTTTTTTTGCTTGGTACGTTTTACTCAAGATTCAATATTTAAGTTTCACTTCAAATGTCACCTCCATGATGAGCACTTCTCTGAATTGTCCAACAGAGTTAGTTCATTCTTCTCCTGGTTGTCCTAGGTCTTTATGCATACCACACTTCTCACACTTTTTGTGCGTTAAATATAAGCTGTCTGTTTCCTATCTAGACTGTGTATAATGAATGAAAGGGTGGATAGAATATATATATATATAAAATATATATTTCTATATTATATATGTTATATATAATAAATTAGCACATGAGTAGAGACCAAAGAAGATAATAAAATAGCACATACTTTAGAAAATTTAAAGATCTCGGGACATAAATATAAGATAGTATTATCAATAGTGTTTCATGTTGGCCTCACTGAAGAAACATAGCAAGATCCACAAGAGTGCCCCAGCCTTTTCATAGGCAGATGCTGCCCTTTATATACTGTGAAAATTTATTTACGTTTTTTTTTTCTGACAGGGAGAAGAATAGCATAGGCACAAAAGCATGGGCTCCGGGGTTAAACTGATTAAGCTCAAATTTTTGCACTACCACTTGCTTCCTGTATGAATTTATATCAACTTCACTTCGGTCTCTCACTTCAGTCTCTCACTTCCTTCTTTTATAAGATTGGGATAACATTGCTTACCTCTCAGATTGTTGTTGTTAAAAATTAAATGAGATAATTAATTAAATGAGATAATTCTTAATATACTTAGCAAAAGGCATAGTATAGATGCTCAGTAAATGGTACTTTTTATTTTTATTATGAATAAGTTGACTAATTTCTCAAGACCTCATTCGTTCATTGAAAGCAAATATTTATTGAGTGCCTATTGCATGTTCAAGACTGTTTCAGAAGGTAGAAATACTGATTAAAAAGGCAAAAGAGATTCCTGTCCTGTAGGAGCTTACATTTTACAGTACAGAGAGACAAACAGTGAAGAAATGGACAAAAATCTTAAACAGACCGTGAAAAGCACTGTGAAGAAACAGAGTTATATGAAAGAGAATAAGCAGAGGTGGATCACTTTGGATGAGGTTGCCATGGAAGGCTTCTCTCAGGAAGCAACTGGGACCTAAATGACAGGAAGAAACCGGCCTTGTGAAGAGCCAGTGAAATGCATTCCAGGCCAAGTTCAAAGAGCATGAAGTGGGAAATGACTTGTCATCTTCAGTGAACAGAAAAGAGGCCAGGATATGGCTGAGGCACAGGGAGTGAGGGTGAAAGTGGTATTAGGTAATGCTGGAAAATAAGCCAGGAGCAGATCATAAGGCTCATGATAAGGAGCTTTGAATTCATTTTAAGAGGAATAGAATGCACAGAAGGGTTTGAAGCAGGGTAGTGATATGCTATATGTTTTTTTAAAAATCAACCTGGAGGCTGTATAAAGATGAAGAAAGAAAGGAAAGAATGGAAACAGGAATGGCAGTTAGGAGCTTTTGCAATGTTTCAGCTGAAAGATGATAAAGCTTTGATCAGAATGGTAGCATAGAAGGTAATAAGAGCTGATTCAAGGTATCTTGCAGGTGTTAGTCTGATAGAATTTACTAACGTTAGATTCAGGAGAGGTCAGGGTGAGAGAAAAAAAGGAGAAATAAGAATGATTCATAGGTTTTTGCTTTAACCAACTGGGTGGATGGTAGATTGGATGGTTAATTACACAGGGAAGCCTAAGGAAGGAGCAGATGGGAGTGGGAAGTAGAAAGTCAGGAAATCCATTTTGGATATTTTGACTCATAGATGAAAATATGAAATAGATATTTTTCATAATACTGTTGAGTTTAAGGAAACATTTGTATTGGGAACAAATGTGACTGTAATTAGTACACAAATGGTATCTAAGCCTTGGAATGGGATAAAATCACTTAGGGAAGTAGCTCTCAATTTTGACTATGTATTAGAGTCCCCTGGGGAACTTTTAAATACAGATGCCAAATCCCAGCCCTGATCAATTGAATAAGAAGCCTAGGGTGTTAGTTGGACATGAATATTAAAAAAGAAACCCTTAGGTTAATTCTGACCCATTCATGAGTGCTGAGAACCACTGACCCAGGGAGAGATTTTAGAAAGAGAAGAAAAATTAGCCTTAGATTGAGCTCTGAGACACTACAATGCTTAGAGAACTAAGATTCCCACTAAAGGGAACTGACAAGGAGTAGTCCAAAAGACTGAAAATAGAAAAACTTGGTACCCTCAAGAGAGGAAAGGGTTTAAAATAGTGTGGCTAACTGGTTTCAGTGTTACTAAGAGGTCAAGTATGCTGAGGACAGATGTAGTGTTTTAAAATTTATTTTTCATTGAAGCATAATATACACATAATAAAGTGTACTGTATACATCTTAAGTGCACATTTTGATTACTTTGTGTACATGTAGACACTGGAGTAACTGCCACTCAGATCCAGATATGAAACTTTCCAACACCCTAAAAGGATCTTTTGTTTCTCTTCCAGATTCATATCTCCCTCACCTCCAGGAAGAAGGCAATTTTCTGATTATATAGTCATGGATTAGTTTTGCCCGTATTAAACCCCTTATAAAAAGAATTATACAATATGTACTCTTGTGTCTGGCTACTTTTGCTCAGCTTTATTTCTCTGAGCTTCATCCATGTTATTCCATATATCAACAGTTTATTCTTTTTTGTAGCTCCATAATTTTCAATTGCATAAACTTAGTTAATACAATTCGTCTAGTCTTCCATTGATAGATATTTGGGTTGCTTCCAGCTTACTGGCACTTATCAATAAAGCTGTTACAACCATTCTACACATGGTTTCTGATGGACATATGTTACTTTTCTACTGGGTATTTTTCTAGGAATGGAATTGCTGGTACCTTAGGATAGGTCTACATCTGACTTTAGAAGATCCTGCCACACAGTTTTCCAGAGTGGTTATGCAAACTTATACCCCCTCCAGCAATAAATGGGAGTTCCAATATTCCATATACTCACCAACACTTAGTATTCTCATTCTTTTAATTTGTAGCAATTGTGGTGGATGTGAAGTGGTATTTCATTGTAGTTTTACTTTGCCTTTCTTTTTAAATAATGGGAGACTTCTTTTTTTTTTTTTTTTGAGACAGAGTTTTGCTCTTGTCACCCAGGCTGGAGTGCAATGGTGCGATCTCGACTCACTGCAACCTCTGCCTCCTGGGTTCCAGTGATTCTCCTGCCTCAGCCTCCCAAGTATTTGGGATTACAGGTGCTCACCACTACACCCGGCTAATTTTTTGTATTTTCAGTAGACACAGGGTTTCACCATGTTGGTCAGGCTGGTCTTGAACTCCTGACCAGTGAGAAACAATGAGAAACATTTAACATACTTACTGGGCATTTAGTTATCCTCTTAGCGAAGTCCCTGTTCAAAACTTTTGGCCAATTGTATTGACTTCTTTTTCTTTTTCTTTCTTTATTTTTTATTCTTTTTTTTTTTTTTTTTAAGACAGAGTCTCACTCACTCTGTTGTCCAGGCTGAAGTGCAGTGGCACAACCTTAGCTCACTTCAACTTCTGCCTCTTCAGGTTCAAGTGGTTCTCCTGCTTCAGCCTCCTAAGTAGCTGCGATTACAGGCATGCACCACCATGCCTGGCTAATTTTTGTATTCTTAGTAGCAATGGGGTTTCACCATGTTGGCCAAGCTGGTCTCAAACTCCCAGCCTCAAATGATCCACCCGCCTCAGCCTCCCAAATGCTGGAATTACAGATATGAGCCACCACAACCGACCAACTTGTTTTTCTTTTAATTGTTGATTTGCAGAAATTCTGTATGTAATTTGGATATCGATCATTTGTTAGATGCATATCTTGTGAATGTTTTCTTCTAGTTTCTCAGTGTCTTGCTTTTACAGTCTTTTAATGATATATTTTCATGGAAAGAACATTAATTTTAATGAAATCCAATTCCTCAGTTCTTTTATGGTACTTTTAATGTCATATGTAAAAATCTTTGCCTACATCAAGGTCATGAAGTTATGTTTTTCTCTATAAACTTTATTGTTTTACCTTTTATATTTAGGCCTCCCCAGCAATGCATATACACTCATGCACAAAAAATGTTGCCTATGATTTCTGAGGGCTTGTGCAGATTCCATGAAGTCCATGCATGTTGAGAATATCTGTTCTAGCTGAGCTACCATCTCTTAGGAATCAACCCATTTATAATGTAGATATTGTTTCCCTTTCTAGGGTCTCACTCTGTGACTCAGGCTAGAGTGCAAAAGTGCAATCATGGCTCATTGCAGACTCAATCTTGTGGGCTCAAGTGATCCTCCCAATTCAGTTTCCTGAGTAGCTGGGACGACAGCTGTGTGCCCCCTGGCTAATTTTTGTATTTTTTGTAGAGATGGGATTTCACCGTGTTGTCCAGGCTGGTCTTAAACTCCTGGACTCAAGAAATCCTCCCGCCTCAGCTCCCAAAGTGCTGGGATTACAGGCATGAGCCAGCCTGCCTGGCCTTGAATCATTTTTATAAGCTCACATCCTTTGTCTTTACATTCAATCAGTCCCCAAGTCTACTGCTGATCTTTGATGCCTTTTTTTCCCAATTATTTTCATTCCTCATTCCCTTTTTTTTGTTCTAGACTTTTATTACACTTCAGCTATGATTTTTGCTGTCACTCTTCACTGGTATTCTAGACACTAATTTTCCATTATTCAGTGCATTAGCAAACTGTTGCTCAATTTACAGTTCAAGTCCAATTGTATCATCTTTGGCTTGAAAATTAGAAATGGCTGTCACTGTCCCATGAATAGAGTTTAAATAGCAAAGAATGTATTTCATTCAACAAATACGCATTTTTAGAGAATCCCCTCTGTTCCAGGAAATAAGAGTATTCCTAAAATTCCCAACCCCAGTTGATCCCTCTGCTTCCTATGACCTCCATTGCACCTTGGTAACTGTAAAACTCATCTTGGTCCTTAAATCTCTATAGTTTTATATTGCTTCTTAATGACTTCAGAGCATGCCCTATTAGTTCAAGAAAATGAACTTCATTAGAATACATGTATATATAACTACAGAGCACATTAGTATTTTAGATATTAAATTAGCTTATTTCCATCATCATTTCACAAATATATGAGACAACTCTAGGTGCTTAGCAAATGAGTTTATTTGATTGTCTTCATTAATTTCCAAAGTCTTTTTTTTTAACTCATTTGTGGGCAACTGATTACATTGTCATCACAACTCTTCTTAGAAACTTAGGGTGGCCTTTGTCAATCTGAATAGTTGACAGTGACATTATTAAGAGCAGACATTTGTAACCCGAAGTTCATGTAAATTTGTGTGAATTTCTAAGATGAGTAGTATCATGGCTTCCATTAGACTCTTAAATTTATCCTTCACCAATAAAAAGGTTAAGAATTATAAATACTGCAACAATCTTTCAAATAACAATTACAACATGTTCAATAAGTGCATGAGTGAGATCAAGTGACAATGTAAAACTGAAAGAATATTCGTGATGATAGAAGGATTTTCTGTAGATAAAAAATATCATGCAAAAGGTTATTTTATATGCATTATGAAGTCAATGTCAGCATTAAAGGATAGGTCATAAATGTGATCATGATTATTTCCGTAACTATTTTAGAGTACTAAAATATTACAGTGAAACAAGGAATATTTTGAAAACATATAAAAGGCATATATATATATAATAACAACAAGAGAAAAATCCCATTATCAATAAAGTCTGATATTTTTCTTAAAAAATAGTGATGGCAATACAATAATAGAAAAAAATCCTGATCCTTGCATCTAGTAAGATCTTCTTTATTGTTTCTATGATTTAAGACTAAATATCCTGAAGTGCACCATGATTTTAGAATAAATCCAATTGATTATAGGAAGGCAGAGACAGAGGGTGAATGAGGTTAGAGATTTGATAGAGTAAGTTGCTGACATCTTTAGGGTCAGACAGTAAGATTGTTTTTCCCAATCACAATACAGCTGGGATTTCTTTTTTGGTTACATGGGATTCTAGAGGAGTAGGCTAAATGAATACAAAGAAAGAAAAGAGATTTCACAATTAATCACACTTAAAAGTACTATTATGTCTTTGTAAAACCACGTTTTACTAGAAGAGAATGTGTATCTTAATTATTTATGTTACTATTGGTGACAGTGAGTTGGCCTTAACATGTATAACTTCTAGAAGAAAGACCACTTGCATATTAGCAAAATGGAAAAGGTCCACATCAAAGTAGCTCAACTACACCTGGCAAGTTATTTGGTGCCCTTCTATGAACAGACTGAGATTAGAGGTTGGACAATATTTTTATTCCTAATCTTTTAAGGCAACGGTAAAATAGACTGTTAAAAATCAAACCGGATCTACTTTGTTGACTTTCTGAAGGGATTATGATAGGTGTGTTTTAGAATTTCTAGACAAAGACCAGTCTGGGTGGCTGGCTAGTCTCCTACTCTGGCAAATTTGTCCTAAGTTGATCCCTTGGGTCTAGTGATAAGGGTGTTGACCACACCCTTAGAGTGAACAAGGTTTAGCCCTAATCCTGCCTAGGTCTGCCTCCCACCCTACCCCCAACATCACTTGGGTAAGAAAAGTTTTCAAGGAGTCCCTGGCATAAAGGAGGCAAGTGGAGGGCCAAGAAAGGAAGCTGAGGAGGCTTTGGCCAAGAGAGAGAATTGTAAAAAATTACTCTGGGGAGGGAAAACCCTGGATGCTCTGACTATGAATTTATAGACAGAATCTGCTGCTCTAGGCAATACCCAAGTAATATGACAGAAGCATGAAGACAAAATTGTCTTTGGCCGTGTCATATGATGACTAGAGTAGGTTAAACAGATTCAAGAATATTAAGGTTTCATTAGTTTTAGACAACACTTTGTACATTATATGTGCTTTTACTTGCATTATTATATGCAATATTCAAAGCCTATCTGTGAGGTAGCCATTAAATGTCATTGGTTTACAAGTGTGAACACCAGTTCAGGTAGGCCCATTGGACTCAGGGCATGCAGCTGGAGACTGGAGGAGCTAGGAGCAGGGTTTCTGCTCATGGACTTAGTTCATCTTCTGGTTTACACTGGGATTCTCTGGAGCATCCACTGAAAGTCACTGTACTAGTGTGCTAGGGCTGCGATAACAAAATGCTACAGACTGGGTGGCCTAAACAACATAAATTTATTTTCTCACAATTTTGGAGGCTGGATGTTCAACATCAAGGTGTTCCAGGGTTAGTGTCTTCTGAACACCCTCTGTCCTCGACTTGTAGATGACAATTTTCTCCCTCTGTCTTTACATCATCTTCCCTCTGTACCTGCTGCATCCAGATTTCCTATTCTTATAAGCACACCAGTGATACGGTGTTAGAGCTCATCCAAAAGACCTCATTTAACCTAATTACCTCTTTAAAGACTCTCTATCCAAAAATAGTCACGTTCTAATGTATGGAAGGTTAGGACTTCAACATATAAATTTTGGGATGATATGGTTCAGACCATAAGAATCACCAATAACAAAACTATGTCCTTATTCACTTAATATTTATAAATCATGTGTGATAAAATGAAATTTGCAGTACCTGAAACACTTTTTATAATATAAACTTGAATATTAAAAATCAAAAATGAATCTTTTTTAGCTTCAATTAGAACAATATTTAGTCATGCCAAAATTTACAGTTTTTTCTTTGGTTTGTTTTCCTGGTTGTGAGCAGAAATAAATGACAGTGGGGCTCAGGACTTTTGTTTCATTAAGGTCAACAATTTAAGAAATTTTTCACAACATTAGCTCAGAAAGCTAAAAATTAGGTAATTCCATAATGCTATAAACCTAGTAGATGTAAAAAGTTCACTTGTCAGCCCATGACTCCTGAGAAATTTTCCAAGGCAAAGCAAATGAGAGACCCATCCCAAATAAGGGACCCCATGCAAGCATATAACTTGCTTCTTCTTATGACCTAATATAATATCTGTGAAGCTTCCTTAGTATCAGAAATGCTGGCTCAGACTTCCAGACTGCGGAAGCTATGTGAAATCTGTAGCTTTGAGGGGAGCTGCAGTTAGAGTCTGTGGATCTTAAATTAGTTGGTTAACAACTTGATCACACACCAGGGCCTGTTGTGGGGTGGGGGGAAGGGGGAGGGAAAGCATTAGGAGATATACATAATGTAAATGACAAGTTAATGGATGCAGCACACCAACATGGCACATGTATACATATGTAACAAATCTGCACGTTGTGCACATGTACCCTAGAACTTAAAGTATAAAAAAGAAAAAAACTTGATTGGAATGTCTATGCTTTAGAGGAATCTTCACATATCCAAATAAATATTTAGAGAAGCCAAGGGTGGCTATATGCCTTGGGGTAATTAGAAGTTTAATTGGCAAAATTCCTAATATATGGCACATTTTCCATCTGAAATATTCTATTAGAAACAATACCAAATAAACAATTTCAGAGCACATATTTAATGAGATGTTTACTAATTCCTTTGTTACTTGACATCAAATTAACCAAAACAGAAAATTCAGAAATTATTGTCCACAATAGAAAGAATCTCTACTTTCTCTTTCATATTTACTGAAAAGAATAAAGTTCCACTGAAACTTAGGCATCCACTGGGAACATTATAAAATTCCACAGTTTAAAGTATAATAAAATAAATAAATAAATAAAATTCCACAATTACCGCTTGCATAGACCAATGTACTTAAAAACATGGAAGGCCAGTCATATCAAACAGATTTATAAAATTAATCACACGGTAGCCATGGCATACTATGTAAACAAATGCCAATAAAACAAGTAAAGTGTACCTTCTTTTAGTAATAAATATATCTTATTAAAATATATTTCATTTAAGAAAATAAAATTAGTAATCAGGTAAAGTTGAATTGATTGTTTAATAAAATCATATCATCCATTAGTTAAATTTTACTACTATATGATGATCTGGTTTGGTATCTTGGGAAAAACAATATTTCTACCAAGACATTATACTTGCAAGGTTTTCAATAGTTAATTCTAGGTTTACTTGATTTGGCTAAAAGTTAAAAACAACATTTTTTAAATTTACAAGTATGTCTACCTTTTAGATGTAAGTATGAATAAACCAGAGTTTAGTTTCACTAAGGCTCTTCCGGTATTTGAGTCTTTTGAGGCAGCTATACCCACAAGCCATTTTTATTGACCTAGTCAACTTACATGTACTCTACGACTATATGTAGAGTTTTGAACTACACAGAGTTTTGAAGAAAAAAAGCTCTTGTATTCATAGCTACACAACTTCAAAATTTGAGCACTTTTTGACATTTTTTCTTTAAGCCAAACCACATTCTCTTTAAGGAATGAGATTATTTTGATTTCTCTCAGTAGTATCTAAAGTCACTTGCAAAGCTAAGGAAAGATGTCTCCTCATAGGCTGTAAAACAGCTATGATGCAATTAAGACTTTTTGGGGCTTTTATCAGTATTGAAAAGCAGGACAAGGCACCTTCCTTTAATTATCTCCTATTCCCCATTTTCACTGTTCCATCCCTTTTAAGGGATACTACACTGGAGTTAAAAATCTCCACTTGGTGATAAACATACTTTTGAAAATATCAATCTCATTAGTCATCCTTATTTACTCTTCAACCATAGTTGATTTTATTGGATACATCCTGCTTAAAATCAGCTTGAAAATTTTAAGGTTTCACTGGAAGAGAGCTAAAATGAAGAAAGAATGAAGCAAACAGTAAAAGAGGAGGTGTTTCCCAGCCAGATCAATCTGCCTTTCTAATCGTCTCCAATATCTTCCATTCTCTCTCTTTTCCCCTCCCCAATTTATTTTTTTCTGTAACTTTTACTTAGTAAACTATTTTTGATATAGCTTAAATACTGTGATTAAAATAAAGAAGCAGTTAAAAGTGTGATCTAAAGTAACCAGCAGGAATGTTTAATGGTTTTTCCCATTATGTGTGATAGAATGTGTATTTCTGCCAGACGCAGTGGCTCATGCATGTAATTCCAGCACTTTGGGAGGCCGAGGTGGGCAGATCACTTGAGGTCAGGAGTTCGAGGCCAGCCTGGCCAATATGGTGAAACCCCGTCTCTACTAAAGATACAAACATTAGCCGGGCGTGGTGGTGTGTGCCTGTAATCCCACCTACTTGGGAGGCTGAGGCAGGAGAATTGCTTGAACCCAGAGGGTAGAGGTTGCAGTGAGCCAAGATCATGCCACTGCACTCCAGCCTGGGTGATAGAGCGAGACTCTGTCTCAAAAAAAATGTATATTTTACATCAGGAAATTAATTTTTTCTCTTATTCAAAACAGGAAGTTACTGCCAAAGGGAAAGAATTAGGGTTTCCCATTATTACGAAGAAGGGCAACAGGGAATTAGAGAAAAACAGAAAGTAAGATTCAAGATTTTAAACCTAGATGCAATCTCTGGGTTAATAGATTAATAGTGCCAAGCACTTCTCAGAGTGCACTGGAGAAAATTAAATACAAATAATCTATATTTGAATAAATTTTGGAAATTACATTAGCAGAAACTGAGGAAATCTAATAAGAGCACTAACAGTCACAAAATATAAATGATCATCCCAGCACAAAGTAGCAAGGGACAAGAATGGGATGATATCTAATAAAGCGTAGAAAGAAATTCTGATTGAACACAAACAGAAAATACTATTTGTGATCACTGAGGTAAAGGACTAACTTAGGCAGAACTGAATATTGATATCAGAACTACAAAATACAATTGTATATAAATGTGCTTAATGTGTAGGGAGCTTTACAGAATTCTTATTTCAGAGTTTGTGGTTGTTTTAGATTCATATTTTCATGTAAAAACATCCCCCAAATCCAGCCTTGTAATTTTGCTTCCTGCTTTCCATCTACATTTTTGTATTCTGGCTCCAGAAAGCCAAACAGCCTCTGATGTCAGGGATGAGTAAGAAATAGTGAAGGGGTCCACGAAAAAGTCATGATTAATCCAAAAACTATTTTACATAAATTAGAATATAATATGTGGAATTAGTCAAAGCTCAGATTATATTCTGTTTTTCTCTTGAAAAATGAAAGCTATCTCATTCGGACTTTTTATCCTAAATCACTTATCTTGAAAGTATTTCCCAACAAGGGACTCAAGGTTCATGAGGTCCTTCATTATCTACCAGTTGGTTTCTTGGTCTCTTGAATTTCCAATGTGTAACCTATCTTCAGTTGTGAGTCATGAAGCTCTTTGGCAAATGCTACAGTCAATGCAAACTTTTCTAATGAAATGAGATTTTTAAAAAAGTTTAGCATAAGATAAAATGGCAGTTAACTTGTGGTTTGAAGATATGCTCCAAGAAAATATGTTTATCAGAAAGTCAACTGAGGATTCACTTTTCTAATTCAGTAATTCTCACTTTTTGTTTTCAAGACCCTTTACACTCTTAAAATTATTAGGACTTTCAAAAGCTTTTTAAAAAAATGTGGGTTATATGTATATAAAATTAGAGAGACAAGTGCTTTATAGTTTTGCAAATCTCTTTCATGTCTGGCTCCACAAAACAGTTGGATTTTTATATTTGTGTCTGCATTCAATCTACTGTAATAACAGCAATAAAAGGCAAATGATGTATTCATATGATTATGAAAGTATTTTAAGTTATACTTTATTTAAATCTTCATAATCAATTAAATAATTCATTATGCATATCATAGAATTAGTCCAACTTGTCCTATCACATTTACATCACTTCATTTATATATTAATGTTTGTTGGGAATCCTAGATTTGATTCATATACAGCTACCCAGAGCAAAATATAAAAACTGATCATTTCTGGTGCTGTTTTATATGGTATTAGTTTGACGTCACCCATAATCCTTCTATATTCTCCTCTGTTTAGAAGGGGAGCAGGATTGAATTCTCTTTCCTATAATGTGTTTCTGCTTTCGTCTTAATAAAAGGGTTTTCATTCGTTGGGGCAGTTGTGAGCAGGTGCACAGGCTGATAACAGAAGCTTATGGTGGCTTCTGGGTGAACTGGGAATCACCCACACAGTGCTACAGGCAGCTGAAATCTGCCATCATTGGCTCCCCTTTTATTCCTGAGCTTCACTTGCAGCAACTCCTAGGAAAGTTCCTGTAAATCACTCATTTCTAGCAGTGACTTTTTTTTGACCTTCATTGCTTGAGAAGTTCCATCAGTTGTGTAAGCATCTAATTCCACGTATAAGAACACTTTCTGCTTGGAATACTTAGAGTGGCTTCTTTATTCTGACCAAGCTTTGATATATACAGCTCAATTATTCTGGGAAAATCATTCAAGTAGTATAAAATTGGTAATTTTTTTATTTTCTTCATATTGAAAATATGTGATTAAGACAATTATATATAATAGTTATTGTGTAACTATTTTCTTTTTAGAATACATTTATATTATAAAGAGATAAAATAGTAATTTAAGAAAAAGTTGTGGCTATTTGGAAATAAAGAGTCACAGGTGCTAAGCCATTAGAAAGAAAGTAGCTCTGTAACAAAAAGCTTTGCTAAAGGTTTTTCATAGTTAATAGAAGGGCAGGGACTAGAAATCCAAGTAAGCCCCATAGCAACACTCTCTCCACAATTCCCAGATGCAGAAAGCCCTTTTCTTTAAAGAGAAAATAAATAATTAAATAACTTCATGTGTGTGTAGTATTTTTTGTATACATAGTACATGTATGTATATATAATACGTATTTACTGTATATGTATTACATGTACGTATAATACATACCTACTATTTATATATTTAATATATGTACATATAATACATATTTACTACATATATGTATTATATGTATATTCAGGTCCAACACTGTAACATCCTCTCATCATCCTGTTGGTTTTTTCACTCTTCTCATCCTTTCTTTGTCCAGCCCATTTAATTTGTACAGAAATGGCTTCCAAGATCTCTAACCCAATCTTTCTCCTAAACTTCAATACCATATATCCAACAGTCATTTGGCGATCTAATCTTGGTTCTGTTATTTACTATTTGTAGGATCCATGCAAGTTATTTAATCACCATAAATTCACTTCTTCACTCTAAAATAAGATTGTTAATACCTACTTCAAAGTATTAAGAGTTCAGTGAGACAGTGTATGTAAAGCACCTGGCATACAATAAGCATACAATTAATGGTAACTATTATGACCACTTTTAAGATTTTCCCTCCCTCCCTCCCTCCCTTCTTTCCTTCTTCCTTTCTTTCCTTTCCTTCCCTTCCTTTCCTTCCTTTCCTTCTCTTTCTTTCTTTCTTTCTTTCTCTCTCTCTCTCTTTCTTTTCTTTCAGACAGGATCTCACTCTATCACTCAGACTGGAATGCAGTGTTGTAATCAGTGCTCACTGCAGCCTCAATCTCCCTGGGCTCAGATGAACCTCCCACATCAGTCCTAGCTATTAAGTTTTTCTTACTGCATGAAGATATGTAACATTAACCTTCTTCCTACTGGATTATTATTATTATTATTATTATTTTGAGATGAAGTCTGACTCTGTCGCCCGATCTGGAGTGTAGTGGCACGATCTTGGCTCACTGCAACCTCCACTTTCCAAGTTCAAGTGATTCTCCCACCTCAGCCTCCCGAGTAGCTGGGATTACAGGCACCTGCCACCACGCCTGGCTAGTTTTTGTATTTGTTAGTAGAGACAAGGTTTCACCGCGTTGGCCAGGCTGGTCTCCAACTCTGGGCCTCAAGTGATCTGCCCCGCTTTGCCTCCCAAAGTGCTGGAATTACAGGTGTGAGCCACCACGCCTGGCCCCTGCTAGATTATTAAACAATTTTCAGATTGACGTTTTGATCAAGTGATCACTTTATTCTTCTAAAATTTATGTCAGTACTATTTTTGTTTAAATAAATATATTCCTAATTTACATCCTATACAGCATACTCTATGCTCCAATTTCTCTCATTTTGACTTCAGCATTACATATTTTAATCACTGATTTCTCCCTGGGATTTATATAGGTGATTAGAGTTGCGGAGAGCTGGTAGGTGGTGATTAACTATGTGGATCTAGTATTTTCTTTTCATTTCTGACACCCATAAAGAATACCACAAAACCAGCTTCAGAGTACTTTTGAATTTTGTTAAAATTAATTTTATTGAGGTCTAACTTATATACAATAAAATTCACACCATTTAAGTAAACACTTAAATGAGTTTGATGACCTCCCTATCCATGTAACCACCAGCCAGTAAAGTTCTAGAACATTGCTGTCTACCCATTTCCTTCAAGCTCCTCCTTTGTAGTCAATCATTCTCTATCCCCTTCCCCAAGGAAACAGTAACCTGATTTCTATTGATATAGATTGTTTTCCTATAATCAATATAAATCATACAGTATGTACTCTTTTTCATTCAGCATTGCAGCTGAGAGATTCATCTATGTTGTTGCATGTACCAGTAGTTTGTTTTTGATACTGCTGAGTAGTATGTACTGTCTGAATATGCCACGATTTATCTATTTACCTCTGATACTTTGTTTACAGTTTTTTTTTGCTATTAGAGTTAAGGCTGCTATAAACATTTGTGTACAGGTCTTTGGAATGATATATGCTTTCATTTTTTAATGAAATATATGTAGTGCTTGGCTAGAAATATATGGAGTGCTTGGCTTGAAATATATAGAGTGCTTGGCTAGATGCCCTCAGCATCTTCCCCCTTTCAGCTGATCCCAAGCCTTCCCTGGACATTTTCCCTCATCTTCATGGCATATGCAATGCTTGACAGATTTCCTTGTTTGTAGTTTGTGTGCTTGTATACATGTGTGCATTATTGTAGAGTGACTGGCAGGACTCAGAAAAGGCAGGAGCATGGAGACAATTAAGTGCCAGGTTCAAGAAGAGCTCACTCAGTTTTTCTTGGATTTAATGATAACTTTTTTGGTTTTTGGTTTTGAGCCATTTTTTTCTTTTCTCTCTTTCTCTCTTTCTTTCTTTCTTTTTTTAATTTTCTCATTTGTATAGAGATTCCCTAAGCATTTAAGGTGCTTCGGCTTCCAGGCTCACATCGCTGGGACTAATTAAACCATAGTCCCTACTTTTGTGGCACTCAGAATCAGGAGAGAGAGAGAGACATAGAAAAAAGGTTGCAACTGATTCTGTGTTTATTCAGTGTGATTAAGAAAAAAGAACAATTATAAATGGAGTGGCTTGTTTTCTGTGATCTCCCAAACTAGGCTGTGAGTTCTTCAAAGGAAAGCAATGCATTAACTTCTTTTTCCATTCTTTTTGCAAGATCTAGAATTAAATATTAAGAGTATAAGAGAATCATCTGGTTTGCCTCAGGTCCTCAAGTATTAGAGGCTAGGAAACTAAGGCTCTAGGAGATTGACAGAGTTGTGAAAATGTCACAAAGCTTGTTACTGATAGATTCAGGGGAGACTATCAAGTCACTTCTCTCTTCATTATACCAATGCCTTCTTTCAAATGATGCAAAATAATTTAATATTTTTATGTATTTTTTTCACACATAGGTCATCTTTTGTAAATACTTGATTTAAGCTTGATAAACGGTTTTACTTGGAAAGCAATTACCATAGTTCTGAATCATTGTTCTAATGCCCAAAGTGTATAGTTTTTCAGTATTCATATTTAAATTTAGTGTTTACATTTTGTTATTTTTCTATGCTCCTTGAAAATGATATCCTCCCTTTATCGGCCCTAATTTAGTACAGTGACTTTGGTGAATTATCTGGGACTACATTTATAACTGAAGTTTTGCTGCAAGTAAACAGTTCAACTTCAATAAGTAGAAATATTTTGAAGTAAAGATGACATGACTGAGAAGGAGGGTTTTTCTTGCGAGGAATGGACAATGGCAAGAAGGAAAATGGGCTCTATCATCTGAGCCTACTGCAGCCACTAAATGACCTGAGTTGTTAAATCCAAGGCTCCATAAACAATTCTTACAGAGATGAATTTATTGCCAACTTGTCAATTTGTTACCTGTTCTACATCAAAATATTACAAAAATGTCAGAAAGAGAAGAGGGAAAGCATCTATTCCTCGACTGAATCTCTGAGTCTATCCCCCAGATCTTCTTTTCTTGCATGTCTTCCCTTCTGCTGCAGTTCTTATGACACCGTAAAAGAAGCAGAGTTGATCTTTTGAGTTTCTTTCTCTTGTTCACCTTTTCTTATCCCCTAATCCCAGTGTTCACAGTGACCTTTGGAGAATCTGCCCCATCCTCTCCCTTTCTGTAGCATCTCTCTCACTCTCCCATAGAACAAATGCTATCTCCCTTTACATTCTCTGTGTTTTCATATACTTTGGGCCTTTGGCAATTTCTGCTTTTGGTTTGCAGCCTATTGGGTATTAATGGCTATTGTGGTTTAATCACATGAATGCATTTTATCTGATATGTACACTGGTTTTTGCCTTACTGCTGCAGATTAAAAAAAAGAAAGAAAGAAAAAGAAAACTTCCAAAGAGGTTATAGCAAAAATGAAGAATTCAGGAAAAAAGATACAGGAAATAAATTTGAAGAGTATTTCTGAGATCCATTGCATCACAATATGTAGGTAGTAACATTCCTAACTCTTAGTGAATTAAAGGTGCTATTGTTTCACTGGCTGCTTCTTTCCATTCAGTTCCTCCACCTTAGTTCAAAACCTCATTATTTTGCCTTCATTATGGCATCAAACTCCAAACTCAGTGTTTCTCTTAGAGTGTTCTGTGGGTCACATGTCTCTGAATCACCTAAAGTGCTAATTAAAATTGTAGATACCTGCAGTCAGCTCCAGGCCTGCTGAATCAAAATTTCCTGGGATAGGGCCTGGGATTTATGTAAATAAGCACTCCAAGTGACACAAGTTTTATCACTGATTGATTGATTCATCAGGAATCTACTGTTTTCTAGACATTATATTAGGTAAATCATGCCAAAGTAGATATGTTTCCTGTCCTTACAGAGTTTACAGTGTAGTGGCTTATGACAGACATTAAACAAGTTGGCACACAGATACTTACATAAGGGCAATGTGGTGAATACAGGAACAAAAAGACTAAAGTGTAGAAGGTAGGAAAAGGTCAAACTGCTTTCATAGTCAGAGAATGATTTGAGAAAGTAGTATTTAAATGTGAGAACTGAAGGATGAGAAGGTGTTAGCTGGGTGAGGAGTGTGGGGAAATTATTTCAGGGAACAGATCTTAAAACTCTCAGCTTGGAAGACGCTTGTTTGAGGAGCTGAAAGTAGGCCAAATTACTGAAGAATCGACAATGAGGATCAGAGTTGTGTGAGATAAGTGGAATGAGATGATAAACAATTTAGCCTGTTAGTAGATTGCCCTGGCAACTATGACAAAGATGTGTCAGAGGGGGCTACATAAACACAGGTCAAAGGCAGAGACTCAGATCAACAGCAGAGAACTAACAGTCACTTGGACTAGAGTGATGGCCTGGGTGCAGACAGATTTGAGATAAATTTAAGAGCTAGAATGAGCTAGACTTGGAGTTTTTAGACATGAATAGATTTCTCACCTGGCCCAATGAAGTTATTATTTTGCCATTTAATGAGCTGGTAAAGACTAGGAAACTGACAGGTTATTAAAGGGAAATCCAGAGGTTAGATTTGGACACGTTAAGTTTGAAATGACCACCCCTTCACCACCACTCTCACCCACCCTGGTATTACTTTCCTCCTTCGTTGCCTCTATTCCTTCAGTTCCACATTGCTTGCTCCTGTCTCTGACATCTAGGTGGGTCCCTGGGAGATCTCCAGTTTGAGAACTGTGACTCTACATTGAACTACTAATAGATTCTAAAGAGCACTAAGTTCTTGTTCACCTCTTCAGTTTGGCACTTCTGCATCCTCGTCCTAAAATGATTTCAATCCCGTTTTCCATGTGGGCAACTTCTAGTCAATTTCAAATATTTCTGCTACGGATTCTACTACGTTCTCCCCAAACAAATGTCATTCCTCCTTTGTGCCATCATTTTTCTTTGGCCGTAATTTTTGAATAACTTCTATCACATTGTTTTGACATGTTTGGTTCACATGTCTTTTCTTCGATAACGCTATATAACTTGATACAGGAAGCACCCCTTATTAGGTATTTAATAGAGACAGGGGTCTCACCATCTTGCCCAGGGTGGTCTCAAACTCCTGGACTCAAGATATCCTCCTGCCTCAGCTTCCAAATGTGCTGGGATTACAGGCATGAGCCACTGTGCCTGCCTTCTGCAATCTTCTTATGAAACAAACAACCTTCCAACTCTGAAAGCAGTAATACAAAAGCAGAAAATGAACTAAAATTTGTAAGGAGACTGAGAAGAGTGTTTACATTGCATAGCAATCCCAAAGTTTTAAAACTCCTCTTTTAGGTATATCGCTTTTTCTATAAACTTTCTACTACCTCTAATAGTAGGCACATAGTCCTTTCTCCTTATTTTTCTTCCTTCTCAGAAGCAATTGGCTTTAATTTTCCTTCTTGCAGTCTCTCTCTAAATTTCTACATTCATGGTATTTTAGTCAACAAGATAAAAGTTTGACAAAAAATATGAAGCAAAATAAAAATTCTGACTTTAGCCATAGCTTCAAACATCTGTATTTATTTAAGCATGGCTTTGCACAGTGTTATCTGCCACTAAAGAGAAGTGTGTAGTATTATGAAATAGTGCAATGATGATTCATAAACTAGTCTGGCAATTGAGGAAATGCTGACTTTGAGCAGATGACATTCACACTGGATGAGCAGAATGAGTAAGAAATATTTGACAAATCTTGAAAGCAAGATTTTAACAAAGTTAGTTTGATGGAGGCGAATCATTCAGGTAGAGGAAATGGCACCTATGAAGCCCTTATAGTGGCATAAAAATGATAATTTCAAAAACTGAAAGAAGGATAATGTGAATGAAGCTCTGATTTTCAAGGTAGTGCCAAAGGCGAGACTATTTAGAATGACAGAGACTGTATCACATAGGACCTTATGGGTTATGTTTAGAATTTGGAATTTTGTTCTAAGAAGAAAGGAAGCCACTGAGTTGTATTAAGCAGGGAAGGAATTGACAAAATTATATTTGCTTTCTACAAACCTCATTCTAATGGTAGTGTGGAGAATTGACCAGAGAGGCAAGACTGCCTCTGGGAAAGTTACAAGGCCCTTCCACGATTCCTAGTGAAATATGATAGTGACCTGGAAAAGGATGGTGATATTAAAGAAAGATGGCAGACTTAAAACACATTTAGCAGGAAGAATCAACAGGACTTAATGATTAATTGGCTATAAAGGATTAACAAGGTGGACGTGACAAGGATAATGATCAGTTTCTGTCTTGGGCAGATTGGTGATAATGTGCCGTTTACAGAGATTGGTGCCCCAAAGGCGTCATGACCAAAAGGTAAGATGACAGGTTTAGATGGGGTGTGTTTAGTTTGAAACACATGTGAACCATTCAGTTTGAGTCATTGAGAAGGCAATTTGAGCTATAGGCCTGGCACTAAAGGATGAGGTTTGAGCAGAAGAAATAAAATTTGAAGTCATTATTATAAAAACAGCACCTGAAGGCATAAGAATAGTTGCAATGTCTTCTAAAGTTTACGTGAGAAGAGAAACTACTATGAATCCATCAGTCATTTGACTTTTAAAAGACGAAAGAGGATAACATAATATGAACATCAAACAATAAACAGGCACACAAACCCCATCTGCTACTCTTCAGGTTCTTTAGGAGAATGATTTGGGAAAGTCATATAGAACTGTTTGTCAAGATCATTTACTACTTGTATCTTATATTGACGACCAAATACATTTTAAAACTCATTCACTGATATTTGATTTTAATATACATCATGAAACATGGAGTGGAATATAACTCATCATTATGAAATTAGTAACTCACCAAGGTTTTGGTCAAAGAATGATGGTAAGATGGAACTCAAGACAAAAAATACGGAGCCGAGAATCAAACTCTAATCAACTGCTGGGGCACTTGTCTCAGTCTCTTGGGATGTAAATGTTCTTGTCTCTTAATTGAGAGTTGGAGTTGATTCTAATAAGTGATTCTATGATTAACCATAGGCCACTTAGCCTCAGGGCCCTGGAAATACCTTTGCACCCAGCTACAGAAAATCCGAGCTTTGATCACCTTGGTCAACTCCATCTTGGCTTTAGCTCAGACATCAAAGTTAATCTGTTTATTGCTTCCTGGCTCTGTGAGTAGAAAGCATGGATCACTTGAAGTGTCCATGAAGATGAAGTCTGCTTTTACTCCCTCACATTCCAGACTATGCAATGACCCCAGAACAAGTACTTTATTTTTTTTTTTTAGACGAAGTCTCGCTCTGTCACCCAGGCTGGAGTGCAGTGGTGTGATCTTGGCGCACTGTAACCTCTACCTCTCAATTCAAACAATTCTTCTGCCTCAGCCTCCTGATTAGCTGGGATTACGGGCACGTGCCACCATGCCTGGCTAATTTTTGTGTTTTTAATAGAGACGGGGTTTCACCATGTTGGCCAGACTGTTACCAACCTCCTGACTTCAAGTGATCTGCCCACCTCGGCCTCCCAAAGTGTTGGGATTACAGGTGTGAGTTCTATAAATGAAAGGAAATTTCAACTCTTGTCTCAAGTTTATTGCTTGCTCTTGGGTACCAGGATCCAACTAGACGATCTCTCACATTCGAAGAGCATAGGAAATAGGAAACACCATATATACAAGTAATATTCTGAGGAGTGAGGTAAATCATAAGGTATAAACATTTACTGAAAGATTAAGTTGAAAAGTAACTATTTCTCCTCCCTATTTCTCTATTCACAATCCCCTCATATTCACCAGAGGGCCACCGAAAAGGTTAAAAAGGAAACAAGAAAAAAAAAGGACTCCTAATGCTTACTAGATAATGATTCCACCTCTGAGACCAAGAAGCAGAAAGCACAGGTGCTTCATAGAGAAGATAATAATTTATTTAGTTATATCTCAACTCTCCTGCTGTTGTTTTGCTATGCGCAAGGAGTACCCACACACATCCTTGAAATGAAGCTTTCTAGCACCCATAAAAATAGGGCTTGGGTCTCCCTGTATGTTTTTCAGTTTATCAATTACACCTTGAAAAATCAGATTTAATTTTAATGGTATTGACCTATCATAAATATTTTAGGACATAAATTAAAGTACCTTTAGACTCATCTAGCCAAAACCTCTTGTTTCAAAGGGTGAAGTGGAGACAGAGAGGTGAGGTGATTTGTTCAAAAGGCACATATAGCTGGTTAATAGCAGGATTGCAACTAGAATATAGTCCTGTGAACTTTATATTATAATGCATAACTCAGGATGGCTATAAGATCACCAAACATAAAGTATCATAAGCTTTTGCTTGATGTTCAAAAATTGCTGAAAGGAGAACAATGAGCAATAGTTTGAAAACATTCAGTTTCCCGAGTGTACAATATGGATAATGTCAACTTGGTACAGTTAACATAACCTTAGACTTTTCCTCGAGTTTAAGGTAAACAACCAGCATGCACTTCTGAGGGCTATTGACTGGAGGATGAAGATAAGATAATCTTATGTAGGAAATTTTATCTTTGAAATTAACTACATTTTACTTGCTGGGTACATAAAAGTGGGTACATAGAGGAAAATAAAAGACTTACTGTTTGGACTTTTTAAACAGGTAGACATTTTAATACCTTTTGTTCTCTGTGTGATTTTTAATACTATATTTTAGTGTGAGCTAACATTAGTAACACCTGAAAGAACATTCCGAATTATCTTGAGGACATTTATGCAAAACATAGAAATAAAATACAAATAGTTTCCTAAGACGCGCAAAGGCTGTGCTCAGATTATTTTCTCAGCAGTCCTCAATTCCGCTGCTTTTTCCCTTTCCTGTCTTCCATAACCCCTGTCTTCTCTTCCTTTTCCTTCTCCTTTCTCTTTCCTATGAATACATGTACATAAATTCAGAAGTAATACCTAGAGAACCTTATGAAGGAAGGATTTGGGGTCTTCTTAGAGAAGATTTATAGATCTCAAAATTTAATCAGAACTATTGTTTTCACTTTAACCAGCAATCTGGGTCTGGATAAGAGGTTTGAAAACCATAGGCTATGAAACCAGCTGTTCCCCCATTTTGTTCCCTCTCCTGGGAGGCAACAATATTTAAAGCAGGCCAATTAACAACCCTACAATAGCCTCTAAGCTGTTCAAATGAAAGGAAACGTCTAATTTTAAATAAAAAGCTAGAAATGATAAGCTTAGTGAAGAAAGCATGTCAAAAGCTGAGACAGGCCAAAAGCTAGGCTTCTTGTGACAAACAGTTAGCCAAGGTGTGAATGCAAAGGAAAAGGTGTTGAAGGAAATTAAAAGTGTTACTCTAGTGAACACATGAATGATAAGAAAGTGAAACAGATTTATGGCTATATGGAGAAAGTTTTAGTGGTCTGGGTAAAACATCAAACCAGCCATAATATTCCCTTAAGCCAAATTCTAATCCAGAGCAAGGCTCTAATTCTTTTCCATTCTATGAAGTCTATGAGAGGTGAGAGAGCTGCAGAAGAAAAGGCTGAAGCTAGAACAAATTTGTTCATGAGGTTAAAATAACCTCCATAACACAAAAGTGCAAGGTTCAGAAAGACAAATATAGCATGTTCTCGCACATACATTGGAGCTAAAAAGGAACATTTTATGAACACAGAGAGTAGATTGATGGTTATCAGAGCCCAGGAAGGGTAGGGTAGAGAAGGTGATGAAGAGAGGTCGATTAATGGGTACAAGTGTAGAGTTAGATAAAAGAAACAATATCTAGTGTTTGATAGATCAGTAGATCTATCAAATAGACGATAGTTAACAATAATCTAATGTACATTTCAAAATAGAAAAGAATAATTTGAATGTTTCTAATATCAATAAAAGATAAATATTTAAGGTGAGGGATATCACAATTACCCTGACTTGATCTTTACATATTATATTAATATATCAAATTATCACATGTACCCCCAAAATATGTAAATCCATTATGTATCAATATAAAAGTGCAAGGTGAAGCAGCAAGTCCTGCTGTAAAAGCTGCAGCAAATTATTCAGAAGATCTACTTAAGATAATTTATGAAGGTGGCCACACTACACAAGATTTTCAATGTAGACAAAATAGCCTTCTATTGGAAGAAAGTGCCATCTAGGACTTTCAGAGTTAAAGAAAAGAAGTCAATACGTGGCTTCAAAGCTTCAAAGGATAGGCTTTGTTAGGGGGTAATGCAGCTGGTGACTTTAAGTTGAAGCCAATGCTCACTGACCATTTTGAATATCCCACGGCCCTTAACAATTACTCTAAATCTGCTCTGCTTGTGCTCTATAAAAGTAACAATAAAGCTTGGATGCCAGCATATCTATTTACAGCATGATTTACTGAATATTTTAAGCCCACTGTTGAGACCTACTGCTCAGAGAAAAAAATTTCTTTCAAAATATTACTGCTCTTGACAATGCACCTGGTTCCCCAAAAGCTCTGGTGGAGATGTTCAATGAGATTAATTTGTTTTTCATGCCTGCTACCATAATATCTATTCTGCAGCCCATGTATCAAGAAGTAATTTTAACTTTCAAATCCAATTATTTAAAAAATACATTTCAGAAGGCCTTTTCTGCCATAGATAATGATTACTCTCATGGAATCACTGCTTTCCTCAACAAAATAAATTGAAAATCTGGAGTCTGTGGCCAGGATAGCAGGGGTCCACTGTGAGGAGCTCTGCACTTGTGCTGCCAGGAGCTTCGGCTCCACTCCCTATGCAGTGTGACTTTAACTTGAAGAAAGAAAGAAGATAGAAATGACATTCCTAGGAATCCAGAGTCAAATTACTGATTATTCAGCAACATAGGCAGCCCTCAAAGGTGATCTTGTTCCCATTTTGTAAGCAAGGAAACTGATGCAAATAGAAGGAGTTGTCAGACACCCTATCAGGTTGGTGCCCCTCAAGGTCAGAGATCCCAGAAGAAGGAGCATGCACCCATCTTTGCTGTTCTCCAGGCTCCTTCAGTGACACCTCCAGGTGCAGGAGTGAATCAGAGGAATAGGGCCTGAAGTGAACCCCCAGCAAACCGCAGCAGCCCTACAGAAGAGGGACCTGACCATTGAAAGAAAAACTAAAAAACAGCAAAAAATGATCAATAACAAAAAGTCCCCACAAAAGTCCTACCCAAGGGTCAGCAGGCTCAAAGATCAAAACTAGAAAAATTAATGAAGCTGAGAAAGAATCAGTGAAAAAAATGCTGAAAACCCAAAAGGCCAGAGTGCCTCTTCTCCTCCAAACGATTGCAATGCCTCTCCAGAAAGGGTGCAGAACTGAACAGAGGATGAGATGGACAAATTGACAGAAGTAGGCTTCAGAAGACGGGTAATAAAAAACTCTGCTGAGCTAAAACAGCATGTTCTAACCCAATGCAAAGAAGCTAAAAACTTTGATAAAAGGTTAGAGGAGCTGCCAACAAGAATAAACATGGAGGAACATAATGTTTAGATTATGTTAGAAAGGAACATAAATGACCTGAGTGGAGCAGAGAAACACAGCACATGAACTTCATGAAGCATACAAAAGTATCAATAGCCAAGTCTACCAAGTGGAAGAAAGGATATCAGAGTTGGAAGACCATCTTGCTGAAATAAGGCATGCAGACAAGATTAGAGAAAAAAGAATGAAAAGGAACAAACAAAGCCTCCAAGAAATATGGGGCTACATAAAAAGACTGAACCTATGACTGATTGGAGTACCTAAAGGAGACAGGGAGAAGGCAAACAAGCTGGAAAACACACTTCAGGATATTATCCAGGAGAACTTCCCCAACCTACAAAGATAGGCCAACATTCAGATTCAGGAAATATAGAGAACACCACTAAGATACTCCATGAGAAGTTCAGCCCCAAGACCCATAATCAGCAGATTCTCCAAGGTTGAAATGAAGGAAAAAAATGTTAACAGCAGCTAGAGAGAAAGGCCAGGTCACCTACAAAGGGAAGCCCCTCAGACTAACAGCAGACCTCTCAGCAGAAACCCTACAAGCCAGAAGAGAGTGGGGGCCAATATTCAACATTCTAAAAGAAGAGAATTTTCAACCCAGAATTTCATATCCAGCCAAACTAAACTTCATAAGTGAAGGCAAAATAAAATCCTTTCCAGACAAGCAAATCCTGAGGGATTTTGTCACCAACAAGCCTGCTTTGCAAGAGCTCCTGAGGGAAGCACTAAATATGGAAAGGAAAAACCAGTACCAGTCACTGCAAAAACACAACAAAATATAAAGACCAATGACACTATGCAACAACTAGTGTGCAAAATAACTAGATAGCATCAGGAAGATAGGATCAAATTTATGCATAACAATACTAATCTTAAATGTAAATGAGCTAAATGCCATAATTAAAAGACACAGACTGACAAATTGAATAAAGAGTCAAGACCCATCGATGTGCTGTATTCAGGAGACCCATCTCATGTGCAAAGACACACATAGGCTCAAATAAAGGGATACAGGAATATTTACTGAGCAAATGGAAAGCAAAAAAAAAAAAAAGCAAGAGTGCAATCCTAGTCTCTGACAAAACAGACTTTAAACCAACAAAGATCAAAAAAGACAAAGAAGGGCATTACATAATGGTAAGGGGATCAATTCAACAAAAAAGCTAAGTATCCTAAGTATACACACACAAAATACAGGAGCACCTAGATTCATAAAATAAGTTCTTAGAGACCTACAAAGAGACTTAGACTCCCATGCAATAATAGTGAGGGACTTTAACACCCCACTGTCAGTATTAGACAGATCAATGGGACAGAAAATTAACAAGGATATTCAGGACTTGAACTCAGCTCTGGATCAAGTGGACCTAATAGACATCTATAGAACTCTCCACCCCAAATCAACAGAATATACATTCTTCTTAGTGCCACATGGCACTTATTCTAAAATTGACCACATAATTCGAAGTAAAACACTCTTCAGCAAATGAAAAAGAACTGAAGTCATAACAAACAGTCTCTCAGAATACAGTGCAAACAAATTAGAACTCAGAATTAAGAAACTCAACTAAAAACCACACAATTACATGGAAACTGAACAACCTGCTCCGGAATGACTCCTGGGTAAATAATGAAATTAAGGGAAAAACCAAGCTCTTTGAAACCAATGAAAACAAAGAGACAATGTACCAAAATCTCTGGGACACAGCTAAAGCAGTATTAAGGGAAATTTACGGCACTAAATTCCCGCATCAGAAAGCTAGATAGATCTCAAATAGACACCTTAACATTACAATTAAAAGAGCTAGAGAAGCAAGAGCAAACAAATCCAAAAGCTAGCTGAAGACAAGAAATAACTAAGATAAGAGCAGAATTGAAGGAGATAGAGACATGAAAAATCCTCCACAAAATCAATGAATCCAGGAGCTGGCTTTTTGAAAAAAAAAATAATAATAATAACAAAATAGATAGACCCCTAGCTAGACTAATAAAGAAGAAAAGAGAAAAGAACAAATAGACACAATTAAAAAATGATAAAGGGGATATCACCACTGACCCTACAGAAAATGATAAAGGGGATATCACCACTGACCCCATCAGAAAATACTATAAACTCCTCTATGCAAATAAACTAGAAAATCTAGAAGAAATGGATAAATCCCTGGACACATACACCCTCTCAAGACTAAACCAGGAAGAAGTCAAATCCCTGAATAGACCAACAACAAGTTCTGAAATTAAGGCAGCAATTAATAGCCTACCAACCAAAAAAAGCCCAGGACCACACAGATTCACAGCCAAATTCGATCAGAAGTACGAAGAGGAGCTGGTACCATTCCTTCTGAAATTATTTCAAACAACTAAAAAGGAGGGACTCCTCTCTACCTCATTATATGAAGTCAGCATCATCCTGATATCAAAACCTAGCAGAGACACAACAACAAAAAAGAAAATTTCAGGGCAATATCCCTGATTAACGTCTATGCAAAAATCCTCAATAAAATACTGGCAAACCAAATCAAGCAGCAAACGAAAAAACTTATCTACTATGATCAAGTTGGCTTCACCCCTGTCATGCAAGTTTAATTCAGCATACGCAAATCAATAAACATAATCCATCACGTAAACAGAACCAAAGACAAAAACCACATGATTATCTCAACAGATGTAGAAAAGGCCTTTGAGGGTGGTTCCAAGACGGCCAAATAGGAACAGCTCCAGTCTACAGCTCCCAGCACGAACAACGCAGCAGATGGGTGATTTCCGCATTTCCAACTGAGGTACCGGGTTCATCTCACTGGGGCTTGTTGGACAGTGAGTGCAGGACCATGGGTGCAGCACACCGAGCATGAGCCGAAGCAGGGCAAGGCATCGCCTCACCCAGGAAGCGCAAAGGGTCAGGGAATTCCCTTTCCTAGCCAAGCAAAGCTGTGACAGACAGCACTTGGAAAATCAGGTCACTCCCACCCTAATACTACACTTTTCCAATGGTATTAGCAAATGGCACACCAGGAGATTATATCCTGCAGCTGGCTCAGAGGGTCCCACGCCCATGGAGCCTCACTCATTGCTAGCACAGCAGTCTGAGATCGAACTGCAAGGCAGCAGTGAGGCTGGGGGATGAGCGCCTGCCATTGCTGACCCTTGAGTAGGTAAACAAAGCAGCGAGGAGGAAACTTGAACTGGGTGGAGCCCACCGCAGCTCAAGGAGGCCTGCCTGCCTCTGTAGACTCCACCTCTGGGGGCAGGGCATAGCCGAACAAAAGGCAGCAGAAACCTCTGCAGACTTAAATGTCCCTGTTTGACAGCTTTGAAGAGAGTAGTGGATCTCCCAGCATGGAGTTTGAGATCGGAGAATGGACGGACTGCCTCCTCAAGTGGGTCTCTGACCACTGAGTAGCCTAACTGGGAGGCACCCCCCAGCAGGGGCAGACTGACACCTCACACAGCCGGGTACCCATCTGAGACAAAACTTCCAGAGGAACGATCAGGCAGCAACATTTGCTGTTCAGCAATATTCGCTGTTCTGCAGCCTCTGCTGCTGATACCCAGGCAAAGAAGGTCTGGAGTGGACCTCCAGCAAACTCCAACAGAACTGCAGCTGAGGGTCCTGACTGTTAGAAGGAAAACTAAAAAACAGAAAGGACATCCATACCAAAACCCCATCTGTACGTCACCACCATCAAAGACCAAAGGTGGATAAAACCATAAAGATGGGGAAAAAACAGAGCAGAAAGCTGAAAATTCTAAAAATCAGAGTGCCTCTCCCACTCCAAAGGAATGCAGCTCCTCACCAGCAACAGAACAAAGCTGGATGGAGAATGATTTTGATGAGTTGAGAGAAGAAGGCTTCAGATGACCAAACTTCTCTGAGCTAAAGGAGAAAGTTCAAACCCATCACACAGAAATTAAAACCCTTGAAAAAAGATTAGACGAAGGGCTAACTAGAATAACCAATGCAGAGAAGTCCTTAAATGACCAGATGGAGCTGAAAACCATGGCACGAGAACTACGTGATGAATGCACAAACTTCAGTAGCCGATTCAATCAACTGGAAGAAAGGGTATCAGTGATTGAAGATCAAATGAATGAAATAACTGAGAAGAGAAGTTTAGAGAAAAAAAGAATAAAAGAAATGAACAAAGCCTCCAAGAAATATGGGACTATGTGAAAAGACCAAATCTATGTCTGATTGGTGAACCTGAAAGTGACAGGGAGAATGTAACCAAGTTGGAAAACACTGCAGGATATTATCCAGGAGAACTTCCCCAATCTAGCAAGGCAGACCAACATTCAAATTCAGGAAATACATAGAACAACACAGCGATACTCCTCGAGAAGAGCAACTCCAAGACACATAATTGTCTTGAAGTTGAAATGAAGGAAAAAATGTTAAGGGCAGCCAGAGAGAAAGGTCAGGTTACCGACAAAGGGAGGCCCATCAGACTAACAGCTGATCTCTCAGCAGAAACTCTACAAGCCAGAAGAGAGTGGGGGCCAATATTCAACATTCTTAAAGAAAAGAATTTTCAACCCAGAATTTCACATCCAGCCGAACTAAGCTTCATAAATGAAGGAGAAATAAAATCCTTTACAGACAAGCAAATGCTGAGAGATTTTGTCACCACCAGGCCTGCCCTACAAGAGCTCCTGAAGGAAGCACTAAACATGGAAAGGAACAACCAGTACCAGCCACTGCAAAAACATGTGAAATTGTAAAGACCATCGATGCTAGGAAGAAACCACATAAACTAACGAGCAAAATAACCAGCTAACATCATAATGACAGGATCAAATTCACACATAACAATATTAACCTTAAATGTAAGTGGGCTAAATGCTCCAATTAAAAGACACAGACTGGCAAATTGGATAAAGAGTCAAGATCCATCACTGTGCTGTATTCAGGAAACCCATCTCACGTGCAGAGACACACATAGATTCAAAATAAAGGGATGGAGGAAGATCTACCAAGCAAATGGAAAACAAAAAATGGCAGGGGTTGCAATCCTAGTCTCTGATAAAATGGACTTTAAACCAACAAAGATCAAAAGAGACAAGGCCATTACATAATGGTAAAGGGATCAATTTAACAAGAAGAGCTAACTATCCTAAATATATATGCACCCAATACAGGAGCACCCAGATGCACAAAGCAAGTCCTTAGTGACCTACAAAGAGACTTAGACTCCCACACAATAATAATGGGAGACTTTAACACCCCACTGTCAACATTAGACAGATCAACAAGACAGAAAGTTAACAAGGATATCCAGGAATTGAACTCAGCTCTGCACCAAGCAGACCTAATAGACTTCTACAGAACTCTCCACCCCAAATCAACAGAGTATACATTCTTCTCAGCACCACGTCACACTTATTCCAAAATTGACCACATAGTTGGAAGTAAAGCACTCCTCAGCAAATGCAAAAGAGCAGAAATTATAACAAACTGTCTCTCAGACCACAGTGCAATCAAACTAGAACTCAGGATTAAGAAATTCACTCAAAACCACTCAACTACATGGAAACTGAACAACCTGTCCCTGAATGACTACTGGGTACATAATGAAATGAAGGCAGAAATAAAGATGTTCTTTGAAACCAACGAGAACTAAGACACAACATACCAGAATCTCTGGGCCACATTTAAAGCAGTGTGTAGAGGGAAATTTATAGCACTAAATACCCACAAGAGAAAGCAGGAAAGATCTAAATTTGACACCCTGACATCACAATTAAAAGAACTAGAGAAGCAAGAGCAAACACATTCAAAAGCTAGCAGAAGGCAAGAAATAACTAAGATCAGAGCAGAACTGAAGGAGACAGAGACACAAAAAACCCTTCAAAAAATCAATGAACCCAGGAGCTGGTTTTTTGGAAAGATCGACAAAATTAATAGACCACTAGCAAGACTAATAAAGAAGAAAAGAGAGAAGAATCAAATAGATGCAATAAAAAATGATAAAGGGGATATCACCACTGATCCCACAGAAGTACAAACTACCATCAGAGAATACTATAAACACCTCTACGCATATAAACTACAAAATCTAGAAGAAATGGAAAAATTCCTGGACATGTACACCCTCCCAAGACTAAAATAGGAAGAAGTTGAATCTCTGAATAGACCAATAACGGGCTCTGAAATTGAGGCAATAATTAATAGCTTACCAACCAAAAAAAGTCCAGGACCAGATGGTTTCACAGTCGAATTCTACCGAGGTACAGGGAGGAGCTGGTACCATTCCTTCTGAAACTATTCCAATCAATAGAAAAAGAGGGAATCCTCCCTAACTCACTTTATGAGGCCAGCATCATCCTGATACCAAAACCTGGCAGAGACACAAGAAAAAAAGAGAATTTTAGACCAATGTCCCTGATGAACATCGATGCAAAAATCCTCGATAAAATACCAGCAAACCGAATCCAGCAGCACATCAAAAAGCTTATCCACCATGATCAAGTGGGCTTCATCCCTGGGATGCAAGGCTGGTTCAACATATGCAAATCAATAAACGTAACCCAGCATATAAACAGAACCAAAGACAAAAGCCACATGATTATCTCAACAGATGCAGAAAAGGCCTTTGACAAAATTCAACAGCCCTTCATGCTGAAAACTCTCAACAAATTAGGTATTGATGGGATGTGTCTCAAAATAATAAGAGCTATTTATGACAAACCCACAGCCAATATCATACTGAATGGGCAAAAACTGGAAGCATTCCCTTTGAAAACTGGCACAAGACAGGGATACTACTCCTATTCAACACTCACCACTCCTATTCAACATAGTGTTGGAAGTTCTGGCCAGGGCAATCAGGCAAGAGAAAGAAATAAAGGGTATTCAATTAGGAAAAGAGGAAGTCAAATTGTCCCTGTTTGCAGATGACATGATTGTGTATCTAGAAAACCCCATTGTCTCAGCCCAAAATCTCCTTAAGCTGATAAGCAACTTCACCAAAGTCTCAGGATACAAAATCAATGTGCAAAAATCACAAGCATTCTTATACACCAATAAGAGACAAAACAGAGAGCCAAATCATGAGTGAACTCCCATTCACAATTGCTTCAAAGAGAATAAAATACCTAGGAATCCAACTTACAAGGGATGTGAAGGACTTCTTCAAGGAGAACTACAAACCACTGCTCAACGAAATAAAAGAGGATACAAATGGAAGAACATTCCATGCTCATGGATAGGAAGAATCAATATCATGAAAATGGCCATACTGCCCAAGGTAATTTATAGATTCAATGCCATCCCCCTCAAGCTACCAATTACTTTCTTCACATAATTGGAAAAAACTACTTTAAAGTTCATATGGAACCAAAAAAGAGCCCACATTGCCAAGTCAATCCTAAGCCAAAAGAACAAAGCTGGAGGCATCACACTACCTGACTTCAAACTATACTACAAGGCTACAGTAACCAAAACAGCATAGTACTGGTACCAAAACAGAGATATAGACTAATGGAACAGAACAGACCCCTCAGATATAATACCATACATCTACAACCATCTGATCTTTGACAAACCTGACAAAAACAAGAAATGGGGAAAGGATTCCCTATTTAACAAACGGTGCTGGGAAAACTGGCTAGCCATATGTAGAAAGCTGAAACTGGATCCCTTCCTTACACCTCATAGTAAAATTAATTCAAGATGGATTAAAGACTTACATGTTAGACCTAGAACCATAAAAACCCTAGAAGAAAACCTAGGCAATACCATTCAGGACATAGGCATGGGCAAGGACTTCATGGCTAAAACACCAAAAGCAATGGCAACAAAAGCCAAAATTGACAAATGGGATCTAATTAAACTAAAGAGCTTCTGCACAGCAAAAGAGACTACCATCAGAGTGAACAGGCAACCTACAAAATGGGAGAAAATTTTCGCAACCTACTCATCTGACAAAGGGCTAATATCCAGAATCTACAAAGAAATCAAACAAATTTACAAGAAAAAAACAACCCCATCAACAAGTGGGTGAAAGAGATGAACAGACACTTCTCAAAAGAAGACATTTATGCAGCCAACAGACACATGAAAAAATGTTCATCATCACTGGCCATCAGAGAAATGCAAATCAAAACCACAATGAGATACCATCTCACACCAGTTAGAATGGCGATCATTAAAAAGTCAGGAAACAACAGGTGCTGGAGAGGATGTGGAGAAATAGGAACACTTTTACACTGTTGGTGGGACTGTAAACTAGTTCAACCATTGTGAAAGACAGTGTGGCGATTCCTCAGGGATCTAGAACTAGAAATACCATTTGACCCAGCCATCCCATTATGGGGTATATAATCAAAGGATTATAAGTCATGGTGCTATAAAGACACATGCACATGTATGTTTATTGCGGCACTATTCACAATAGCAAAGACTTGGAAGCAACCCAAATGTCCATCAATGATAGACTGGATTAAGAAAATGTGGCACATATACACCATGGAATACTATGCAGCCATAAAAAAGAATGAGTTCATGTCCTTTGTAGGGACACGGATGAAGGTGGAAACCATCATTCTCAGCAAACTATTGCAAGGACAAAAAACCAAACACCGCATGTTCTCACTCATAGGTGGGAATTGAACAATGAGAACACATGGACACAGGATGGAACACATCACACACCAGGGCCTGTTGTGGGATGAGGGGAGTGGGGAGGAATAGCATTAGGAGATATACCCAATGTAAATGACGAGTTAATGGGTGCAGCACACCAACATGGCGCATGTATACATATGTAACAAACCTGCATGTTGTGTACCCTAGAACATAAAGTATAATAAATATATATACACACATATATTTTATATATATATACATATATTTTATATATATACATATATTTTATATATATACATATTTTATATATATTATATATATATATAAAAGAAAAGGCCTTTGATAAAATTCAACATCGCTTCATGGTAAAAACTTTCATTATACTAGGTATTGATGGAACATATCTCAAAATGATATGAGCTATTTATGACAAACCCACTGCCAATATCATATTGAATGGGCGAAAGCTGGAAGCATTCCCTTTGAAAACTGGCAGAAGACAAGGATACCCTCTCTCACCACTCCTATTCAACATAGTATTGGAAGTTCTGACCAGGGCAATCAGGCAAGCAAAAGAAATAAAGAGTATTCAAATAGGGACAGAGGAAGTCTAATTGTCTCTTTTTGCAGACAACATAATTCTGTATTTAGAAAACCCCACCATCTCAGCCCAAAAACTCCTTAAGCTGATAAGCAACTTCAGCAAAGTCTCAGGATACAAAATCAATGTGCAAAAATCACAAGCATTCCTTTATACCAGAGCCAAATCATGAATGAACTCCCATTCACAATTGCTACAGAGAGAATAAAACACCTAGGAATACAGCTAACAAGTAATGTGAAGGACCTCTTCAAGGAGAACTACAAACCACTGCTCAAGGAAATAAAAGAGTATACAAACAAATGGAAAAACATTCCATCCTCATGGATCGGAAGAATCAATATCATGAAAATGGCCATACTGCCCAAGGTAATTTATAGATTCAATGCTATTCCCATCAAACTACCATTGACATTCTTCACAGAATTAGAAAAAACTACTTTAAATTTCATATGGAATCAAAGAAGACCCCATATAGCCAAGAAAATCCTAAGCAAAAAGAACAAAGTGGAGGCATCACGCTACCTGACTTCAAACTATACAACAAGGCTACAGTAACCAAACAGCATGGTACTGGTACCAAAACAGACATATAGGCCAATGGAACAGAACAGAGACTTCGGAAATAACAATACACATCTACAGCCATCTGATCTTCGACAAACTTGACAAAAGCAAGCAATGGGGAGAGGATCTCCTATTCAATAAATGGTGCTGGGAAAACTGACTAGCCATACAGAGAAAAGTGAAACTGGACCCCTTCCTTACACCTTACACAAAAATTAACTCAAGGTGGCTTAAAGACTTAAATGTAAAACCCAAAACCATAAAAACCCTAGAAGAAAACCTAGGCAATACCATTCAGGACACAGGCATGTGCAAAGATCTCATGATGAAAATTCCAAAAGCATTGCAACAAAAGCCAAAATTGACAAATGGGATCTAATTAAACTGAAGAGCTTCTGCACAGCAAAAGAAACTATCATCAGAGTGAACATGCAACCTACAGAATGGGAGAAAATTTTGCAATCTACTAATCTGGTAAAGGTCTAATATCCAGAACCTAGAAGGAACTTGAACAAATTTACAAACAAACAAGTAAACAACCCCATCAAAAAGTGGACAAAGGATATGAACAAAAACTTCTCAAAAGAAGATATTTATGTGGCCAACAAACGTATGAAAAAAGCTCACCATTACTGATTATTAGAGAAATGCAAATCAAAACCACAATGAGATACCATCTCATGCCAGTCAGAACGGTGATTATTAAAGTCAAGAAACAATAGATACTGGAGAGGCTGTGGAGAAATAGGAACACTTTTACACTGTTGGTGGGAATGTAAATTAGTTCAACCATTGTGGAAGACAGTGTGGTGATTCCTCAAGGATCTAGAACCAGAAATACCATTTGATCCAACAATCGCATTACTGGGTATATACCCAAAGGAATATAAATCATTCTACTATAAAGACACATGCACACGTATGTTTATTGCAGCACTATTTACAATAGCAAAGACATGGAACCAACCCAAATGCCCATCAATGATAGACTGGATAAAGAAAATATACTACATATACACCATGGAATACTATGCAGTCATAAAAAACAATGAGATCATATCCTTTCAGGGACATGGATGAAGTTGGAAGCCATCATCCTCAGCAAGCTAACACAGGAACAGAAAAACAAATATCTAGGAATAGAGAATTCATCAGAGAACAGAAGAAACCTAGTTACTTGCACAGGACTAAAACTAATTTTCCTGACTCAGGCCATTGCCCCTCTTACTGTATTCAGCTGCCTCTTTCAGACTAACTAGAGATTGCTGGAAAATTATACATTCTTCATTTTACTCTACATATTCATTTCACTAACATGTAAATTCTACATGATTTTTAGAATTTTTTTTGTCACTGAAACAGAATGACATAGAGCAAAGTCAGGAAATTTGGGACATAAATGTTTACATAATTATTTATTTCACTTTTTTAGTATTTATGGAAATATTATTTACATAAAAACTAACAAAATATACTAACCTTGTGAAATGTCCAGAGATGTCACTTACACCTGTGTTGAGATCTACCTCTAACGTGAGTAAGGAATCCTCTATATACTCATCTATTTTAAGGGGAAAAGCCACTGTGGAGGAGAGAATTGATGTTTCTGGGATAAATGGACAATGGAGAAAAAGTAGCCAAGGCCTCTAATCTGAAGTTACAAAGCCCCCAAAGAGTTATTTGATTCATGAATCTCTAAATATTAGTGAAGAGGAGCACACACTATAATTAATCACCTTAACTTGACATTTTCATGTTCTTACTCTCCTTAACTTGACATTTCTATTTTCTATTTCACAAGAAACTAGCATATGACCATCAACCGAGAAAGAAGTATGTAAGAGGCTAGCAGGAAATCTATTTTCAAACCCCTAAATGGTTCTTGAGTTTAGCTCCAAACTACTTGGCTGAAAACCTGACAGTTTTAATATTAACCTAAGGGCTTAAAAGGTAATTCTTGTCCTTCAGATTGCTTTAAGCATTATTCATAGGAGAATGCTTTCTTAACCCTGACACACTCAGATGGGACATCTCATTTGAGAAGCTGTTTGGAGTCTCTTGGTTTAACTTTAACACTTATATGATTTGTATTGTAGTTCATAAATATACACAATAAAATAAAAATTTTAATAATTTACCATTTAAGTAAGATGGATGTACAAGGAAGATCTCTGTTTATCCGGTGACTTCAGATACTTCCTCCTTCCTGTCAGTGTGATTTATGGGATATTAGCACCTCCATTTAAGAAGTCCTCATTATCAGGTTCTTCTGAACTAATCACACCTCAGAGCATTGGGCTCTTTCTCACCTCTTTAATGAGCTTCTGCTTCTCCCTAGGCATGAAATTGTCATTTCCTCTGTGAAGTCTTTCTTTCTGTCTCTCAGGAAAAAAACTTTGGAGTTGTACTTTACTTTTGCTCTCACATCCCATTTTCAGTCAGGAAATCATATGGGCGTTGCATTAATAATATATCTGCCAACCATCTATATTTTATACCTTCACTGCTATGACCTTGGCCGCCCATACCATGTCTCCTGTAGATTACCATCATAACATTCTCTTAATTGGTCTCTCTGCTCTCACTTGTTTCTCCTCCAGTCCATTCTAATGCAACATATCTCATTCTTTTTAAGGCATTATTAGTCAGGCCATGTCCCTCTCTGCTACAATCACTGCAATGACTCCTCATTTCACTTCATATAAAGATTTAAATTCTAACAATATAAGGCCCCATGCCACCTGACCTCCTGCTACTACCTGACTTCCACATTCTACTATGTTCCACTTGTTATTCCATACCAGACATCCTAGAAATTCTCTGGCCAAGGCAGGCCTGTATTTTATCTCTTTTCGAGGTACATTATGGGAGCATGGCAGAAGGGTAGTTTTATGACTTATACACATGCTGAAAGTCAAGGTATTATTAGGCATAAATGGAGTTTATTTTTTAAACATGTGGCTCTTAAGTAGGTCTCTTGATGGCATAGATAGTCCACATGTATAAATACATTTGTTTCAAGTTGGGATTTAGTGAAATCACTTACTAAGTGATCACATGTTTTCACAACACATGTAACTCATTTTATAAAATAATTAATTCAAGAATGTTACCATCCCTCCAGCTCTTTCTACCGAATCATAAAGACAATTCAATCTATTTTCAGGATAAGGGAGCCTGCCTTACTATCCTGGGACAAAGATTTAGAGAAAATGACAAGGAAAAAGTGAACAAAAAAGAATCCCAGGAGAAGTAGTTTGTAAATGTTTTTGAATGGATCAACGGTGCTATATAGCCATTAGATCAAGGAGAGGACGGCACAAAACAGCTAAAAAGCATTTTGTGGGAGACTTATTTTTCCCTCATGGCGTTTGGGAAAATACAAGTAAAGGATGTTATTAATTTGAAATCTGCACTGCGTCTTCTTTTAACTGGAATACCTCTCTGGGACTGAACCACTTGATCCATATTCTATTATAGTCAAATCTTGAAATTTAGATTTTATTATAGTTTCACCAATTTATAGTGACTCTGCAATACACTTGAATATGCACAAATGCATAATTTGAAAGTGGGAAATGTGCTGACAGGACACTCAGCTGGTGAGAAAGCCAAATGCCAGCACATTTCACCTCTGCTTCTACTTATTATCACATGCTCATGTAGCAGTGTGGTCGATGTATTTTGGGGATGGGAAATTCAGTAACTTGATGTATCACAAATATCTAAATACAGTTTTCTCAAGAATGTAAAAAATGTATTTTACTTACAATTATTTCAATATCTCCAACAACCAAATCAGACTAGTCAGAAAAGATACAGATTGCTTTATAATTGGCCAGGATTTGCTGAAGAGCCACATTGGACACTTAGAGGTATAGAATAGCTTCCAATGTAGATGGACCATATCTGAAAAGTTAAAGAGAATTGTTAATATTATCTCAGCATTCTTTTAATTTTTATCAAGGCTACATATTTATATAATTTAAAAAATTTGAATCATGATCTAAGCCACCATCAGCTCTCATCTGGATTAGTACAAAAGGCCTCTTAACAGATCTCCTTGTTTCCACCATTTTTCTCTGTCAATGCAGCCATCAGGGTGACCATGTTAAAAATGTCACCACTTCATGTCCCTCTTTGCTCTAAGCTCTCCATCTCACACAGAGTAAAGTCCATAGTCCTTTCTAATAAACTGAATTATCCTGCACAATGTTGCCTCTAGTTCCCTCTCTGATTTCACCTCTGACTCCTCCCTCCTTAGTCAGGCTTCTAGAGCCACACTGGCCACTTAGCATCCTCCCCTCAGTGCTTTGTCCCACTTAAGTCTTTTCAAAGTCTGGTCCCTGGGTCAATACTGTCAGAATCACCTGGGAACTTATTAGAAATGCAAATTCTTGAGCCCACCTGAGATCTACTGAATTAGTTATTTTGGGAATGGAGCCTGGAAATCTCTGTTTATCAAGCTCTCCAGATAACTGAGATGCAGGCTAAAGTTTCAGAACTACCTTAATTGTTTCCTCTGCTTAAAATACTTTCCGTCAGTACTTTAGGTTGGATTCTTTAGAAAACAGAGCTTGAGACAGGGGTTCTTACTAACTGATTTGCTGAGGGAGTGCTCACAGGTGAAATCTGTAAGGAAACAAGGGAGAAGGATAAAGAAGGGAAAGAAGCTAAGTCTTAGTGGAATCCCACAGGGAGCTCTGAAGTATAGTGTTACACCTGGAGAAAAGTCCAGTTTTTGTAGTCCAAAGTCAGCCAGTCAACTATTGTGAGTTGCCCTGTGAGAAGATAATAAACTGTCAGACATTACAGAGGTGAGGTGCTTTCTATCAGCCGAGGGTGAGCTCAGGAGGAGCATACAGCTGTGATTTCTTAGCAGTCAACACTCGAAGCTGCTGAAAGCTGGCTGCACCAGCCTGTTAAACTGGGTCTTAGCAGGGCACCAATAGGTAGTACTATACCCAGATGCATCCTTGACTCTCTCTTACTTGGATTCTTCTTAATTACTCATAAGATAATGGTTACCTTTAAATAATGATAATTCTTTCTGACCAAGAAATAAGAATCAAGGCTGAAATATAGTGGAGCACACATGTTTACCTCTGCTCTCTCCAGAAACCATATTCGAAAGAAAATAGCGGGACATTGACTTTTCCTTAGGTCAAATATCATTGTGTTAGTGAGGCCATCTCTTACCACCCTATCTAAAATGGCAACACCCTGTTCTCCTCCTAATACTTTTTTTTAGGTCAGGCTTATTGATGAATAAAATTCGTATAGTAAAATTTACTAGTTTTCTAAGGGTACAGTTCTATAAGTTTTTACAAATGTACAATTGTGTAAATTATTAACAAAGTCAAAACATGTAAGAGTTACTTTGCCACAAGAAATTCTCTTTTGCCCATTTTCAACCAGATCTCTTCTTATCTCTAGCCTCTGGTAACAATTGATGGTTTTTCTGTTCTATCATTTTGCCTTTTCCAGAATGTTATATAAATGGAATCATGCAGTATGTAGGCCCTTGAGTCTAGCTCTTTTCACTCAGCATAATGCGTTTGAGATTCACCCATGTTATTGCATCTATCAAGACTCCATTCCCTTTTATTGGTAACTAGTAGTATTTCATTGTATGGATGTACCACACTCTGTTTATCACTCACCAGTTGAAATGTATTAGGTTCTTCTCACCCCCTAGTTTTGGCAATTATAAATAAAGCTGCTATAAACATTTGCCTACAGGAGTTTGTGTAAATTTAAATTTTCATTTTTTTTCGTGTGTATATGATTGTTGCATCATATGGTGCTATGAATTGAATGTTTGCATTCCCCCAAAATTTGTAAGTTGAAGCCTGAATCCTCCATGTGACACTATTTGGACGTGGGGCGTTTGTAAGGTAATTAGGTCATGAGAGTAGAATCTTCAGGAATGGATTACTGCCCATTAAGAAGAGATATGAGAAAAATGGTCTCTTTCTGCTCTCCACCATGCGAGGACACAGTAAGAAAATGCCCATGAGGAAACCATGAAGTGGGCCCACACCAGACCTTGGATCTGCCAGTGCCTGAATCTTGGATTTCCCAGCCTCTAGAACTGTGAGAAATAAATTCTACTGTTTAAGCCACTCAGTTTATAGTATCTTTTATTGCAGCCTGAGCCGACTAAGATATAACTTTGTAAGAAACTGCTCAACAGTTATCCAAAGAACTTGTACTATTTGGTCGTCCAAACCAGGAATGTAAGAGAGCTCCAGCTGCTATGCATTCTCACTAACACTTGGTATTGTGAGGCCACTTTTTTTCAGTCATTCTAACAGGTGTGTAGTAATACTGGTGAGGTCCTTCCCCAAATAATTAATGATGTTGAGCATCTTTTTGTGTAGTCCTTTTCCAACTGTATATCTTCTTTAGTAAAGTATTTGGTTAAATCTTTCCCATTTTTAGAATTTAAATTTTGAGCCACAGAAAAGTTGCAAAACTAGTAGAGTTTTCTGTTATCTTTGATCTCACTTCTATTAACATCTTTCATAATTGTAATAATATAATTATCCAGAACAAGAAATTGTCATTGGTACAGGATCATTAACTAAGCTATAATCCTTATTTGAACTTTTCTAATCTTCCTATTGGAATGTTGTTTATCTGTTCCAGAATCCTATTTTGGATTCCACATTGCATTTCATTGTTTTTTCCTCTTTAGTATTTTTCAGTCTGTAATAGCTCCTCATTCTTTCCTTGTTTTTCATAATTTTCACAGTTTGAAATAACACTTGTTATTTTGCAGAAGGTCCCACAATTTAACAAAAAAAAAAGTTTTCCCATAATTCAAATGAGGTTATGCATTTGTTAAAGAATGTCTCATTTTAATTAGTTGTTTGTTTCTTTTAATTGCTGAGGTTTGGGGGTCTTTTAATGATAAATTTTGCAAATATTTGTCCCAGTTTGTTGCTTGTTGTTTTTTTTTTCTTAGTGTCTTTTCAAAATGCAGAAGTTTTTAATTTCCCAGGGGAAAATAGACAAATGGAAATAAAATACTAGTTTTATTTGTGGTTGGAGATTTGTCTATGTTTTTATATGCATTAGCCATTTAATCACTGTCATTATTCTACAAGAGTATTCCATTGTGAGAACACACCAAAACTTATGTATCCATTTTATTGTTTTTGCTTGTTTTTTTTTCTTTTTTTGTAGAGATGGGGTCTTGCTATGTTGCCCAAGCTGGTCTCCAATTTATAGCCTCATGTGATCCTCCCAACACTTGGCTTCCCAAAGTGTTGGAGTTACAGGCCTGAGCCATGGGGCCAGGCCTCCATTTTATTGTTGATAACATTTGGTTTATTTCCATTTTGGGATATTGTGAATAATGTTGCTCTGAACATATGTTTTGATTTCTGTATATTCCTAGGAATTGAATTGCGAAGTCACATAGTAGATATGTTTAGCTTTAGTAGATATTTCTAGGCCACTCTTCAAATGATTGTGCCATTTTACAGCAGTGTTTAAGAGTTTTGTTTTTCTGTATGTTGACCAAGTTTGTATTGTCAATCATTTTTCTTTGGGCCATTCTAGTATGTATGTTAGTATTTCTTTCTTTCTTTCTTTTTTTTTTTTTTGAGGTGGAGTCTCACACTGTCGCCAGGGCTGGAGTGCAGTGGCACAATCTTGGCTCACTGCAACCTCCACCTCACAGGTTCAAGTGATTCTCCTGCCCCACCCTCCCAAGTAGCTGGGATTACAGGTGCCTGCCACCATGTCTGGCTAATTTTTTGGATTTTTAGTAGAGACAGGGGTCTGTTAGGGTATTTCTATGTTCCCTGATGGCTAATGAGGTTGAGCATCTTTTTCTGTTTATCAGAGATTTGAATTTCTTCTCTTGCGAAGTACCTATTCAAGTCTTTTGCCCATTTCTAAATTTGCTTGTCTGTATTTTTAAAATCAATTTGTAGAAATTCTTTATATATTACAATCCCTTTGAAGTTCCTAATTTTAATATAATTCAATTTACCAGCCTTTTCCTTTAGGATCATGCTTTGTGTGCTCTGTTTAAGAAATCTTTGCTTACTCTAAGGTCTTGAAAATATTATGTTTTCCTCTTTATTGTTTTGCCTTTTACATTAAGATCAGCACTTCACCTGAATTATTGTTATAGTGTACAAAACCGGATATAAGATATACATAATGAATGTAATCTCTAGCTGTTTTATTGTAAACCCCAAAGTTTTCCCTATATGGCACTGTCATTTTATCAAATCAGATGACCATACATGTATGACTCTGCTTCTAGACTCTCTAGTTTATTTCGTTAGCATATTTTTCTATCCTTGCATAAATCTTTCACTGTCTTAAGTACTGTAATTTTATAACTCTTGATATTTAATAGGGTAAATCCTCCAATATTAATACTTTTGAAAACATTTTCTTCACTATTTTTCACCACTAGCAATTCTATATAAAATTTAGATTCAACTTATAACTTTTTACAAAAAAGGATTTTAATTGGGATTGTATTCATTGTATAATTCAATTTGGGTAAAACTGATATCAACAATACTAAGTCTTCAATCATGAACATCTATAGTTCTCCTCACATTTTGATTGTTTTAATGTTTCAAAATAGTATTTTAATACACAGGTTTGACACATTTTTCTAGGTTTATTTCAAGGTATTTCATACTTTTGATGGTACTGTAAATCTGTTTTTAATTTTTTTAAATGTTTATTCTTTAACTTTTGATTATGGAAAATTTAACAGACGTACAAAGTAGAGAAAAATAATACAATGAATCCCAACCTACTTATCAGCTACCTTCAGCAGTCATCAACTCATAGCTAATTTTGTTTAATCTATACCTCAAACTTTCTCCCCTGCACTGAATTATGTTGAAGCAAATCTAAAATATATATTTTCTTTTGTAAATATTTCACCATACATCTCTGAAAGGACTTCTTAAAACAACACAACTATACTTCTAAAATATTATTACTAAAATATTTTTAACATTTAATATCATCAAATAACCAATTATTGTTCAAATTTTTTAAACTACCTCATGCTTGTCTCTCCCATAGTTTTGTGCTTAAGATCCAAATAAGAGTCACATGTTAACTTTTGTTTCCATTTTGTGAATTTAATTTAATCCATTGATGCCTTTTCCTCTTTAAGTTTTTTTTCTAATTTTTAAACTGAGAACATTATACAGTAAAACTGACTTTTAAAAATTTGGTGTACAGTTTATACATTTTTACATAATTTTTACATATATAATATATATTATATAGGATATATATATCCTTTCTTATTCTGTATATATTATATATATATCAGGATGCCTTTAGTTTCATCACCAGGAAGATCTCCCTTATGCTATCCCCAGTCATACTTCTTTTCCTACTCCCTGGCAACCACTAATCTGTTTTCTATCACTGTTGTGTTCTCTTTCTGAGAATGTCATATAAATAGAATCTTAGAGATTCATCAGTTGACTGTGTTTATCAATTGTGCATTCTCTTTCCTTGCTAAGTGAGATTCCATTGCACCCTCATTACCCTCTTCCCTATACACTCTCCATCAAATCATGTATACAACCAGTGAAAAATAACTCAATCTCTTTTTACCTTTTTTTCATTCCCCCCTCCCCATCTCTAATTTATGCTACCTTCTGTTCTCTACAACCACTTAGCATTCACTGGGTAAACCTGTGATCTGACATAAGAACTGGGAGTCCTATGTTATGCTTATTTATCTTCAGGAATAGTTACAATGGTTCCCACCTGGAGAAGACATTTATATTTCACCTAGGCCCCTATTCTTCCCTTTCTTGCCTATAGGTCTCTTAGAAAACTAGAAAACATGCTAAGTTTTTTTGTGGAATGATGCCTGCTATTGCCCCGAAGAAACAAGATCTTTTTCTATACCAGCTAAATCCTCTGCCCACTGTCCCTCCACCACCCTGCAACTACGCTAGCTTCTAAAAATATCCAATTTTGATTACCACATAAATATTGAATATTCCACTGTGGTCTGAGAGAGTACTTGATATAATTTCAGTTTTCTTACATTTACTGAGACTTGTTTTATGGCCTGTCATATGGTCTAGCTTGAAGAATGTTCCATGTGCTGATGAATACAGTGTATATTCTTCAGTTGTTGGGTAGAATGTTCTGTAAATATCTGTTAAATACATTTGTCATAGGGTATAGTTTAGGTCCTTTGTTTCTTTGTTGACTTTCTGTCTTGATGACCTGTCTAGTGCTGTCAGTTGAGTATTAAAGTTCCCCATTATTATTGTGTTGCCATCTCTCTCACTTCTTAGGTCTAGTCGTAATTGTGTCATAAATTTGGGATCTCCAGTGTAAGGTGCATATATATTTAGAATTGTGATATTTTCCTGTTGGAATGGGCCTTTTATCATTATATAATGTCTCTCTTTGTCTTTTTTAACTGCTGTTGCTTTAAAGTTTGTTTTGTCTGATATAAAAATCCTACTCCTGCTTGCTTTTGGTGTCCATTTGCATGGAATGTCTTTTTCCACTGCTTTACCTTAAGTTTCTGTGAGACCTTATGTGTTATGTTAGGTGAGTCCCCTGAAGACAGGAGAAATTTGGTTGGTGAGTTCTTACCCATTCTGCCATTCTGTATCTTTTAAGTGGAGCATTCAGGCCATTTACATTCAATGTTATGAATGTAAATGAATACCTTGCTTTTTATTCATTGTGTTATTATTATACAGGTCCTGTGAGATTTATGCTTTAAAGAGGTTCTATTTTGGTGTATTCAAAGGATTTGTTTCAAGATTCAGAGCTCCTTTTAGCAGTTCTTGTAGTGCTGGTTTGGTAGTGACAAATTCTCTCAGCATTTGTCTGGAAAATACTGTATCTTTCCTTTATTTATGAAGCTTAGTTGTGCTGGATACAAAATTCTTAGGTGATAATTGTTTTGTGTAAGGAGGCTAAAAATGGTCTCCAATCCTTCCTAGCTTGTAGGATATCTGCCGAGATACCCGCTGTTAATCTGATAGGTTTTCCTTAATAGGTTATGTGATGCTTTTGCCTCACAGCTCTTAGGATTCTTTCCTTTGTCTTCACTTTAGATAACCTGACGACTATGTGCCTAGGCAATGATCTTTTTGCAATTAATTTCCCAGTTGTTCTTTGACCTTCTTGTATTTGGATGTCTAGATCTCTAGCAAGGCTGAATAAGTTTTCCTTGATTATTCCCTCAAATATGTTTTCCAAACTTTTAGATTTCTTTTATTCCTCGGGGACATCAATTATTCTTAGGTTTGGATGTTTAACATAGTCCCAAACTTCTTGGAGGCTTTGTTCATTTTTTAAAATTCTTTTTTCTTTGTCTTTTATGGATGGGGTTAATTCAAAAGCCTTGTTTTCAAGCTCTGAAGTTCTTTCTTCTGCTTGTTCAATTCTATTCCTGAGGCTTTCCAGTGCATTTTGCATTTCTCTGAGTGTGTCCTTGATTTCCAGAAGTGGTGATTATTTTTTGCTTATGCTCTCTAGTTCACTGAAGAATTTTCCTTTCTTATTCTGTATCATGTTTTTGATTTCTTGAAGTTGGACTTCACCTTTCTCTGGTTCCTCCTTAATTAGCTTAATAATCAACTTTCTGAATTCTTTTTCTAGCAATTCAGAGATTTTGTCTTGGTTTGGATCCATTGCTGGTGAGCTGGTATGATCTTTTGGGGGTGTACTATTTTAGTGCCAAGGTTCACCAAAGAAAACAAGGACTTCTTCATAGCCTTAACTATAGTTTTGCAAGTTATTATTTACCTTCCCTAGCGGCATTCATAATAATCTATACACATATTTTATTTCTCTATCTGTATGTTTAATTTATATTTGTGTTACTGGTGGAGGGGGTCCAGGTTCTTGGCATTTTGAACAAAGAATTGGACAAAATGCACAAACAAAGAACGGAAAGAATGAAGCAGCAAAAGCAGAGATTTATTGAAAACAAAATTATACTCCACAGTGGGGGACCAGGCCTGAACAAGCGGCTCAAAATCCTGGTTACATAATTTTCTGAGGTTTAAATATCCTTTAGAGGTTTCCCATTGGTTACTTGGTGTAAGCCCTGTGTAATTGGAGAGGATGAAGTGAGGTTACAAAGATATTTACTTGGTGTACACCCTAGGCAAATAAAGAGGATGTTTCCTGACATAGCTGAAGTGCAGTTACAAAGTTATTTTCTTGCTCTATAGAGTTGGAGTTTTTTTCCATGTGATTTAGTTCTAGGAAATCCTTAGGATCCCTGCCTTTGGACCATATTTTCCTGCCTCAATTTGTATAATAATTTCAGACATCCATAAGCATGTGTTAACTACAAATTTATCAACCTCAAAACTAGCTGAACTTGCCTTTCAACTCCTGTTTTGCTTAATGCAGAAAACTTAATTCTCCAATTCAGCAAATTATGGATCGTTTCTGTTAGTCTTTATGTGGTAAATTCACACTCAATTCTAGACTTTCTTCTTAGCATCTTGGTCTCCCCGGGGACTACAAATGTCACCGGAAGTTATGCAGTATTCAGGAAATGGAACAAAGAAAAGTTTATCTTCCCTTGTGGCATGTATCCTTGCATGCAATTTTTTTAAGGATTTATTTTTTAGACTAATTTGAGGTTCACAGCAAAATTGTGAGGAAGGTACAAAGATTTCCCATATATTTCCTGCCCCCACACATACATAGCCTCCCTCATTAACAACATCCTCCACCAGAGTAGGTGGTAACATAGTGGTGAGATGTGAGGGAGGCGAAGCGTTCTATAGTCCCATTGTTAGGTCTCAGTCTTTTAGTAAGCCTGTGCCTCTGGACTGTGAACTTCAGAAGTGCTTCTCAGTTCCACTTTGAGGAGATAGCTACAGTAGGCAGGAGTTGAGTATGATCTTTCCTTCAGGTTCATTAGGCTTTGATAAAACCCTGCAGGTTAGGCTATGGTTAACTAGTTTCTTCTGAGGACAGGCCTTGTTAAGAGCAGAGTGTTGTCACCTGTTTCAAAACGGTTTCTATTTTTCTCTGTCTGCTAGAGCACAAGAGAATTTTTCTCCAATATTTACTGTTAGAACCTGATCAAGCTCCTGAAAGTAAAACTTACAAAAGTGTGTTAAGTGTCAAAAAGACTGACGAGGAATTATTGATTTTTCAGTCTACTGAACTTATATTTGTTGTTTGGACTGAGTGGTGACTTTCAATCTTCTTATGTGATAAACTGGAAAGAGGAAGTCTGCATGCAATTTTGAGAGAGATTTTAGTGTACATCTCCTGGTGATGCCCATTGTCTTGCCACAGTCCGTGCTTCCTATTATATGTGTTGCATTTATTGACAGTATCCTTTCATTCCAAATCTTAGTCCTCTTTCCATCTTCTAGGACTCTCTTGAATATATCTACACATCTTATGCATAAGAAATTCTTGGATCTTATATGCACCAAGCGACAGTGCATAATGTTTTATGAGTCCAGCCTCAGATCTAGTTACCTAGGAATATAACTCAACCATTGCTGCTCTTAACACACAATAGGCTGGAAAGGCAAATTCCCTCTTCTCAATCTATACACTCTGGGAAGTGAGGCACAGCCCCTCTACGGTTTCTATGATCTCCCTACATCTGGGACTTTGCCTGAAATGATCACAAGGCAAGCAATATTACATTGGCATCCAGGCTCTCCTTCTTTTTCTTTTCTCCCCAAACTCCTTTATAAAACATGAAAAGTGTTTTTACTCTTCATTTAGCTTAGAGGAACATAAGCTTTCATATCATCAAGTATTTCTCAAAACTCTATTTTTATAATATATGTAATCCCATATACTTTTGAAAAAAACTTTCTTAAAAAGTTATCTTCTGCAATTGAAAATGTTAAAGATTATTGTTTTTGATATGTTGTGTAAATTCTATTTTGAAACTCAACAGGCTTCTTAGATTGATTTATAATCTGCCATTTCCCCTGAGATGATGAATGACACTGATTTAATGACTGGAGGGCCTAAGGTCAATGAGAATATAGAGGAAAAAACTACATATTTTAGTTTTAAAAATGAAAGAACATACACAGTTAAAAAAATAAGAATTGGCTTTCATTAGGAATGATATAGATCTTTAAACACACAGCACCATGGTTCTTTATAGATTGTCTTGGATAATATCAATGATTTCATGGTAAACTTGATCATAGACATCTAATCCAAACAAAAAGTCTATATAATTGTAGTAAGAAATAGTTTTATAATAAATGTGGTTTGTGATTTCAGACTGTAAAATGTTAACGTCTTCAGGGTCAGCCAACAAGTAACTTTCACCATTCCAAATTGCAGTTGCCACATTCATGTTTGTCACGTTGTATAATGGAGATGTCTAAAAATAAATGAGCGAAAAAATAGTTTTCATAGGAGATGATACAGTAGAAGGTTTTAATTACTAATTGTTTAAAATGGTGAGTTTAAATACTGTTTTAAAATAAGTCAAATCTCAGGGATTCAACTTACTGGATCTGTTGAAACAAAGGTATGAAAGTATGAATAGGCATTACAAGTTTTACTTGAAAATAAGTCATACATAAATCTAAACTAGGCAGTTTGTTCTAATTCAAAATATTCAGACATTTCACAGAGGTAATTTCAGTACTATTTATAAAACATGAAAGATTTTAAATCAAATTTTCTGTGGCAGTATTACTGTCAATATGTTTGTCAATAAATTATAAGTATTGGCAGTCCACATCAACTCTGATCTCTTTGAATTTGATCTTCAAATTTTATACGAAGATCAGACTTTTATATGAACAGATCACATCAGCCTGGCGTTTAGCTGAGACAGAAAAGTATGGAGGAAAAGCATAAACTTTGGAGTCAGGCAGACTTGGGTTCTAGTACTTCAATAATTTTGTCATTATACAATTTTTACCACATTCTCATTTACTTCTAATTTTTCCTAATTATTATATACGTTTTCTCATCTTTCCAAATAGAATAACTGGTTTTAGGGTGAATAGATTATGCCTTTTATTTCTTATTTAAGCAAATGTAAAGCTATGGATATAAAAAATGCAGTATTTTTCCTCTTGAGAGACAATAACTTCTACTGCCTGTCAACTTTTCCAGACTTATCCAGGTTATTTGTTGTTAAAATACATAGAAAACAAGGAAAAGCCACTTCGGTTGGATGTGACAATACGTATCCAAATAAACATTATCTTCATCTGCTGGTCCTTATCAGTGTGTTATTGTACTCTGGGGATTTACAGTTGATGCTTGATTTATAGCAAAGTTATCGGAAAAAATCAGGAAGGTAGAGTTTTTATAGAGAATTATGTACCTGATTATAATGAACCAAGTTCAGATCAGGACTGCCCCAGTCATAAGCTTTCAAATGAGTAGAATTTAAAAGCTGAAAGAGAAACACAAAATAAGACCATATCATTTGTTCATTATAGTGGCAGCTGAGCAAGTTAAGCATGCAATACATATATACCCCCGTTGTACTGGGTCTGCTGGTATTTATGCAGGTGGGCTTCTTTGTTCTTCTTTTCCTTTGGATAGAGAAACAAATGGAAGGGGTTGGAGATGGGGGCAGGGGAATCTAAAGAAATAATTCCATTGTCTTTATACGAATGTACATATACCCAAGGCCTTTTTCTACCCAGAGGGGGGCCTCTTTTGAGAGAAGTAACATCAGGCTCCCTCAAATCTTCAGCTTCATCAACAGAGGTCAACACTGAGTGTCTTGCACTGAGACTAAGATAACACCCACCTAAAACACCATGCTTCAAACAACAGGGCTCAAGAGTTTGTCCCGGAAGTCACTTTTTTCTTTACCCCTTTACACGCACAGCCTCACCACCGCTTTCTGGCCAAGGTTACTTATGACCTTGACATTTCTAACACTGATCAATTCTGAGGAACTTTCTCATGTTATCTGTTGGCAGCACTTGACATAGTTGTTCATTCCCTCATCCTTGAGATCTTTCCTTCACTTAGCTTCTAGAATACCACAATTTCTTGATCTTCATTTTTACTTTGTTACTTTTCAGCTTTGTTTAGCCAACTTAGTTTCTGCCACCTGACTTGTTAATCTTTTCAGATCTCAGTACCCAATCCTTGCTGGAAAGGATCTTGCTCTTCTGTCTATACTCACTTCATTTGCATTCTTGCCTCTGGCTTTTTGTATTCTCACTCTCTTGGCTTTACATGTCATTTATATTCAAAGTGTTTATCTTCTTTTATAAGTCTTTCCTAAATTCTAGGCTCCTATATACAACTGCTTACTCAATGTCATCAATTAAATATCTAAAACTTATTTTACCTTTCCTCCAAAACTTTCATCATCAAACCTCCCTATCTCCTTTAATGGCAATATTACCTTTTCATTACATAAGTCAGAAACTTTAGAATCATTCAAGACTCTCTTTCTCTCTCACCTCTTATAGAGTCCTTCATTAAATCTTGTTGCCTGCATATTCATGATATACATATGTTTATTCAGACTCCATTCATTTTCACCACCTCCACTGTCAACACATCAGTCCAAACAATCATCATTTCCCATTTGGATGACTGCAGTAATTTTCTAACTCTCTCACTGCTTTCACTCTTGTCCTACTATAGTCTACTCAACATAGCAGCCAATGTGTTCCTTTTAAAAGTGTAAACTATATCATACCACTTTCCTGCTTAAAATCATGCAGTGCCTACTCATTTCACACAGAGTGAATGCCAAAGTCCTTACAATGACATGCAGATCCCTGTCTTACTCATTATTTTTGCCTCCTTTCCGTAAGTTTCCATGTTCCAAATGTCACCAACTCACTGAAGCCTGGCCTAACCTTACTATTCAAAAGTACAACCCACTTCCCAGCATGCCTAACACCTTTTCCCTACTCTTTTACCCCAATTTCTCCATAGTTCTATTCCCTTCTAACACATTATAATAGTTTCTAAAGTCGACATGGTTATCGTTTATAATCTATATACCTACTAATAATATGTAAGCTTGAGGATGACAGGAGTTCTTGTTTTGTTCACTGATGTAGCCCATGAACACAGAATATTATAGGGACATAGTAGGTGTAAAATAAATATTGTTACAATGGATAAATAATTGCAAAGGTTATTTAGATTTTTCTAGTCTAGCCATCACCAGAGAAGAAAGTATAACTTATCTTACCTAAATATGTTATAATAAATGTTTTCAATAATTTATATCAAATCAATTACATTATAGATTTAAACTTTTATAAATGAAAAAGCCTTACCCAATATCTTAACAATACTTTAAAGTTACCTAGTGTTTATTAACTTTAATGAACATTCATAATCATTAGCCTTTTCAATTCTTACAATATTTTTCTTAGTTAAATCAGATAATTATTAATTTCACTTTAAAAGTAAAGGAAACTGATTCAGGAAGATTAAATGGGATGCTCAATGTCACCCTGCCACTAAGGTCCAGAGAAAGGATTTAATTTCTGGTCTTTTGATCTGAGAAAAGTGTTCTTTCTACTATGTTATCCTGGTTTTCAACATTAAGATTGCATTCACACTGGATTTTTTTATCAATATCATTAATTGAACAAATATTAGTTGAGTATCTACTATATGCTAAGAACTGTTGGCCTTGGAAATACAAAAGTGAACAAAACTTCTCATGGTTCTCAGGAGTTGACAATTTAACAGAGGAGAAAGTGCAGTCTAGTGAAAGCATTTCAGAGTAGGCATTAGGATAATTAACTGTGTTCCAGTCAGATTTTTAAAAGTGGAATAGCTTTGAAGCATTGGGCAAGTCAATTGTGGGACATGGCCTAGATAATCCCTAGTCTACTGTTGTAACATTTTCTTATTTGTAAAATTGATATTTATATTGCTGTAGCAGTACTTAGGTTTAGAGAATTAATTAAATTATAATACTAACATTTTATTTTTATTTATTTATTTATTTATTTATTTTTTGAGACAGTCTTAATCTGTCACCCAGGCTGGAGTGCAGCAGTACGATCTTGGCTCATTGCAACCTCCACCTCCCGGGTTCAAGCGATTCTCCCACCTCAGCCTCCCAAGTAACTGGAATTACAGGCATGTGCCACCACACCTGGCTAATTTTTGTATTTTTAGTAGAGATGGGGTTTCACCATGTTGGCCAGGTTAGTCTCAAACTCCTGACCTCAGGTGATCCACCCGCCTCGGCCTCCCAAAGTGCTGGGATTATAGGCCTGAGCCATTGCGCCCAGCCTCAATATTTTATAAACTATAAGGAAGTATAGAAATATATAATAATTTCATTTTATCCTTAAAAATTTATTACTTTATGGCCATGGTATGATCCCTAGAATAATGAGGTAAATCATGAGTAACGTAAATTAAATTGTATGGAAATGCACTTTAGCAGTTATACCTGACTCCAATGGAGCATATTTTGAACAGATGTTCCTGCTGGGTTGTGTGAAAAATACACATCCAAACGATTCTGAGGGGTAAAAAAAAAAAAAAAAAAAAAGCATTTTTATATAAGTTGAATCATACAGAGCATAATCTTTTAATATTTATTGAACTAAATTATTTCAAGAAAATTTAGTTAATTTTAAATTAATAATATTAATAAACAAATCATCAAATTATATTTTAATGAAATATAAAAATGTATTTATTCAATTGTACAATTTTTAAATTAATATAGAAGCTATTATTGAATTTCTAAGTTATTTGGTCTGTCACTCACCCTACTGAAAACAACCAAATGTGACTGACACACACCTATACACACACATACACATACACCTTTTGAAAGCATTAAAGAACTAACAAGATAGAAGTAAATTACAAAAATAAATTGAGGAGAGAAATAAAGAACCCCCAAAGACAAGCAAAGAACCAAAGTCAGTTTGTTTAAGGTTATTTGTCAGTCCAGGAGAATGTGAAGTTTCATTTTGAGAACTTAGCTTGTTGAAAAAAACAAAAAATCAAAGTCTAAGGCCTGTTAAAGTTGAAAGATTTTAAAAAGAAACACTCTCCATAAGGGCCTCAAATTCTATAGTGCCCAAGGTAAAGCCATGATGTTAATCTGTAATCTATGTTTGCACTGCCTAGATTGTTCCTGGAACCTCAGTGAACCAGACATGTAGAGTACTGATCTCAAAGTGACCTCAGGTGCCTTGAAAAAGCAAGCAAAATTTATTTCCACAAGAAGAAAAGGCCTGTCTTACTATTCCAATTCTTAGTAAAAATTTCTCAAAATCAGTTAACCCTACTCAGTCAAAGAAAAGCAAGTATATGAAGAGAGAGGTATCATGTAAGAACAAGCAAAAATGAAAAAAATTATTTTAAGAAACCTCACAAATATTTTTGATGTTATCAAATGCAGACTATAAAAAATTATTCAGGTTTACAGAAATTGTAAAGCAACCACCAGAGGACAGGAACCTTAAGAGAAGAAAAATACAAGAAGCAAACCTTTCATTAATCCCAACTTTCATCCTGCAGACATTTTCCAATATGGTGCAGGGAATTAGAGCCAAACAGAGAATGGTAGTCTTGCTGGGCAGAAGAAACAGAAATCAGTCTGTGTGGGTGCTATGGAGTTGGACTAAAGGCCATAGATTACCAGGAGAAGTAGTCTCCTGAATTAAAGAGAAGTGAATGAAATAAGGCCAACCCTAAAAAGTCTAAAAATGGGCACTGACAATTAGCTAAATGAGCCAAAACTCTTGAAAGGATAACTGCCATGGTTTGAATGTTTGTTCCCTCCAAAACTCCTGTTGGTTGCCATTGTGGTGGTGTTAGGTGGTGGGATCTTCGCAAGGTGATTGAGCCGTAAAGGCTCTGCCCTCATGGATGGGATTAATGCCATTATAGAAGGGTGTGTTTGAGGCTGGGGGCAGAAGCTCACACCTGTAATCCCAGCAGTTCGGGAAGCCGAGGTGGGTGGATCACCTGAGGTTAGGAGTTTGAGACCAGCCTGACCAATATGGTGAACCCCATCTCTACTAAAAATACAAAAATTAGCTGGTCATGGTGGCGTGTGTCGGTAGTCTGAGCTACTCGGGAGGCTGAGAGAGGAGAATTGCTTGAACCCGGGAGGCAGAAGTTGCAGTGAGCCAAGATCGCACCACTGCATTCCAGCTTGGGTGACAGAGCAAAAACTCTGACTCAACATAAAAAATGAAATAAAAGGGTGAGTTTGGCTCCCTTTTGCTTCATTGTTGCTTCTTTGCCCTATGCCCTTCACCATGTGGTGGCACAGCAAGAAGGCCATTGTCAGATATCAGTGCCTTGATCTTGGACTTCCTAGCCTCCAGAAGTGTGAACCAATACATTTCTGCTCATTATACATAACCCAGTCTTGGGTATTCTATTATAGCAACAGAAAATGTACTAAGACTGTAATTTAACCAAGAGAATGTGCAGCATACTATTCACAGTTCCCTGCAATCAATCCTAGTCCTAGAGTAAAACAAGAAAACACAGCCAACAATTAGCACATAAAATTATCAGGAAAAGCAGATGCAGAGATGCTGCAAACATTAGAGTTAGCAAAAGCTTTAAAATAAAGTATGATTAATATGTTAAATAAAATATTTTTTAAAGTTTAAAATGGTCATAAAGGTAGAATATTTTAACACATAATTAGAATTTATTTTATAGCCAAATGGACACTCAAAATAAAAATACAATACATAAACTTTAAAATTTATTAGATGGATTTAAAAGCAGACTATACATAGCAAAAGACAGGATTATTGAACTCAAATTCAAGCCTATATAAAATATTCAAACTTAAGCGCACAGAAAAAATAAAACAAAATAGAGCAAAGAAAGATGTTGGCCACTGTCAGGTGGTCCAATATTTTGAAAGAAGAAATAGAATTGAAATACTAATGGCTGAGAATGTTTAAATTTGATGAAAGAAACTCAGTGTATCCCAAACGGTGAATCCCAGTTAAACTGGTGTAAAGTTTTTGCATTATTTAGGATGTGGATATAAACACAAACTTAACATAAGTAATAATAAATGGTATATTTTAATATTTCTAAGAGAATAATAAAGTATATTTCTTAGAGCAGTAATAAAATAAGAGAAGATAAAATAAAGTATTAAAAAGTATTTCAGAAACACAAAAGTAGTCAAGAAATGTGAAATAAAAAGAATACCAAATAGGACAAACAAAAAGCATATAGCAAGATGATAGCCATAAATCTAATCTTAATAATTATATAAAAATAAATTTACTAAATGTTGTAATTCAATTAAAAAGCAAAGACTGTCAAATGAAAATATTGTTAATACTATAACTGAAGACATAAAAGACAAGCTTTAAAATATATTTGAGGAACAATAAGAACAAAAAAACCCCATAAAAATTGACTCATCAGATTGAAGATGTATATATATGTATATGTGTGTGTGTATATATATGTATGTATATATAAATGTACGTGTATATATATACATACATACACACTGTGGAATATTAATCAATCATATAAAAGAAAAAATTCTGCCATTTGTGACAGCATAGATGAACCTGGAGGGTACTAGTAAGTTAAATAAGCCAAATAGAGAAAGACAAGTACTATATGGTATCACTCCTATGTAGAATCTTAAATAAATAAAAAAATAAAAGAGTGAGCTCATAGAAACAGAGTAAAATGGTGGTTGCCAGGGTCTGGCAGGTGGGAAAAATGGGGACATGGTGGTCAAAGGGTATAAACTTTCAATTATATAGTAAATACATTTTGAGGATTTAATGTACAGCATGGTGACTAGCTAATAATACTGTACTGTATACTTGAAATTTGTTAAGAGAATAGATCTTAAGCATTGTCACCAAAAATGTGACTATGTGAGGTGATAGATGTGTTAAACTCGATTGTGGCAATTATTTCACAATGTATTTGTCAATTATACCTCCATAAAAAGAGAGAAAATTTCTTTTGTTTTCATTGCCATTCAGGCTACTTGAGACTGTCAAAAATAAAGTTCTGACTGAACAATTTTAAATAGCCTGTACAGAAATTTTTAACAGAAACATTCTATAATTAAAACTCGGGTATTTATTATGTCCTCTAATTATAATTCTTCTCTGTGTTTGAAATAAGCTCCAATATAATGCTTAGTTTTCTGGTACACTCCAGATATTCCTTCCATCATGGGTCACTACTGTTTACCTTAATGTAGGTCAGAGGATTATACAACCCAAATCTCATTGTTCTGTTCATCCTTCTGGATGAAGAGGTGCACAGTAGCTTTCATAAACACCTGTCAGGCCTATCTGTGAGCAATCTGAAATGTTTGCCAGAGTCTCTACTTCACCTTTATCAGAAAGATAAGAAGGAATCCATTCCCTGAAAGGGACCTAAATAATAACCACACACCCTTGACAGCTGCACTCAGGTATCTCAGGCTCATTTCCCTTCATAAGAGTTAGAATTTCTTTTTGTAAATCATCACCAAAAAATTGTAACACCTGGACAAAGTCAAAACTTTGGTTGTTTTATGATAAATTTTCCAAGTCACATTGTGAGCATTTTTATCATCTGTTTTTTCTTGCATCATGACTTGCTTTCAGTTCTCATGACTTGCTTTCAGTTCTCTGGTTGGTTTTCCACACCTGAGTGACATCAGTCAGATTCCACTCACTGCCTTTTTACAAACTACCAGATTCTCTTTTGGTTTTTCATACTGGCTCTAAGCAAATAATTTTAAGCCAGACCCTACTTCCTTCACAGATCTTGCTAGGCTCAAGAGACTGATTCAAGCTGAACCACAGTTTCACAATTAACTATTTCCAAACACGCTGTGCGTGAAAATTTTCTACTTCCAACTTCCTACAATTCCAGCTAAATTAAGACACAGTCATATTACAATCTACAACGCTGTCAACTTCTGTTGCAGAAGAAACGCCACAGTTTTGAAGGCTAGAGAACCAGAGTATAAGCTTTTCTAAGAATTAATACACAAAAAAGAGTTCTCACAGACATCACATTATAATTACAAAAAAATATAGAATTGGCCAAATATACTACCTAAAACATAGAATGAGTGGATAAGTAAAAATAAACATTGTATTTATGATTCTTCCAGGCCTCTCATAGTAGGTGCTTAGCACTAGATGAACAGAAAAATATGAAAAAGAGGGAATATGAAAGTTATCCTTTCTGCCTTCTCTGGCAGAAGGTACATTGCTCATATCTTTATGGGTGGAAAAGATGAGAACTGAGTTTCTTATAGCATTTTAAAAATAAGGTTGAACAAAATCAACAAGGTCAACAAACATGTCCTTGTGGCATAAAAATGTGTTCGGGAATTAAGAGAATACCTGTCTTTCTTTGAATGTCTATATTGGCTCTTTTTGAGAAGCTCTTAAAAGGTCCAGGTACAAGAACCAACCTCTAGTCCAAATGGCACATTTGCTTCTGCCAAATCTGGATGTTTAATTTAATGTGATGAAAAACACTTAGAATGAATGCCTATATTCTTAAGAGAACCTATACACAATCAATCCAAAGGTTTTGGTAATAGTACCTTGAGTACCACAATAGTTTCCCACTCCAAGAGTATTGATAAAAGCTAGAAACTTAAAGATAATTGGCAGGCACTAATTCTAATTATGGCAGGATCAACAAGGATAAGAAGGAGTATTAGGAACCAGGAGGAGGAGTTATGGAATTACAGGAAACAAATGAATAGAAGAGGACCTAAATCTTAGAAGTCTTAGGAAACTAACACCCAATAGCAAACAAAGGTCAATAAAGATACCCATCACATCAGCTGCTCTCAAATATTTACAGACAGCAAGACAAATATGGAAGTAAAATAATCCCAGCATGTTAATGCAAGTTAGTTGTACAATGTTGGTGTAGTCATAAAATCAGATAGGCTAAGAATCTGACTACTAGTGTATGTGGATGAAACACAAAATGACACAAGGTAAAACACAAGCACTATAATTATTATACTTTCCAAATATTGGAAAATATATATATTTCAAATACAACTTGTTCTTACCATATTTAAGTTTTTTGGGTCATATCCAAACATCATAAACAAGATATTGAGGCAAATCTTATCAAAAATCTGTAGTGGACACAGCTTTGAACCAACGAATTTTTTAAATGAGGTTTTAGGCAAGAAGTCTTTGTTGCCAGAAAAAGCACGTAAAATAAATTTATTTTATCCACATTTGGATGACCACAATAAGTGCTAAAGAAATGTTGTGGTAATTCACTATGTATAAAACCAAATAAATTATCTCACAGTAGTTTGAAAATTTTAAATAAAGGAAAAAACTTGGAAGCAGGGTGTGGAGATGGTTTGGCCATTGGATTTCTTCTCACAGTGAGGTTCTAAAGTTATAATAAGTAAAATTGTATTCCTTTGCAGAAACAAAAGCAAGAATATAGTGTAAATGAAATCAAAAATTTTAATTCATACTTGTGGTTGTCTACGTATAGTCAAGATCTCTCATTTGAAAGCATAAAATTATCACTTTGGGTTATCAATGACAGAAAATAAAGGTAGAACATACCATGACTACTGACTTCCATTTGTATGTCATTCTAATTAAAGGACTTTTTAAGTACTTTGTGGAAAAAACTGGTGTTAAAGCAAAAAATAGTTTGATTCTTTCAGCTATCTTTGGTATAGTAGAAAATGTTATGAAACCTAAAATAAAATAAGATATAAATTAGTAAGCTATTCTTAAGCAATTACTAGCATGTAAGAGATGACAGCAAGGAGAATAAGAGTAAGTTCAAAAATAGTTTCTGAACAATTAACTTATTTCTTAATTCACTTATCAAACATTTTTAAATCACCCAGTATATAACATTATATTGATCATAATATAATGCTGATAATTTGGGTTTCTAAAATGTATAGATGATAAAGAATGACAATTTAGCAATAAATCAGACATGTAACACCATAGTTTAAAAATTAGGAGCAATATTGAACATTTTTTATAACTTGCAATAGTGAAAATGAAATATGTGAAATTTTCAGACAGATGAATCTTATAATTTAGGTGACAGGCTTAATAAATGTCCCATCGTTTTAATATTTATCTTCAATATATTTTAAAACTCCTTATCTTCTTATACAGAGGATACTAAGCATCTTATTTTATTGGCAATTTAGAGGCATTAATGTGAAAAATAGTCATTTTTCCCGTTGCCATCTTATCAAGCTATCTACTTACACATCAATATTCTGATTGGTTATTTATTTATTTATTATTTATTTAGGTCAGGTTCTGAGAAGCCAAACAACCAAAGAATTATATATCATATAATAAGTCAACAATCTCTGACACTCATTACTCATTTTTTCTTATTTCTATGTTTTCAGGCATTCCTGGTTTTAGATAATTGAATAGTTGATGAGAATTTGGACTAAAAGTCACGTATATGGTTAATACATGTCAGAGAAAAGATCTATAGAAAATGGGATTAGATTGTTACTCAACATGCTTTTTCTAATAGGAAGTGGATTATTTCTATAAGAAAATTATAGTCTTCAGCTTAGAAATGACTTACTTAATATTAGCTTCGTTATAAGATGGCTTCTTCTCCCTGCAAAGTGGGTAAAGAGGTTTACAGTACCATGCAAGAGAATTATGTTAGGTCATAGGTCATTTATTTCCAAAAGTAAAGTTGTTATGTATTAGACAGGCATTAGAGTTCTGATTAAAGTTCTTTTCTAGTCATCTTTAAATATAGAAAGAATTTCCTGATTTTTGTTCATTTCTTAAGTTTGATCAGTCCTGAATGCAAAAACATACATAGCTTTTTCATCTTTTCCACTCATAAAATCCTATGCTACATTTTTAAAAGGAAAAATACTGTGAAAGTTCTATTTGTAGAACAAATAATACAATCTCATTTTGATCTCAGATAACATAGATATCCAACTTTTGTAAAATTTGAAACAAAACCACAACCAACCTTGTCTTTACAATCAATTCTTTGTGACTAGAGAAGACTCCATGTGGGATCAAAGCAGCATGTAAGATTCCAGGGCATTCTGCTATACTATGTTTGTCTCACAGTTTTTGTTTTATTTACAGGTCTAGAAGCTTATCTACAACTTTAAGAAGTACACGCACAACCTTAAAAAAGAAATTAAGGGATATTAGCAATAATCTTTCTTGGCATACCAATAGTAGTACCCTGTGAATGGCCTACATAAAATATTTCCTCTTGCCTGGTTTGCTTCACAGTGAAATCAATGGAGGCTGGAAGGTCATATTTTGCCATCTCGTTAAAACTACAAAAGAAAGAGGAAAATAAAAATAGCACTTTCTACTAATGTTATGTTAGTATTTGAAAATAATGAACAGGTAAATGAATAAAGGCAATTTTGTACTCTAGTTATTAATAAGGAAGTTATATGGTATAATGTATCTTCGGAATAGAGATTTCTGTGGGAACTCAAACTCAAGGAAATAAAATCAGAAGCCAGTCTTACAAAGAGGGTGTTTGTATATGAAAAACAGAGTAGGGTAGACAAAATATATGAGTTATAGAGTAGAAGAGTAGTTAAAGGAAGCTTGGGGTTGGTCAGTAAGGTACTAAGTAAGAAATAAAGATTATTGCTGAAACGTGAGAAACAAACTCAAAATCACACAAGTACTCTTTAATTTTCAAGCAAAAATTCACATAAATTTTAATAGTCTATGGAAAGTCCTAAATTGTGAAAAGAGTAAGACCTAAATTTTATTTTACTGCATTCAAAATGAAAAATTTGTATATACTTATAAAATGAAATGTTACTTCATTTTATTTGTACCTGAAAGCCCAGAATTCTTTGGAATTCATTTCTAGGTACACATGTTTCCTGGACCAGGTATTTCCTCTACTATTTCCCATCCACACATCATAACCAGCATCTGCCAGGATGAAGCCCAGACTGTTGTTGGGAAGATTGGAAATCCAGCTGCTGGCAGATGTAAGCAAACCATGTTGCAAGTATACAACAACCCTCTGAGCTGAAAAAAAAATGTAGAAAGTTCTTTATAAATTTTGTAGTTATCTATATGAAAATCTCTTATCTGAAATTCAAACTTTTAGTACATGACAGTTTAGAGATTTTTAAAAATTGTTTTCATAAGTGGGGTAAGTTACTAAGATTTAATCTCGTATGACAGAGCTTTTTAATACAGTTCACTAATGGATGTCTTTCAAATAACCAAGTGAGCAATTAGGTCACATCACACTTAAATATGTACATTTTACTGAGAGAAAATAATCAAAAATTTTATAGTAATTCAAGCACTCATACACATTTTAAGTAACACATTTTAAATCAGGGATCAATTACATAGCAAAGTTGACACATCCATTGGCACACAGCCATGGTATCCACTGGTCCTACCATATAACTCCCATCAAGAGGCTGCCAACCTGATAGAAAAATGAAACAAACCCTTGAATGCTCAGTAAAAGCCAGCTAGGAAAAAGCCAGCTGAGAGATGAAATCCTGTAAGTATGGGCACTATCCTTCAGGATTTATTGTACATCTTTTAAAAATGGTGAGAATATATTGATTCCCCAAGAAGTAGAATACAGGAGTCTGAGGAACAAGAGCTTGCCATCACTCCTAGTAACCCATTTAGGGATCTGTTCTCACAATTTTAGCCTCACATATCTAGAGGCCCTGGTCTCCAGAGAGAAAATGCTACCACCAAGGCACTGTAAGCATCCTAACAAACAAGGCTATGACCACTGCCTGGTCACTTTGGGCTCTTCATTACTCAGGACCAGGAAGTTCGTTGACCCTGATCATCATAAGGAAGTAGGTCTGCTGATACGAAATGAGGAAAGGGAGAAATACATTTGCTCTTCAGGTGATCCACTGAGTCATCTTTTCCTACTTCTATGCTTGGTTTTAACTGTACATGAACAAGTACAACTATCACCTGATATGAATATGTTAGCCCCTAGGGATGAAGGCCTGGCTTACCCTATCAGGCAGGCTAGCTGAGAGGTAGAGAAAGCTAGAATAGATGGTGGAGGAGGACATTTATGAGTACTAGTTATGGCCTTAGGTTGCTTTTTAAGGGTTTACTATTGCTCATCAGGCAGGCTAGCTGAGAGGTAGAGAAATCTAGAATGGATAGTGGAGGAGGACATTTATGAATACTAGTTATGGCCCTAGTGTTGCTTTTTAAGGGTTTACTATTTCTCCTTTCCCTGTAGAATTGCCCATGGCCAAATTGGAACTGCCTCACCTAAGAGATCACACCTCCTTCTAGGGGTAGCCTTCAGGCAATGATTAACTGATTTAGGAATGCAAAAAGCTGGCTCTCTAATCTCAAGGTGGGACCACCTCTGTAGTGTAATTTTTATGGGAACCTTGAACTCCTCTGAGATCATCTTTTAGCTAGCCCCAAGCTGAGTCATATTATATTATTCTTTAACTCTTTACCCTACTTTATCCTAATTTCCACGTTACTGCCTCCTGACAGTATTTCATCAATCAGTCACATGTACCTGAACCCCTCTCTCAGGCTCTGCCTTTAGAGCACTCTAAGGCACTTGCTGTGTTTTAAAATTATCTTTAAATCTTTAATACAGTACTTGTAAAATGAGGTCATAGCTTGGGGGATAATTACTACTATTATATAAAATCTATGTTAAGATTTTCTGCTACTGGGTATAACCTTTATAAATATGCAAAATTATGTTAATTGAGGTTGTTTCAAATTAATATCCTCTCTGAAGTGTACTTTAATGTTCAAAATAACTTGAGAGGATGCCCTATAATATAAGAAACATTCTGTTTGTTTCACCTCCTGTTTCCTTCTGAAAGAAACATTCTTTCAGGAAGAAAAGCTAAGGAGAAAAGAAAATACTTGGCTTTTATTTGGGTAATCATATGAATAAGCAAAAGTAATCCATTACATATTCTACTAGTAAGTGGCAGATCTAGGATTACAACCCAGATCTCCTAACAAATTCCAGTGCATTTTGCACCACACTCTGATGATTCAAATGTACTTACTGTTGGAATAAAGAGCCCTGAGGCTGCTACCAACCTCATCTCTGCTATTTCTAGAGGAGAGAATCACAAAAACAAAGAAGGAAATTTGTACCAGCCTTTCTTCAAAACCTAGAGCATAATAATGTTATTGTGTTTCAGAGCATTTCTAATTTCTCATCAGAAAAAGAAAATTCTAGAGAATCAACGTGTAAGAGCAAAGTGATCCACAAAGGAAACCTAGGAAGAACGGCTTGTGTTCCATCACAACCTCTCTGTGACCAGAAGGCCAGTGTATCTTCTTGTGTGACTCTTCTTGTAGCATGCGGGAAGATACATGGGAAGTTAACTATTCACTTAATCTTAAGATGCTTTTCTTGTTCTACGTTCTCCGTCAATTGGAGCAATTAAGAACTTCAGGCTCCAGATAGTCAACAATCCATCTTCAATTGAATATTACCTAGATTTTTATTATTGTCTGTCCTCCCATAAGGAATTCTATAAAGGCCAAGGATATAACCATCTTTGGTTACAATATCATATTCTTCATCAGCGTAGCCCCAGTAGGAAATAATCTGGCTCTAGCTAAAGAAAAAGCAAATCTTTTAGCATAAAATTGTTATCCAATTAAGTTGAATGGTTTGCCATTTCTAACACATTATGTGATAATGAACCTTGGTATTCTCTTTCAACCTCAAGCCTATCTATTTTTATTTTCACTAATTTATTGATTCATTCAGGTAATAAATATTTGTAAAACACCTACTGAGCAGCAGTTTTATATACTAGGGATTGAAAGAATAAAATAAATAAACAAACAAACCCCTACCCTCAAAGAGATATCTCAAGAATATTTTCTTTTTTAACTACTAGTCTCTCATACTTTTACCTACCCACCCGTATACAATTTAAAAATATACATGCATCCATAAATGTTTGCATGTCTATGTGTATATCTAATCTTATATCTGAAATTTGTATATTTATAAATATATAGAAGAGGAGGTATATATTCATACCTTCATATATATGAATATATATTTCAAATATGTGAAAGTATGAATATAGTTACACATTTTTCATTACAAAGATAGAATAAGGCTGAAGGAGAAACTAAGCTATAGAATAGCAGATGAGAAACATTAACATATAGATACATACATTTGACTGTAAATCTATTAACTTAAAATTCCAAATTTGAAGAGTAGCATTCTCTGTTATTTCAGCAGTCCAGATTTATTTTCTAACAACTTACAATATCCATACCTGCTTCAGGGTTCACAGATCTTTGATTTTGAAAGACACCATGAGTAATTCCAATAATTCGGATAAAATACATCATTGTGAAAAGGTACCACATTTGGGACCTATATATATAAGGGAGATGTTTATACAGTTAAAATTGCAGCAAATAATACCATTTATAAAACTGCGGCAAATAATTCTGTGAGGTTGGAAATATTACTGTTTTCAGGTGAGAAAACAGAGGCTTTGAAGAATTAAATAACTTGGCTAAAACCATAAAATGTATAACTGGCATTCACAATTCAGATTCAGGACTGCTTAATTTCAAAGTCCATGCTTTTCTGGCTACCCTATTTTGTAGATAAATTCCCTCTTAGAAGTCTCCATTATAGTATTGCTCAGCCCAATTCTGAGAGCTTTATCATGTATTACAAATTAATTGATGTGTGAATTAATGATGTAATAGTATTATCACCAGCCTAACATTTATTTAACGTATGTTATTGTTTTTTTTGGGGGGGGTGAGAATGGGGAGATTTGGAAGCTTGGATAACTTTCATTCAGCAACTCATTTTATTTTTTTTAGATAGGTGATTTTTGAGCCTCCTAAATTCTAGGAAGGCAGAACTCTTAAGTTTTTTCTTGAAACAATAAACCAGGTACCCATAGAGGCTGCCATCCAGATTCTCCCCCAAAAAGCATGACTTACTAATCTTATGAGCCTTGTATAATAAGCCAACCACTATACTCAGAAGGACATGATTCAGGGATTATAAAACCCCTAGCTCCACCACTCATTAGCTAGGTGACTTAAAGCAGATTACTTAACCTCTCTGATCATCAGTGTCCCTGCCTACAAAATGCAACTAATACCTACTTCTCAGGATTGTTATAAAACTTAAATCTGATTAATGTAATATGATGTATTAATGTAATATCTGTCATATAGCTGACATTAATATGTAACAATCCTCCTTACTCAAGAGAACAAATTACAAGCAATTTAGGGACATAATTTACATGCACATACTTGATATGTCTTTCTTATATATTTATTAGTCCAGTTTCCAGTGCACTGATAGCTTGAAAAAAATTATGTAAATCTGAAAGTTTTAAAGTGTATTCATTAAAAAAAAAAAACACTTTCTAACTGAAAACTTTAATTTACAGAAGCTGCACTTCTCTCCTTTGGTCCAAGTATTTATATTTGGTATAATATCTGTGGTTTTCATTGAGGGCAACAGCAAAGTTTAAAACAGCATTACCAATACCTTCTACCAAAGAGAAGAGCAAGAGCTGCTAATTTAACTGCACATGGAAAAACTTTATAACATTTGGAATCACATTTAGATATTCCTCTTTGGTTGTATTAATGGAAAAGTGCTCAGCAGGCAGCAAGTCTACTCAGTTCTCTCTCCTCATGGGCTGTCTCAGATAAGTATATGGAAATAGCTTGGGAAGGAATATTTTCTCTGTCTGTACAATGTATTAACTGATATTGTAGCTTACTACACACTGCTTGCTTCCTAGCTGAGGTTTTAAGATGCTTTGCATTATATCTAGAAGGAATGTATAGACTATCATCTGAAACAAGATACCTTTTGAAATAAAATTCTATTAATAATTATCTTGGGAAAATAGGCATAATCTGGACTGTTCTAGGCATGTAGGTTTTGACTGCCCAATTTATAGCCTCAAATATTTATCCAAATTTTAATATTTTTATACAAAGAAAACACAGAAGGATAAGCCTTTGATATCTAGTTGTGGTACTCCTAATAACCACCAATGGGAAATGTTTAAACTGAATGAAATTAACCTTATTATTTGCAGTGACTCATCAACCATACAAAGCAACTAGTGAAAAAGTTCACTAAAATCTAGAATGTAGCCATTGAGCACTTGAAATGTGGCCAGTGAGAAACTGAATATTTTATTTTAGTTAAATTAATTTTAATATGAAAACTACAGCAGTGTAAAATATTCTTCTGTTAAACACAACTTTAAATTTTTATAAGATTTTCTGTATTGTTAATGCAAATTCAAGATTGTCTTGAAACAAAAGCAATACTTGTCAAATATCCCATAACTGAAAACAAGAAAATGGCAGGATGACATGTTTTTTCATCCATATCATGCTGAATGGAAAAGCTCATTTATTACCTTAATAAACTGCTACTAGACTTTATGTTGAAATGAAAACTTTCCATAATGCAATTCAATAATAATGATTTATACATTTTTCTAACATGAATCAATATGCAGATTTTAATTATAAACAACAGCATTTATATAAATTGGCTACAAAAATACAAGAAAAATAGTTGATATTAATAAATTTAGAGTTGCTTTGCAACTCAAACTTGAATTTGATATTAATAATTTTAAGTTGACATGAGCTATTTAAATATACTTAACTTGGAGAGATAGAGTTTTTAAGTTGATATGTTTTTACTTCAAAGTCTAATCAATTTTTCTAAAAAAGATAAATAATTTTGTCATAGTAGATGCAAATATAAGAGAAAATGATTTATTTATAGTCAATTCAGTTACTGAAACTTTTAAATATGTTTCAAACAATTTAGGTATGTGAAACTACTCCTGTAGGTGTAAATTTTATGAACTCTAAAAACACCTCAAATGTGTCTAATACAAATTTAGCTCCAGAATGAAGATCTTTTATACATGTAAAATAAACTCTGGATTTTGAAGGTTTACAAAAAAAGATAATGTAAAATATCTCATCAATAATTTTGCTAATACTTACATGTTGAAATAATAATTTGGATAAAATGGTTTGCTATTTATTAAGTTCATGCAAGATATCATAGAAGTAATCACCACTACTAGATTAAAATATTACCTTGGCCTGTAAACCTTGTACCTAATGGAGCAGGTAATCATTATTACTTCAGTTTAAGTTACTTGCCATAATTTTCCATCCATGCTGGCTGCCTGATGAGATACTATTCCATGGAGCAAATCACTGGTGTTTGCTCTGCTAAGAGGCAAACTTTCATAAGGCAGCCAAAGATGAAAGTGAGTAAAAAGTGTAGTTTTGTACCACAGCACTAAAACTGGAGGTTGCCAGAATTTTAAATAATGATTTTTAAAAGCTATCACCCATTTAGCAAAAGTGCTTAAACAAAATATGAAGATATCAAATATCTGTAATATTAATAACATTAATCCATAACTACAATATAATTTCCTAAAAGATGACTTAAGAATTATGTTTCTTTAGCTTCTGCCATTAAAATGATTAGTTTGACTCTAGGTACAACACACAACAATGAAAAGTATTATATCATACCTCTCTGCTTTTGTTGATTTTAAGTGTCCAATGTATGTGTCTTCAAAGTAGTCAATCATATATTGTGTTTCTTTTAGCAAAAGTTGCTAAGTAGAGTCATAGGAAAGCTAAGAAAAAGCATATTATACTAAAAAAAATAAAAAGAGAACATTTAGCTCAAGGCAATATTAAATTCAGCTTCCTATTTTTTTCAAGCCCCTTTCCCATACATTAATCCCAATACATTCACATCTTGACAAAAATGAGAAAACCACTACACAGGTTGTCAGTGATAGTTTCCCGCTAGTGTCCGTTAAAAAGCAATTAAAATTATTAAGATATGAAACTTCCTTAAAAGTCTAAAGTAGATTTATTTTTCTGTCTGGCAGTTATTGTAATAACAGTAACAAGTAGTGACTATGCAGTCTATAATGACTTAAAGGAGTTCAAATATAGAAGCAACAGTCTTAAAAGTATTGTTAGGTCTCAAAAGAAGACATTTACGCGACCAACGAACACATGAAAAAAAGTTCAACGTCACTGATCATTATCCAACTGAATTACCATCCGGTCTATCTTCATTTAAGTATTATCCTCAAAAGTCTTGTATGTCTTCCAGCAAACAGATAGTGAACCCTCATAGTCTCTGAGAATTCTAACTTTGATTCTAGTTGCCAGGGAAACTGTGTTGAATATGACAAAATTTCTACCCTCTTGGTGCTTAAATTCTAGTAGGAGAAAATAAATAATAAATAAGTAAACAGGTAAAAAAGCGAGATTACTTCTAAAAGGGATTGAGATGAAGAAAATAAAACATTCATTTTTCCATCATTTAATGGAATAGGGAGTCACTGGGTGGCTATTTTAGGTCAAGTGGTTAGAGAAGACCTCTTTTAGGTGGATTTTAAGCTGATTTGAATGAAGTCATTCAAGGAGTCAGCCTTGAAAAGATCAAGAATAGGAAAAAAGTCAAGGGAAAAGGTCAAGGTGATTAGGAAAAAAAAAATATTAGACATGGGGGCTGTCTCACCTATCTTGCAATCCTAGGTGATCTAGTCATTCTAGGTCATCTAGTCATTCTTACCTTTCCAGAAAACTGCACTACTGCCAAGTAGTCAACCAAGGACCCATTATGCTATTAACTGTGAAATCAGATGTAACCCATTCTGGAGGTTGGGTCGTAATGAGAAATTGCAAACCACTATGGCTATTTCCATTTGGTGACCATAGCAATCCAAAATTTTGGATAACTGTTTTTGAAAGAGCATATGATCATAGGGAGAAAGAAAAAAGACAGTGAAAGATTAATGCGAATTCACAACTGCAGGAGATGCACGCAAAAAGGATGCTGTATACACAGAGAACAGCATTAAGTAAAGGTTTTCTTCTGCCATAGATAAGTGGAAAATCTGAGGATGTGTTCAAGGAAAAGAAAGAAATTCAGTTTAGCCATAGCACAGAACAAATGAAGATACAAACGTAAGCGATAACTGTAGGGTGAGAATATATTATTGAACATTTTTTATGCCAAGTTAATGAATGGAACTTAATTCTGTATGAAACTAAGAGCTACAGAAAGTTTTTGAGACTGGTAATGACTTATCTAGAAGCTGGGTGCAGAACTGGGAAGTAGGAAGACTAGTTAAAAAGCTACGGTAATAATTCCAGTAAGAACTGATAGCCTGAACTGGTCTGATGATAGTGGGTTATCAGAATTTATTAACATTAGTGTCACTGAAGTTGGTATACAACCCTCCACTGCTAAATTTGACTGGCTTAAAAAAAAAAACCTAATGGCTTGAACTCAAGTAGTGAATTTATTTTTTGGCAATTACTCTTTGAAATGTTAAATGTTCACAGCGGGCAGAGTGCAGTGAAGAAAAAGTTCCGACTTTACCATATTCTGTTCACTGTTTTCTATCATTGCTGGTGGAAATGGAATTTGAGCAACTTTTCTGTTGTACAATCTGATGTGACTGGATGATTCAAGAGACAGTGGAGAAACGGTCAAAAAGACCTGAGGACTGATAGGTATCAAGGATGAGAAAAAAGAAGCTGTAGAAGATAATTATGAAGTTTCAAGGCTCATTGTCCATGATGATCAAATTATTAATAGAAGTGAGGAAGCCGGAAAGGATGGAAAAGAGGAGAGTAGACTCAGAAGACCATGAAGGCCTGCCCTTGCTTCACCATTGAGATGATAGGGAACCTTGGGCAAACTCACTTGAACTTAGTGTCTGTATTAACATGTATAAAATGGTGGCAGAGGACAGTTGAAATAGATTACTGCAAATGTACTTTCCAGATTGACGATTTTGAGATTTTAGGGCTATGGCTGTGAGTCACATTAAACTTTTAATTTCAGAGAAATCTGAACTTCTAATTTCAGAAAAATCATAAACTTCAATGTATAATTGTACACTATTTCCGCAAGATAAATGTCTGCTTTAAACGGCGTATTTTTAAGGCTTTTGACAGAGTATCAGACTGTATTATTAAAAATTTGTCTAGTACACTTCCATCAGTAATATACCATTGTGTATTTTGCTGTATCCCTGAAAAAAAGACATTTTTACATTTACAAAAGTAATTCCTAACCCGGGGAACATGGCAAAACCTTATCTCTACATAAAGTACACACACTCACAAAATTAGCCACACGTGGCGGTGGGCACCTGTAGTCCCAGCTACTCAGGCGGCTGAGGCAGGAGAATCGCTTGAGCCTAAGAGGTCAAGGCTGCGGTGAGCACTGATCATGCCACTGCACTCTTGCCTGAGTGACACAAGACTCTGTCTCAAGAAAGAAAAAACAAAAAACTCAACATGAAAAATAGTACCTCATTTTAATTTGTATTTCAATATAAAAAATTAAACGCATGCTTATTGGACTTACGTATTTCTTTTTATTCAAGAACTCTATCCAATATATGCACATTTTCCTATTGGCTTTTGTAATTTGTGTCTTTAAGACTTTGAATAATGTTTTTAAATAATATTAACTTTAATCTTTCATACACCTTTCAGAAATTTACTACTTGTATTTTGTTTTCTGTATTTTGTAACACACAAGTTGTAAATGATTATGTATTGTTTTTCTGTTCAATTCCATCTTTCATTTTTATGCTTAAAAATGTCTTCTTAGTCATATATGCCCGTCTACATTTTCTTCTAGTTCTTTTATTAGATATATTTAGTATTAATTCATCACCCATTTGATACACGATAATTTTTTTCATTATGTGGACATGAAGTAAATATTCTGATTTTCAAATGTTTCCATTATAATTGGCTACCATTGTCAATTTTCTTATTGGTTCTGATACTTATTTGGTTTCTTAGTTTTCCAGGTAATAATTTATCTGCAAGTCAGTGTAACTTAATTATTTGTTTTTTAATAGTTCAGTATTATCATTTCCTTTTGTTGTTTCATTGAGAACTTCCAGTACAATTTTAGGAGGGGGAAAAAAACAATGGCAATGGCACCAATCCTTCTCTTGTTCATCTTTATATTCCTTAGAACATACGGAATGCGTTCTAACACAAAACTTATTGAAGAGTAATTTGGAATTTTCTGATGAATCAACTGTCTTTAATCTTCACAAGTTTGAAAGGTATACGTTATTGTTCCCATTTCCCAGATAGAGAAATTGAGGTTCAGGAAGGTTACACGAAGTCCCAGGTCTAAAAGATGTTTCTATTATGCCAATAGTGGCCGCTCAAGCATTAGAGGAAAGGTTGCCCGTGGTATCGCTGGTGTTTCTTCTTCCCACTTTCAAATCTAGAATAGTAAAATAGCAAAAATCCCAACAGGCATGAGAGTTATCCCAGTAGATAGGTTAGGTTGGTTCTGTGCTGTGGTCAACATCAGCTCTGTGGCGAGGCGGGTTCTCCCAACAATAGCCCACACCATTTCCAGGCTTTTCTGGGCGAGGGGCACGCCGGAGTGTGGAACTTCTCTGGATGCTCCCGGCCCCCAAAGCGAGGAGACAGACAGCCCCGGTTCTCCGCAGCCCCAGGTTTGCACGTCAAGGACCGAGGGGCCCCTCAGCTCCGGCCGCCTCCTCTCCGCCGCCTCCTCTCCGCCCCCTGCAGGCTGGCCGGAGGGACAGCTCAGGGCCCAGGTCGGCGCAGGGAGCACGGAACCAAAGAGCCCTAGCACCGGTTCGGCCGCCTTTCCACAAAGCCCGGGCCGGCCAGCCCCGCCGCGAAGACTCAGCGCGGATCGCGGCTCCCTCTCGTCATGGCGCGGGTGCTGATCGTGGGCGCTGGGGTGACAGGAAGCTTGTGCGCTGCGCTGCTGAGGAGGCAGACGTCCGGTCCCTTGTACCTTGCTGTGTGGGACAAGGCTGAGGACTCAGGTGGGTTGTCTAAACGCCAAAACCTGGCAAAAGAGGCCGGCCCGCCTGGCTGCTGAGGTGGTGTGGGCCTGCACCCGAGGAAGTCTAAGGCGAAAACGCTAGACACTCAGCTCCCTGAGAGGCCGCGTAGCGCGGCCCGTGCGCCGAGCGGCGCGCCTCCTCACGTGATTGGGGACTTCCGCCGCCCGGGAAGAGGCCCCAGAAGGGGTGAGGGTGGGGGCGGGGCAGGAGTAGCCCGCGCTGTGCAGAGGGAGACCTGAGACAGCGGCGTGGGAGGGGGCGCGACCCGAGTTTGCAAAGCTTGGGCCTACAGCTGTCCCTAATAAATAGATTTTTGCCTTGGTCAGTCTGTTGCCTTTGCAGCTTTCAGCAGATTATGAGGCTCCCAAAGTGATCGTAGACCAAGATTTTCTGAAGATCTAGTTTGCAGAATCCTGTCATTCTGATGAAGATTGACTGCATGAATGAAAGAGCATTAGTTGACTCATTTATTCTGACATTTCTTTCATCATTTTTAGTTTTATCCATTCACTGACTCCTATTACTAAATATATGCACTATAATAGTGCTGGACACTGTTACATTGTTCATGACTCCTTTTCTTCTAAAATCTCACAATCTGATCAAATACTCCAACTTAAAAAAGTTTCTTAAGATATTTTTGAAGTAATCTGTTTGGGGTAACCTAAGGTGTATTGAATTAATTGCTAAGACTCATTCTAATGCAGTAAGACATTTTCCTGTGGATTAATTCAAGGGGGAAGAATGACTACAGCCAGCAGTCCTCATAATCCTCAGTGCACAGCTGACTTGGGTGCGCAGTACATCACCTGCACTCCTCATTATGCCAACAAACACCAACGGTGAGTTAGTTGCAAGAAGTGGAATCAATCTTAGCAGTTGTATGATGTCATAGCGTTGTTGTGAAGATTAGATTAGCTGATAAATGGAACATAGTAAGGGCTCAATAAATATCAATTACTATGTTGGTGTTATGGAAGAAGGCAACTAGCTGTGGTGGGAGTCAATCTTCTGAACCAAATTTAAAATTGATATACTAAATACATTTGTTTGTTTTCATTAACTTTACTTTTAAAATATACTTACAGAGAAATAGGCCTTTGACTAATGTCAGCAAAAGACCTATGGATTCTCAAAACATTTCTTCACCTGTACTATGTTTTATTTAACACAAAATATACATTTTATTTAATACAAAATATTCATAGGAAGACATCTAATTATGATTTTGTATTATAACCTCTAAGAATTATTGAAAGAAAATATAGTCTTTTAGAGCTATTCGTGGTATATAATTACATTAAATATACATACTGATTTATTTCAGGTTTTATGATGAACTGTTAGCCCATGGCGTTTTGAGGCCTCTCACCTCACCTATTGAAGGAATGGTGATGAAAGAAGGAGACTGTAACTTTGTGGCACCTCAAGGAATTTCTTCGATTATTAAGCATTACTTGAAAGAATCAGGTGGGAGTAAGATTTTCTCTGCCTAAATTTTAAAATTAGCATTTAAAAACAAGTTACACACATAGTTACATATTAATACTATACAGGAAGTTATAAAAATTAGGTGCTCTATTTGCTGATCAATAGCTAGTCCTTCCCGAAAGTAATCATTGATAAGTTTCCAGTGTATATTTCCAGAACAATATTTATTCATCTCTCTATTGAGCTATATGGCTGTCTCTATTTATCTATAATATAGGTATTACAGATGTATATATATATATATATATATATATATATATATATACACACACACACACACACATATTTCTTTATGTTTATTCTTTTAAAAATATACCCAAAGGGAATAATTTTACATAAATGATTCTATACCTTGTTTGACTTATATCTTGGATCTATTTTCATATCAGCAAATTTAGTGTAATCCATTTTCTTTAATGATTGTCTAGTATTTATGACATATGTGTACCATGGTTTATTTAACTATCAGCTTTCTGGTAGATATTTAGGCTGTATGGGGTTGGGAGATTGTTTTGGCTTTTGCTAATACAAACATTGCTGCATGTCTATTGTTGACATGCTTTTGGAAGCATATCTTTATTTAGGATCAATTCCTCACAGAAGAATAGCTATGCCAAACGGTATGTGCATTTTTAACTTAGCTTGGTTGTGCTGTGTATTTGTCTTAAAGAACATCTCACCAATAGTGATGAGGATGTTTCTTTCCCCACATTTGGGTATAATGGAAATTTTTATTTTTTTTACCAGTGTAATAGGTTAAAAATTGGGTCTCCTTGTGGTTTTAATTTGCATTTCTTTAATTACGAGTGAGTTTATGCATTTTTTTGTTTTATTAGCCAGCTCTTTGCAGTTTTCTTCTGTGAATGTCTTATTCATAACCTTTGCCCATTTTCTATTAGGATTTTCATTTGTTCCTTATATATTTTATGAGCATTTTGAAAATGGACCTTTTAAAAAAGAAAATAGAATTTTTCTCGGATAATTGATGATTATTTTTAAAACAGAATGAAGCTTCTTGATGAATCATAATTCAGTTAAGTACCCAAGTCAAGATAACTGAGAAAGGATATAGGCTAAGAATTTTTTTATAAGCCATTTCCAGCATAATTACTGTTTTGGTCTTTATCATCAAATATTACTTATTGAGAACCCCAAGAATCCTTGATACTGGGCATCAGAGATGTCAGTGAGATTGAATAAACAACATGAGGACATAATAAATACCATTCTGGCTTAGACCATTTCTCCATTTGAGATTCAGTGTATGATGGTATATTAGACTACTCCAGAGAAACAGAACAAATAGGGTGTGTGTGTGTATGTGTGTGCACGCATGTGTATATGTGTGTATGGATAAAGAGAGAGCTTTATTATAAGGAATTGGCTCACATAATTATGGAGGCTGGTAAGTCCCAAGATCTACAGGGTGATTCAGCAAGGTAGACACCCAGGAAAGCTGGTGGTATAGTTCTAGTCCAAAGGCTGGCAGGCTCAAGACTCAGGAAGAGCCAATGTTTCAGTTCTACTCTGAAGGCTGGAGAAAAGCTGATGAGCCAGTTCAAAGGCTTTCAGGCAGGAAGAATTCTCCTTTATGTGAAGGAGGATCAATGTGTTTGTCCTATTTAGGCCTTCAACTGATTGGATGAGGCCCACCCACATTAGGGAGGGCAATCTGCATTACTTGATCTACTGATAATAAATGTTGATCTCATCTAAAAACGTGCTCATAGAAACACCCAGAATAATGTTTGACTAAATATATAGGCACCCTATAATCAGGTCAAGTTGAGACATAAAATTGACCATCACAGATGGTGACATTATTGGACATTTTGTAGAATGTTACTATCAGCTTCATATAGTGTGGCCATATAACTTCAAAAAAATCTCATTTCCACCGTGATTTTCCCTTGACCCAGGTTGGATGAGTATACTTATTGAAATCATCAGGTACTTACTAACTGATATGCATGCATGCATGTGCAGGAGCTTAGAAAATGATATCCCAAAATGAAGCCCTCAGAAGTAGCTCTCTCTGACCTTCTCCTGGCTTCCTATCTCTGGCCTTGCATTCATCCCTGAGGCTAGCCTTAGAAAATAGAATCTCTTTTCCCAAGGCAGATCATAGAAATAAGAATCCCCTTTCCCCCCAAACCAGCCATAAAACCTAAAACTATCACTCTAGCTTTCCCCGCCTTTCTTTGTAAAAACTGGCCATAAAGAAATTATCTGACCTACCATGTTTGATTGTAGCTCATAACAGTTCCAGAGAGGGTCATGACCTATAACCATAAAGAAAGAATGCTACACAGAGAAGTCAAGAAGAATCTAGACAGACACGCCTTGGTGGGTTTCACCAGTTTGTTAGCCATAGATATAACCCTTTGTCCAATCACATTGCTGCATAGCTGTCCATACTTTGTTGAATCTAAGCATAAAAATTGAATCCTGTATCTTTGGGTCTTCAGTCTGAAGGTTTCAGTGTCATGCAAAACTATGATTAAATAAATTTGTATGCTTTTTCTCATATTAATATACCTTTTGTCAGTTGATTTTTACTGAACTTTCACCCCTACACAGGCATATATACATACATACATATATCCTTTTGTTCAATAAACATTTGTTTAATACTTACTATAATGCCAAACATTGTTCTAGGTACTAATGATACAAAAACCAATGTCCTTGCCTTCATGGAGTTGATGTCCTGGCAGAGAAACATCCTTGAATACATTGCATCTATCTCCTTATTTTATTAGGTGTTTGGGGGAATACATATGTTTTAACTTCCAATTTTGCTTTTTAAGCTTTTGAGAGAAGAGATTATTTTTAATCCCTTGTAGCTCACTCAGAACCTAATAGTACCTTGTATATAGTAGGTAGAGTGATATAAATGTTAAAAATTTATTTTATGTCAAGTTCATGGTCTATTTAACTTGAGTTTATATAAATTTTTCTTTGCTTATTTTAATGCTATTTAATGTTATTCTTGTAATACTTCAAGATTCTTTTTCTCCTCTACCACAATCTATTATTATAGGATTTGTTAGACCCTATCTATAATATTTTTAATTTTATAATTATATCCCTTTTAAACATTCTTTAAGTCCCTTTAAACCTTTCTATTCTATAAATCGTCCACAAAAACATTTTGGTTTTTCCACACTATAAGCTAAGACAGTCCCTGAAATCGGAATGACCTGGATTCCAGTTAATGTCCTACCATCCCTTTCTGTCCATGTAATATTAGGAAGGTTTAAAATCTGTACCTCAGTGCTTTCGTTGAAAAAATGAGGGTAATGAAATGCAAAAATGAGGGTACTTACTACAGAATGTTGTAATGGAAGTTCTTACTATAGAGTGTTGTAAGGAATGAAAGATATAATGCACTCAAATTCAAGCAAATAGTAAGCCGGTCACTTAGTAATCTTTTGATAAATGTTAATTTAAAAAATATTCTACTTGAATGAAGCTGACCTTCACATATTCTTCACTTTAAGAAATCAAATTGCCAACTATTTTCAAAAATACTCTATATTTCGGAATCTAGTTGAGTTTAAAACCCCACAATCTGATGGACCAACCAGTGGTCATTCAGATTGGGACCAGACTCCCAGGGAAATTATTTGTCTGGGGTATGCCTAATCAGGCATGCTTTAGAATAGGTTCAAACCTTTAAAGCCAATATTTAACTAGACCAATTTCCCAGAACAAATAGTAAAGGGTAAGGGAAATAGATACTTTCTTCTTGACCTTATGTTCTATTTTAATTTATTGTCTGATGTGTTCACATTAACCTCATTGCAGAGAAGGCTGTATTTATTGACATCAATTTTACTGACTGCCTGCCTTCTCCATTAATACAATCTTCTTGAGTGAGTGAAACATGATTTTCTTTTGCTCTTTTTTTTATAATAGTTGTCATTATGCTGGGGTGAGAATTGACAATAGTAAAAGTGATTCTAGCTATCAGTTATTAAGTGCTAACGATTTATCTAACACTACCTTAGGTACTTTACGTATGTAGGTTCTAATTCTCACAGTAAATTTTCAAGGGAGTTAATCATCATCCCTATTTATTAATGCGAAGAATGAGACTCAGGTACTTTGTCTACGGTGGCTTGGCTAGTTGGTAACAGAACTGGAGTGCCTTTGCAATTAATCATGTTGTTTTTTTCTGTTAAGTCTCTCATGGAGGGCAATGAGAGGTGCTCATACTCTCCAATTTAACATCTATTTTGTAGAGCCTTCTCTTTCCTTATTGATTATTTTCCCACAGTATGAAGATTGTACCCATCCCACCTGGTGCTACGTGTCAGTAGACACATGGTTCAATAGAACAACCTCATAGTTGCCTGTGCCCCTACTTTCCCTCTTTCATCAGTTAATTCCTGACACAGGGGGAAGTGGATATTGAAGAGTAATACCACCTTAGTTCTTTATGCAGTCTGGGAAATTGGTCACCTGATGGTTCCTGCCTATGACATTTGGAAAATGATGGGCCAGGTCCTTTTGCTTTTGAATAAGGTCCCATGTTACTAAATTATTCATAAAAGGATGAATTTAGCTTCCAGGACACAGAGTGAGAAGCTTTTATTTAGTTTGTCCTACCAATAGGGAGGACTGTTGCTGCATTTATTTGTTTTTATTTTATCATCTTCCTAAAAAGGACATTGGCTAGCGATCTGGAAAGTCAGCATTTGCAATGTAACCTGTCAAAGTTGACAATATCAATTTATTAGAAAAAAATGGTTTAGGTGGCAGATACCATTAGCTAGGATGGCTTCTGTATGGTAATATTTACTTTTATTATTCTCTCTCTTTTTACTTTTGTGCCTATTTTCTCTCTAAAATTGATAGGGGGAAGTGAGTCTTGGTGGTTCTGTCTGAAAATTTCTCCCAGCGGGTGATCTTGGCACTCATCTGTAACAATGTTCTTTTTAGAGAAGCTAGAGGATGGCATGAAAACCAGGTTAAGCATTCTTCTATTTACTTCAAGCTGTGTAGTCAGTTAGAGATGGTTCACATCACTTCAGGTCCCATCTGAGCAGTTCTGACTGCTGCTCACTAAAACCTATTTGTGGGAAATCACAGGAGAAACATAAACTTGGATTTTCTCCTTAAAATGGAGGAAGGCCAGGGATAAAATTGAATAAATATATAACAGAAACACATTTGCCTTTGTAAAATGTTTTTTTTTTTTTTTTTGAGATGGAGTCTTGCTCTGTCGCCCAGGCTGGAGTGCAGTGGCGCAATCTTGGCTCACTGCAAGCTCCGCCTCCTGGGTTCACGCCATTCTCCTGCCTCAGCCTCCCAAGTAGCTGGGACTACAGGCGCCCACCACCACGCCCGGCTAATTTTTTGTATTTTTAGTAGAGACGGGGTTTCACTGTGTTAGCCAGGATGGTCTCGATCTCCTGACCTCGTGATCCGCCCGCCTTGGCCTCCCAAAGTGCTGGGATTACAGGCGTGAGCCACCGCGCCCAGCCGTAAAATGTTTAAACATTCTTAGACTTCTGATATCTTTATAGCTATCTGAAGATCATTTTATTCTAATTAAATATTATGTGCTAGGGAAACAAAAGTCAATAAGAGACACGATCCTGGCCTCTGTTAGTGTAGAGTATAGTGAGAAGAAAAGACATTAAACTAATTATGCATACAAAGAAAAGATGCATGATAAATGTTAAGAAGAAAGAGTGAGAGCATTATGAGAGAACTTACAATAGAAGGACCTAGCCTAGTAGGTTTTAGAGGAGTGATGGGGGAGATGTGTTAAGGAAAGCATCCCTGAGGAACTGCTATTTTCATGGGTACCTGAAAGATGGGCAAGAGGGAATTAGGCTGAGAGCCGAATGATGAGAGTTCCATGCAGTGGATACATCAAATTGGAACTGTTTTGAAGTAGTAGGAGGAGGTTAGTACATTCAAGGAATAAAAGATCATTATGACTGGACAGTAGTGAGTGAGGGAGAAAATGGTAAAAGATGATGCTCAAGACTAAGGCAGGGCCAGATTATACTGGGCTTTGTAAGCAATGTTAAAGATTTTATACTCTAAGCGCAATGGGAAGCCATTGAAGGGTTTTATGCAAGAGAGGGACATGGTCAAATTTACTAAGCTCAGACATAACTCTTGAGACAATTTATTTATCCGTTTTAAAATTGTATTTTCCAGAGCTTTTAGATTTAAACACATAGTCTTTGTGAAAGTTATTAATTACTTTCACAAGGAAATGCCACTCCCAAAAACTTTGCTCCAAGCAGTTGGAAAGGAAACCTTTCTGGTTAATAAGAGAGGCTCTACCATTTCTCCTACCTCTTGATAAATGCTACTTTTTGGGTGGTTTTGCCAGTGGTGTTTGATTTGGGCGTGTCCACCTACCCCAGTGGTTCTCATACTTTAGTGCGCATCATGACAAGACTAAGGGAGCTTGTTAAACACGGATTGCGAGGCTCAATTCCCAGAGTTTCATATTCAGTATGGTCGGGTTGGGTCCCAGGAATGTGCATTTTCTAGTACATAGGTGCTGCTGGTCTGAAGTCCATACTTAGAGAACCACTGACCATATATATATATATATACCTTGCAGAACACCTTGTGGCCATTGGGATACATTTTCAAGGTTTTCATCTGGGGCATGAAGAATTTTCTAGGACTGTGAACTTAAGTCCCCTTAAACACACACTCATGCCACCAACAATAACAGCATATTGTTCTCTTCAAAGGAATATTATGAGAAAACATAGAATCAGTTAACTTAGCTGAGGTCTGGGACAGGGCCATGGACTAAGTGAGGCAAGTAGGGTGAGACATCCTAAATAAATAAAAACAGAGTGAAGCAGAACTGCCCTTGTTGGAATAAAGGAGATGGTGGATATGTGTTGAAAGTGCAAATTATTTGCACCTTCCCCAAGCAGGGGCCTTAGAAAAGCCCTCAGGCAAAATGGAGTACTGTTTACAAGCCCCGTGCTCTAATCTTTGAACAGAATGATGCATACTGCCTTGAACAGAGATTGATCTCTTGGGCTAGCTAGAACTATGTTTCTTCTAACATTTACATTTGATTTTTTAAAAATTGGAGTGCTTACTAGTGTGTAGCATTATTTAAGGGTCAATGAAAGAGATAAAACTGTATGAGGTCTGAAGACCCGACATGAAGGAGCCTTGAGTATTATTACATAGATAAGATACAACTAAAGCATGCAGATATTTTGACTCAATGTCAAAATGAGTAGTAAAGGCAGTGATGGTTGAAGAATATGATAGAGAGGAAGGATCACACTGAGCTGGAGTGGCTACAGAAAGGAAGCTTTGGGGTGAACTTTAGCTGGATTTTTAGTGACTAGGAACGTGAGATTTCCCAGGTAAAGATGAACAGGATCTTTCAGTGTGCTTTTTTCCTCCCTCATTCCATCTTCATTTCTTTCTTTTTCTATACACAAAGCTGAATAAAAGTAGATTTGCTTGTAAATCAAAAATTTTTGAAAACTGGAAGGTGAGTACTAGTTTACTAAGGAGACTTAATGACCCAATTGTACTTTCTTTCAGTTTATGATTCATAATTCATTCTTTTTATTCTATTTTAATTTTTTTTGAGACAGAGTCTTGTTGTGTTGCCTAGGCTGGAGGGTAGTGGTGTGATTTCAGCTCACTGCAACCTCTGCCTCCCAAGTTCAAGCAATTCTCATGTCTCAGCCTCCTGAGTAGCTGGGATTGCAGGCATGCACTACCACACCCAGCTAGTTTTTGTATTTTTAATAGAGATGGGGTTTCACCATGTTGGCCAGGCTGGTCTTAAACTCCTGACCTCAAGTGATCCACCCACCTCAGCCTCCCAAAGTGCTGGGATTACAGGTGTGAGCCACCGTGCCTGGCCTCATAATTCATTATTTTAAATAAATACTTACCTAATAAATTCTATGCTATGTATACTATATGCTATACATAGAAATAAAACAGGTATAATTTATAGCTCATGGGGCTTACATATTAAAAGGGAAGACAATATTAAAGAAGTAATTATTAAAATATCCTTGTGTTAAGTGCTAAGAAGGAAAAATTATGGGAGAGTACCCTAGAGTATGTTTCTAAATTCTGATTCTTCTTAATGAAGACAATTGATCTATTAATGAGAACTTGCATTTCCCTTACAGAGAACCTTTTTTAGGTCCTTTAATAGGAAATATTAATTCCTTTAATAGGGAATATTGCTCTTCTTGTTTCATTGCTAACACACATGTTTATTGAAGTGTATACTTGTTCTGCAAAAATGATGAGCTTTAGAGTCAGTTGGTTATAGTTTTAAATCATGGCATGCTATTTCTCAATCTATTTCCTTGTCTGTGAGATAGATTAGTATAATGTGTACCAAGCAGCTGGCATATAGTAGCTGCTTAATGAAAAGTAGCTATAGTTATTGTTTTTATTTTTATCATTAACTGTAAGAGTAGTTTTTGATTCAGAGCAGGCACTGATAGGGAAGTACAAGGATGCCAGGTAGGGATGAATTCCCACTAAATTAGAAAGAAAGTAAAGGAAGAGAGCTGGAGGACTGTAGAAGACAGTCTTGGCCATTTTGTTCACTTGAATGGATTCAGTTTGTGACTACTCACATCCCCTTTATTCATGTGTGAAATTCTGATAATGGGGACATGATTTTGCTTTTGGAACAGGTGCAGAAGTCTGCTTCAGACATCATGTGACGCAGATCAACCTAAGAAATAACAAATGGGAAGTATCCAAACAAACAGGATCCCCTGAGCAGTTTGATCTTATTGTCCTCACAATGCCAGTTCCTCAGATTCTGCAGCTTCAAGGTGACATCACCAACTGTGAGTCTGCCTTTGCCATTTACCTGCCTCAGGGAATGGGATTTCTTTTGACAAAGCATGAATTTGGTTTAACTCTCTTAGCAAAGGGCAAGTGATAGACTCTATTGATTTGCCTGTCTTAAAAACTGATACTTATGGCCCTCTTCATGATATTAATCTAGGCCAAGGTGAACCCCATAGAATTTTTTTTTAACTGGTTAAAAGTTGAACACTTTTCTTATTGCCCATGTCTTCAAGTCAGTATTATTGATGGATATGCAATGATTTTGCCTAAAGGAAGAGCAGTTTTTGTGGCCATTTTTGAGAAAAGATTTTTACGTACAAGTACTTGCTTGGATTGCCTCCTTTCCTATGTTCTTGTTCTCTGGGTTGCTCTCTAATTGTATTTACTTCTGTTTGAGGCAATTGCCTAGCTCTTTTGTGAACGAGAGGCATGAGAAGGGATGGGTGAGAGGGGATGAGTAAATTATGCTGAAGAAGCTAAAATTATGCCAGAAGAGCCAAATTTTAATAAAGGAACTAAAATTCAAAGAAAATTTTTATCCTTTCTAAGTCTTTGGATACTGCAATTGGTTTCGCATTATTCACTTTACCTTAGATAGTAACCTTTGTTTAATTTCTTTTTGATATAAAACGTGGTGGTGAAAGTATGTGCAGAGGGTTTGATTTCCTATCTTTCCCCAAAGTAGACTCTAAACTACAAATAGCCAATTTAGAAATGTCATTTACATGCTTATATCTTTCCTAGTTGACAGCAGCTATTTACTATCAGAGGTGGGAGTAGGGGAGGTGGATAGCTAAGATTTTCTTAGGTAGATACCTAAGATTTTCTCCGTGATTCTTGAGGGTTCCTGGTGCACTGCCACCAGAAACTTGTGATAAATCCACAGACATCTTTTTCCTGCCACTTTGACTCAGCACAGGTGAGATGTAACTCAGTGCAGGTGGGATGGCAGTGGTAGAATTTGCACTTTGACTGCCAGAAATGCTGGGGATAGTGGGAAGGAGAAGATAGTAAGCCAGTGGCCACATTAGAATTTCTAGTATACATGTGAACAACGGGAGACTTTGGGTTTATTCTAAGTCAACTCTGAGATCCAGAGGTGAACAGGACAATAGTGTCAGCAAAAGGCACATGTGAGGAGTCCGAAAGCTAAAATTCCTGTACTAAGTAGTAGGAAGGGATTCAGATATGAGAAACAAAAAGGGAATAAAGGTATTAGGTACTGGGGCAGGGAGGATACATTTCTCCAAGAAGTTGTACTTGCTCAGTTAGCTCTTGTTTCATCAGGCCAGTTTTCCTTACTGATACTACAATCCTAGCTGATAGTGTTCATTTTAATCATAGAAACTCAGAATTGAAGGGAGTCTTAGAGAGCATGTGGTCTCATCTTTTAGCCCTTGCATGAGTCCTCTTTTATTAAATCACTTTGAGTATGATTGACATATGAAAAGCTGTACATACTGTATACAGTGTGATGAATTTGGAGATAAGTATACTTTCTTAAAACCATTACCACAATCTATGCCATAAACATATCCACATCACCTCCAAAAGCTTTTTCCCCTTTATTTGCTATTTTTTTTTCTTTCGTAATAAGGATGCTTAACATAGGCCAGGTGTGGTAGCTCACGCCTATAATCCCAGCATTTTGGGAGGGTGAGGCAGGAGGGTTGCTTGAGCCCAGGTGTTCGAGACCAGCCTGGGAAATATAGCAAGACCTCATCTCTCCAAAAAAAAAAAAAAAAAAAGTAGCAAGGCACAGTGGCACGTGCCTATAGTCCCAGTTACTCAAAAGGCTGAGGCGGGGAATTGCCCGAGCCTGGGAAGTCAAGGCTGCAGTAGGCCCTGATTGTGCCACTGCCCTCTAGCCTGGGCGACAGAGCAAGACCTTGTGTCAAAAAAAAAAAAAAAAAAAAGAAAAGAAAAGAATATACAATATATTAGATGTACTATTTTAACAAATTTTTAAGTATACAATATATTATTAACTACAGATGCTAGGCTATACGGTGGATCTCCAGGATTTACTTATCTTGCATAATTGAAACCTTGAAACTTCTGACTAAAGTGCCCTGTTTTTTCTTCCCCAACCCCCTGGAACAAGAATTATATAAAAAGCCCTAGCTAGCAACAATCTGGTGAGAATATGACCTTTAGAAAGGATGTGCCCCATCAGTATCATTGTGCCTCTGCCCAAGACTTAAATTTCAAGAGAGTATCCTATTGACCTGACATGGGTCTTATTCCCACCCCATGGCTAGGGAATTGCAGCATCTTGGATTATAATCCTATTGCATTGCATGTAATCAATGGGACAAAGTAAACCTCAAAATAAATATAGGTACTGCCATGAAGAGAACTTGTGTGCTGAGTAATCAAGAACAATGAGTGTTCACTGCATAGGTGTTCTTTAATATTTGTGAAATGAGTGAATGACCAACTGACCGACTGAATGAATGTGTTTCCAAAAGACCTAAGGAAAAACTTCAGTGGTGCGTATTACATCTTCACATTCTCTGTAAAATTCTCATTAATAGAATCCCATAATAGACTTTTTTCTTATTCTATTCATATTCTATTTTCATTAAATATGGATTTGTATGAAGAAGGAAAGAAAAACTCTATATTGACAATGGGCCTTATTTTTTAATGCTTTTTATGTAAATCGGAATTTGGCTTGCTAATATGTTGTTTAGTATTTTTGCATTCATGTCCGTGAGAGTGATTGAGCTGTAGTATTTTTTCTTGTATTAATTTCTCTAATTGTTGGACATGGAGGTATGTAGGCCTCATAGAATTATTTGGGAAATATTTCCTGTTTCTGTTCGGGGGAAGCATTTTTATACAAATTTGGTGTTCTTTCTTTCCTAAATGTTTAGAAGAATTCACTGGTAAAATCATTTAGGCCTAGAGTTTTCTTTGTGGTAAAATTTTAAATTACAGATTCCATTTCTTAAAGGAATCTATTCAGATTTTTTTGTTTATTCTTTTTTTTTCAAGGTGCTAGAATACCATGATATAATCTTTATTTTTTATTTTATTTTTAGCTTTTATTTTAGGTTTGGGGGTACATGTGAAGGTTTGTTACACAGGTGAACATGTGTCAATCTTGTTCATATGGCTAGCCAGTTGTCCCAACACCACTTATTAAATAGGGAGTCTTTTACCCATTGCTTGTTTTTGCAGTAGACCTTATTTTTTAAAATACTAGTTGTTTATGCTTAAGTTCAGATCTGAAAATTGGATTTACATATTCCTTTGACTTTCATTAATTTAATTAGTTCTGTATGTTCATTTTGATTCATTTACTTTTTATCAACTTACTTATTTTCAAATAGTATGTTGCTCTGTATGAAGTTCTATTTACCAGGTAAGAAGGGTGTCCTGAATCATGCCAGGAATATGAATTGACATCCTTTTTGGTACTCCAGCTGCTCTCTCTCTCCTTCATCCAGTGTGTCTGGGAAGTCCAATCTAATATCTATATGCCCTAGAATTGAAATATTAAATCTTTGAGAGAACTTCAGATTTCTCATAACTTTGCTGTTATAAAAAAAAAAATGACATCTTGTTTTTTAAATTGGAATACTTTCCTGTTAAAACCTTAAATATCTAAAACATCTGTTTCAGTTCCTTTTCTGGTCTGTGAACAATATAGCTAAAAGCTGGGTTTTGCTTTCCTTAACAAAGGTTAAAACAAAAGTTTCTTAGAAAAATTGCTTGGTAATAGCTATTCCCAGGCCTGACAAAAAGAACTAGAAGGGTACACCATATTATGTTCACATCAAGGGTCTGGGTGCAGAATGTTCACCCTGTCTCTAGTGGATTTTTGTTGCCATTGTTTTGGTTTGTTTTTATGCATACATCCAAATCACCTGGAAGACTTGTTAAAACACAGATTACTGGGCCACAGTCTGAGTTTCTGGTTGTATCGAGGTATGCATGGACAATTTGCATTTTTTACAAATTTCTGGGTGATGCTGAAGATTCAGTTCAAAGCCACACTGTGAGAATTATTATTAATACCTTGCCTTAGCAAATCTACTTGTTTCTGGAACAGAGCAACGGATGTATCTTCAAAAAGTGACTCGCCTTGTAAACAAGTAATGCTCCTATGCAGCCAGGGTTGAAAACTGCTGTCATAAAGCATCGGCCTGTCCAAACAATTTGTATCTCTTTTCCTCACATTTGCACCTTTGCTTTGCATGTATTGATTATATGAACCCATGCGACATCTCATCTTGGATTACTCTTGAGTCTCTGTCTTATGCTCTTCCCTGCTTGGGACTTCTTGGCTCACCTCTTCCCTGACTTCTTCCCCAACCCCTAAGACACACCTCTTAAAACAAAACGAAGCAACAACAACACACACAAAAAAATAGCTTTAAGATATAAGTCACATACCATACAATTCACCTATCTAAAATGTACAATTCAGTGGTTTTTAATATAATAACTGATATAGGCAACCATTATCAATGTCTGTAATTAGTTAATTTTGGAATATTTTTATCACCTCAAAAAGAAATTCTGTCCCCTTTAGCTATCACCCCCATCCCTCCATCCCCATCCCTGCCCCCAGCCCTAAACAATCATTAATCTACTATCTGTCTCTATAGATTTCCCTATTACCTGGATTCCAGATAAAAGCTCATGATGGAGCTGGAGGCCCTCATCCTTAGCAAATTAATGCAGGAACGGAAAACCAAATACGGCATGTGCTTACTTTTTTGTGGCTCTGTTTTGTCAGTATCTGCACAGATTTCACTTATTTTCTCCTGCTTTCATCATGTCTCACTGACCCTGGCCCATCAAGTCATTGAATTGTAGAGGGTACCTCATCTGTCCTGAAGCCCATGAGCTATAACAGAGTCTGGTGGTGGTGGACAAGGCTTCAGGGCTGTGGAATGGCAGTGGGTATTGATATGCCTGTAGCTTTTGACTTTTTTGCACAGCTAACCTTGACATTGGATTTGATAGAGAAATAGCTTTTTATGCCACTAATAGAAAGAAAACTGGTAATAAATATGTTTTATAGATCTTAGATTTAGAACTGTAGAAGAAATTGTTTTCTGAGGAAGAGTATAGCTGCTGTTAAATTTTGAAAGCAATTTTTTCCTTGAGTATCAGTTCTACTAAGCAGAAATAATATAGCTTATTTTCTAGTACAGTGTTTGATAATAATATAGAAGAAATTGGAATATTTATTAGATGCCTATAGGCAAAGTGGGAGACTAATTTGAATGATCTCTTCATGAATCTACTTCTAGTTTGTTGCCAATGACATTTAAAGTAGGACAATTTATTGCCATGGAGGTTGGCAATAATTGGATTGATTTTGAGATTGTTTTAATAACATACTATAACATTTTATAAAAATACAGTATAGCCATCAATCAAGACATTCATTTGTACTGTAAATTACATATTCTAGTATTTAAAAGCTGCATAGTTTTGTATATCAAGAGAGATCCTTTAACATTACATTTTGAAAGTATTTCTCAATATTTGTGTTTGTGACATCTAAAGCAATACCATGTCATAGACTGTCTCCTAAATGTGTTTAAGGGCTTGCTAATTAATAATTTTATTTAGCTCTTTTTACATCTTATATTTTGTGTGTGCACTTGAGCTGTGTTTGGCTGAGAAAGATAACTTAACTCACCTACTATTATTACTTTTCTTTCTGTCTTTCCTGGGGTTTTTTGTGGCAATTTTTGCTTTATGATTTTACTTAATTTGTACTAGACCTTCATTAAAATTATATCCTTTGACTTAAAAAGTTCTCTCTTTAGTCTCATTTTAATTTTATTTTGCTTTCAAATAAACTTTTATAAATGAAATGTTCTTTCTTTTATTTTCATTTTTCTGTTGTATGCTTTTTCCTCTAAACCTTTCAGGGATATTTTACTTTACAGCCATCTCTTTTATATTTTTTATCTTTGAGCCCAGTAATTTCATAAGTGTATATCTTATTGTTACTAGTTTTGTGTTCATTTTTCATGGGCTATGTTGTCCACTTTTGCCTTGAACATTCAGCTTTTCTCTTATTTAGGTAAGTTTCCTTCTAATACTTATTAGAAGATTTATTTCTGTTTCATTTATTATGATCTCTTAGTATCTACAAAAGCTTAAAGTATCTCCTTCTCAAAGCTTCTGTTTTCTCTTAACTCACTTTCAACTTTGATCTTTGCATTACTTTTTTTTCTAGCCTTTTCTCCACGTCATCCATGTAATTTTCAAGAGTTCCTTTTTGCCCCTTCCTTGAGGTATTGTTTCAAAGAGGTCCTGTATTCTTTTACTGTTACTGAACTAATGCCCGAGTGTTTGTTGAACTAATTTGCTTCCTGGCAAAAGTTTTCTGATATGTATTTTTCGTCAGCTCATTTCTTAGGTTCTGTTCTGTTCTGTTGTCTTTCTCCTTTTCTCTGCATGTCTCTTGTTAGTCATTACTCATCTTTAAATGGGACCAATTCTGTCAATTTTGTGAAAAATAGTGTTGTGGGGCAAGACCAGACTTTTCAATTAAGGTATGTGTTCTCAGAACACTTCCTGTGTACATCTTATAAATATATACCTATGAAACATAAAATAGTAGTGACCACTAATATAATATTTATTAACAGAAATATTTATAAATATTTTTAGCTTGGAAAAAAGATTAAAGTATGTATTTATATATTTTTTCATCTATCAGAAATAATTTGACAAACATTAACATTGGCTATTGCTCAGATATGCTTTTCATTTTCTTCTTTATAATTTTTTGAATAATTATAACTTTAAAAATAAGAATAGTTTACTCTTATTATAAAAAATGATATTGGCCAGGCGCGGTGGCTCCTGCCTGTAATCCCAGCACTTTGGGAGTCTGAGGTGGGTGGATCACGAGGTCAAGAGATTGAGACCATCCTGGCCGACATGATGAAACCCATCTCTACTAAAAATACAAAAATTAGCTGGGTGTGGTGGAGTGCGCCTGTAGTCCCAGCTACTCGGGAGGCTGAGGCAGGAGAATCGCTTGAAGCTGGGAGGCGGAGGTTGCAGTGAGCCAAGATCACGCCACTGCACTCCATCCTGGTGGCAGAGCGAGACTCCGTCTCAAAAAAAAAAAAAAGAAAGATAACATTGAAATAGATCTTCTTTCCTTTTTTTTTTTAGTGGAGGAGTATTGTGGCATATGTAGGCTCTTTATGATGAAAAAGTTTAAGAATAATTGACTTGGTATATTTGACTGAGGATGAGGGTCTTTGGATGTTGTATTGAACTGACTCAATTCAGAATTGGACCCCCATGGAAATCATTTTGTGTTTACTTCATTGTTATGAAATAATTCCTTCTGGCACTAAAGATTTAAACTAGAATGTCCCCACAAGATCCTTTAACATGTGTGGGTCAAATCAAAGAGATTAAAACATGACCTCAGTATGAAGAATTGGTTAATGTCTACCCTTCTCTCTGTGTTTTCTGGAGAAAAATCATCTCTTATTTGATTATTAGACGTCTTAGACGTCTATGAAAAAGACATCCATTTACAAAGCCATATATTGCCATCTAGTGTATGAAATGTATATTGTAGTTCCCCTTAGAATCCAAACTAGAGAGGACTATGAAAATGACAGAAACATAGAATAACACTATAACTATAATATTCACAAAACTGCATACCACAGGGGAATAAATTTAGGCCCATAAGAATTACATAACTTACCAAAAAGTGCTTGATTAATGAGTGACAGAATTAGGAATGTCCTACATGTTTCACATTTGTACAGACTATGAACAGCCACGTCTGTAGCTTCCTGTGTTTTTCTTCTCATTCTCATTCTTTTTCTCTCTCTTTCTAATCATATGTAGCCTTTAGGGTTAACATAAGTATCGTATCTTACGTGAAAGAATTCCCTTTCCATTATAGAGTGGTCTGGATTTTCTGTCATCCAACTCTTTCTCTATTTTGCTTCTTATGGAAAAAGCAGATGTAATTTTTTTTTCTTTTGGCAATTATTTATTACATTTATTAAACTTTCTCCCAGCTGGGAGAATAGAGGAACCTCATGTATCATATTGTGACCCTCTTATGATTTACTTTCTGGTTCTATAATAGTGCTACTTTCTCTATATTCATATTACAAAGATTATATCACTTAATCCTCAAAGTAATCCTAGACATTATTATTGTCTCAATTCTTGGTGAAACTGAGATGTGAACCTCAGTAAAATGACTCCAGAGCTTGTACTCTTAACCACTGTTAGGCGTAGCTCGTCCATATGTACTTTATCTTCCTCTCTACCATGCACAGAAATTCCTCAAACCCCGACCCTTAAACATTAGATTCAGGAATTCCTAATCTCTCCTCCTAGTTTTGCTTCTAGTTATAGCACTCATCTCCACCCCCCACTCTCTGATTTTCAGAGATTCACCAGTTTAATCCACCTTAATATCCTGCAAGAGAAAGATGCTTTACTTTCTCGTGTGTGTGTTTGTGTGTGTGTGTGTGTGTGTGTGTGTGTGTGTGTGTATTTGCAGTCATCCTAACCTTTCAAAACACAATGTTGAGCTTCTCTTTCCTAGACTGGAGGATGGGGAAAGGAGTTTGTTTTCCCTAAATAATTTATCCTGGTAAATTTTTTAATTTCTAATTGCTATGTGATAGCAAAGAGGTAATAAAAGCGGAGAAGATCTCAAGAAGGCAAACTCTAATAACCAAAGGATCACATGCTTATATGAATATATGAATAACAGAAATAAAATTTCTTTATCTAGAAATATAGAGCTTCACAGATCTATAATGGCAATAGATGCAGATATAGAACAGATATGCATATTTATGTTTAATTATAATTTAGGAGAACATGGAATTGTTTTTAAAATTCTAAAATACAACCACAAAGATTAAGGAAATCCTACTTTATTTCAATGTAGAAAAGTTTTCAGTTCATAAGACATTATTTGACCAAATAATTTTGCTTACATTTAAAAATTATAGCACTTGTTCATCCAGTATAATAGTTTTTGAAAGTTCCAGTACATTTATAGATGCTAGGTTTTTAAATGAGCTATTAAAATAAAGATCTTGGGGGTACCTTTCTAACTTTCCAGGGGTTCTGTGGTCAGTAACTGCTTTCTCAGTGGTGAGAAACCATCCCACTCCTTTCCTCACATAATGCTCTGGTAAGCAAAACAAAGCTTCTCACACCCTGCTGTCACCTGTTCTTTCCAACCTCTGGCTACATTCTCTGGCTTCAGCTATCCAGTCATCAACTTGGACCTTAATGCTATACTTAAGATATGTGAAATTGTTCAGTGGATTTTTCAAAACTATATTACGGTATATTAAGAGTATCTTTTCAGTGCCAGTGAATATTCATGTGCATCATTATTTTTACTGTGTAGTGTGCTCATCTTTTGATTTACCTTAATGTAGTAAACCAGTTTGATGGGCATTTAGGAGATTTACAGTATAACAAAGTGTGGCTTTAATACTGCCAATATGAAATAAAGATTCTTTTCACTAAACTCTTTTCCTCATGGAAACAGTTATGTTGATGTGGAGTAAAATAAAGCCCGCTTGATTTTTGTCCTGTTTTTTCTTAGCTAATCTATTTTTTATTTCTCTGAGTGTACTTTAGAGTCAGGTTTCATTAAAAACTCCTGTTGGAATATTGATTTGAATTATACTCAATTACACTGCATTAGTTTAGGAAGAATTGGCATCTTTATAATAGATCATCTTTTCATCTAAAAAAATGAAACATTTCTCCACTTCAGGTATTTTAATGTCCTCAGTAAAATTTTATAGCTTTTATCATAAGATCTTACACATTACTTATTAGGCATATTAAGAAATATTTTATGATATTTATGGAGATTGTAAATAAGATCACTTTTGTTGATTTATGGTTACTTAGTTTTAGATGTTTCCAGAGAACAATATACCTACCTGAGTTTTTAAATCCAGCTTGAAAAATCTTTTCTTTCAATAGGAGTGTTTAACCCTTTTATATTTATTGAGATAACTGCTGTGTTATCTTTTCCATTGGTATCTACTATTTATTTTTTTCTTTTGATAGATGAGTTCAACCCTTTTACATTTATTGGGGTAAGTACTATGTTGTTTTTATCCTTTTCATTGGTGCCTACTATTTACTTTACTTTTTTCCATTTTTTAATTTTTGCTGGTTTTATCAAGTATCTCTTTATTCCTTCCCACACAGTCTATTCATAGAATGTCCAACGAATTGTCATTGCATTCATGGTTCTCTTCTTATTCCTTACAAACCTATTTATTCCTGGCCCTGCCCTCCTTTCCATTCTCCAGAGCTAACTGATGTTAACAGTTTAGTGAGTGCCCTTTCACACTTTGTTCCAACCATATAAAGCTTTGGATGACTATGGGTACCTTCTAAAATTATTGTTTTGCATTTTGCTTATTTACTCAACATTATTTTAGATAAACACATCTGATTTATTTTTATTTAACAGCTGCATAAAGTTTTTCAGTTTGGGAGTACTGGAATTTAGTCTTTCATCTCTTGTTTATCTATGGACTTTCATGTGGTTTCCAGTTTTTTTCTCTATTAAATGCTATGCCTTGAAAAACATCCTTGTTTACATATTCTTAAAAACTGGTGCTCTTAATGCTGTACTGGGTGATAAGATCCCCAAAGTGAAATTTCTGGCTCAAAAAACCTGTATGTTTTAATAAGTATTGCCATATTACCTTCCAAAAAGTTTGTCGTGATTCTCATTCTTAACGTTTGACAATGCCTGTTTGCCTACGTACTCATCAGGACCGGATATTTTAAATTTTTATCAATCTTAAAATTTCTGCCAAAGTGATAAGTAAAAACAGGTTGATTGCTCTTGCATTAATTTGCATTTCCCTTGACCAAAAGTAAAATTGAGCCTCTTTTCATAAGCTTATTGGTCATTTAGAGTTCTTCTTCTATGAAATGTCCCAGTCGTGTCCTATGCTTACTTTTCTAGTGGATTGTTTTTTACGAGCATTTCACACATGAAGGATATCAATATTTGTAATATGGTACTACATATATTTCCTAGACTAGCATTTATTTATCTTTTGCTTTTATTATTTCATTTGCCATAATAATTTCTTAAGATTTTTATTTAGTCAAGTGTGCCTTTTTCTTTAATAGATACTTGACTTCCTGATTGCTAAGGATTATCTCCCTCATTCTAAAGTCATATAAGTATTCTGAATTATATTCCTAATATTTTTATCCTTTACATTAAAATCTTTACATGGAATATATGTTCATATAAAATATGAGAAAGGTATCTAGCTTTGTTTTTTGTCTTTCCAGAGTGAAATCCATTATATCAGCACCATTTATTTAATAAGAGATTCTTTTTTTCCCCACTAAATTGAAATTCCTCATTTGCCATATGTTAAATTCCATATATACTTGAGTCTGTCTCTGGATATCTGTTCTGTTCCATTTATTTACTCATGTTGCAATACCGTCATTGTTTTCATTATAATCAATTTGTGGTTTTAAGTCATTTTTAAGGAGTCTGAACTATTTGAGCTGTAAACATGATACAGCTTTATTTTTTCCCAGAACTGCCCTCAATGTCTCATGTCTATCTAGAGAGGATTCCTTAATGACATCTTGGTCCTTTGCTACAACTTTCTAGTCACTTTTGGCCGTTAGAACAGTCTCACTTTGGTTTTGAAGACTCGTTGTATTTATGTTTAAACTTCAGTCTCAGTCTGGAGCTCATTCTCTCTACCCTAAACTCCAGCTATACCTGTCTGTGGCACCTGTGGTGCTAGAGAGTTGTGGCAGAGTGGATTATGGGTCTGTGTGTGTGTGTGTGTGTGTGTGTATCTCTGAACATCTACAACCTATAAGCTTACAGAACCATTGATTGCCTCTAAGACTGGCTTCTTGGTGGTAGGGAGGGGCAATTGGCTGCTCTTGCCTGTTCCTCCATGATGGTCTATATGTAGACCATATGTGTGGTGTGTTTCTTTGGCCAGTGGGTAGTGTTTAGCCTCCTATGAACCTTTCTGTTGCTGTTAACAGTCCCCTCCTTATAGGCAGCCCTGCCAGCAGAGCTTTGCCCTAGGCCCTGTGGGTTCAACAGTTCAGCAAGTACGTAGCCAGAGAACCAGGTCTCTGTCACTCCTCCTGGGAGCTCCCTCCCAGAGTTTGCTTCTGAATCATTCTCCGGTAGGCTCCTAAGGAGGAGCTACTACTCTCTGCTTACGGGGTTTGGAAGATAAAGCTTCTCTCCAGAAACATGGCACTCTCTGTAGGGCCAAGCTTTCACATCCGTTTGAATATTTTTCCTATATTGCCTGGGCTGTGGGGCTCAGGGTAGTGGGGCTCAGGGTAGTGGGACCAGTTTTGACTGATCATTTCCCAGATCTTTCCAGGGCTGTTGGCTAGCACCTTTTCCTGGTGGCTTCTTAAACTTTAAATGTAGGATCATTATTGTTTTGTTTTTTGTCCCCAGCTTTACAGAAAGCAAGAATAATTTGGAGAAATACTGTTGCAAAAAGTTTTAATGCCTGGAAGGCAAGAATTTCCTTACCATATCTTTACTAATATATCATAATTTTATAATAACCATCAAGAAGGTTTGTTTATTGACCTCCCTCTGCCCTACTTTAGGCCCTTTTTCATCCTTCAACCTCAGCTCAAAACCACTTCCTCAAGAAAGTCTTCCTAATAGAAGAGAAGAATTATAATGTAACCAACACAAAGAAAAGATAAATATTTGAAGTGATAGGTATTCCAGTTATCCTGATTTGATCATTACATATTTATGCATGTATCAAAATATCACATGTACTCCAAAAATATGTAAAACTATGATATATTAATAAAAAATACAAGAAAAAAAGAAAGTCTTTCTGACCCCCGAGACCAGGCCATTTTTCCCATTACTTGTGTTCATAGTTTTTGGTGACTCGTATTTTTAACACTTATCACAACTTTAATTAATTAACAGTTTAATCCATTGTGCAATGTGTGTCATTTCTGGCAGAATACAGAGTACACTCAAACAGGTACTTGCTTGGACTTACCTGTTCCTGTTTTCCCAGGATTCCTTTGTGAGTGCCTTGTATATGTAGGCTCTCAGTCTGTATTGAATGAATGAATGAATGAATGAATGAATGAATGAATGAAACAATCTGAAAATGTCTTGGAGGACATTCAGTGGGAAAGGGAGAGAGTGCTTTAGAGAGAAGAATGGTCTTATCATAAAGTTTGAAATAGAAATGTTCATTTTATATTTGGGAGGCTGAAAATGGACTGACTTGGTAGGAGCTAGGCTTTATGGTGGGGAATTTTAGAAGATAAAACTAGAGATATGGATTTGGGGCAGATTGTGGTAAGCCTTGGAGGTGAACATCTGTTGAACAAATGACAGGGGTCTTAGTTCATCAAAAATACTGAGTCTATCTTTCAAAACCTGGCTGGATACATTGAGGTGGTAAATAGCTTTACCTAATTAGATTGGAAGAAAGAAAACACTCTTAAGACTTTGAGAAATGTTGTTCTAAAGGCTGTTAACCTTAACATATGCTTAAATTGACACTTAAAACATGAATAAGTTATACTACAAAGATGCAAAATTTATTATGCACTGTAGAATATAATGATAAAATACTACCCATAATGAATACCTTCAACTTCCTTTCTATAACTTCTAGAATTTTCCATCATTCTTGATGGAAAAATGAGAATGAAATACTTTTACTAAAAGACGTTTAAATTCTTGATTTTTTCCTTGACATTTTGCTGAAAAGAGTTTTATTAAAAGCACAAAGAACGAAAGTCCTGTTTTCATCAAATAGTATGCTTCATTGCATTTTTCAACAGACCCTCTCCATAGGAGGGGGAAATAGTCAGTTTCTAAACTTCTGACATGAGCTGGTCCGTTGGGCTGCCTGCAAACTTATAAACTGGGATCTTAATTTTAGAAAAAACAATTATTAGCCTTACATTTTTAATGTATTAAATATTGTCACCTTTGATATTTTATCATGTTCTTGTATTTTTATATTTATTATTTCCTAATTCTCTTGTCTTTTTAAATTTATTATTTGCTAAATGGCAGATTGGGAATCTGTTCTACTTAATCTTTCTTTCTCTAAGTGCCTGAGAGGCAGCCCAAGCTAATCTTTACCTCTCTGCCACCTTCCACAAATGGAGACGTCAGTAGAAACAGCGGAGACTCCCATCATCTTGGAGTTTAGGGTGATCTGGCACTTCTGTTATTGCACTTATTACTCACTTCTGCTCCTGGCAGGACAGAGGGAGTTTACCTACTTAAGTGTCCCTCTGGGGAACTAATTAGTTGTGTCAGAAAAAAAATAACAACATAAAGTTGAGGATAGCTGGAAGATGATGATAATTCCAATATCAACACAATTTTGTGAATACTTATGTTAAGCACTTTCCTAAATTATAATTTTTACCCTTCACAACCACCTCATGAGAAATATTATTATTCCCATTTTATAGAGGAGGAAAGTGAGAAATTATGTTAACTTGCTTAAGGCTCCCTAGCTGTTGAGTGGTAGAACCAATTATGGAATCCAAATCTTCTCCAGGCTTTAGTAATTGGACCAGTATACCTTTTTGCCCCTCTCCTAGCAATTTATCCTTTACTAATGTGTGAGATCTCTCCATGCTTGATATAAACGCATCATGATGTAAATATTTTCATATTTTTATTCTCATACACATGCTGTCAGTAGACGTGTGATGTTTTAAACTAGGCCACCAGGTTGCTACCCTAACAGAAGGAAAGATTCCTCCTTAATGCTGCCTTACTGACTGTGTGCTTCTTTTAGAACTTGGAGCCCTATTTTTCATTTAGAGTTCTTCGATAACAGAGAAGCTTTAAAAAGAAATGTCCATACTAGAGATGGGGATGAGATGAAAGAGCAGAGAGCTATAATTTATGGAATTGCATCATTATCACCAACTGAGTCATCAACTGAATTGAATTAAACTTTTCCCCATCTGAGCTGGCAAAGGCATTTTCAAAAGAGAAGAAATTTGAGAACTAAGATTTTAGCTTTCTGGCAGAAATCTCTGAAGATTCAAATATAATGTGCTAAATCCAAATAAGAAAGTATTACCACAATCAACTACTAATTTTAAAGTAGGGAATTCTAAACATTAGTGAAAAGAGAGGAAGGGAAGGATAAAAAAAAGAATGGGAGGAATACCAGCATTCTTCACTGGATAAGCTTTAGTCCAAATTTGTTTTTTTTTTCTTCACAAATGTATCTTATATAAGTAGTTTTGTATTATATTGCCTCAGATTTATGAGACTTGTTTATACACTGACTGGACATTTCTGACTGTCATTCTTCTGAAGTCCTGTTTCCAGAGTCTGACATTTTTTCATTCTGACTTGAATGTTTATGTCTAGAAAATAATGAGAGAAAATCTAAAATATATTTGAGTAGCCAGCACACAACACTTTTGTAGTATTTACTAGTCTAGAAGTCTCTGTTGGTTTGAGTAAGATATTTAAATGTTGATCTCTCCTAAAATTTGCTACATGAAATAGCCAAAAGAAATCATCATATCCGAAGCAGAATTTGCTTTCTATTTCTGTGACTTTTTAGATACTTTTTGCAAATCTTATAATTTTACTTGCCAAATGCATATGAAAATATGAGATTTTACTCCAAGAAGAGAAATTAAAATTCAGTTTTATTTTTTAAATGGCACTTGTCATCTTTTATTCAGATGTCAAATTCATTTTTTTTCATTTTACAGATATTGAACATCTACTATGTGCTAGACACTGTTCTGGACACCCTGGGTACAGCAGTGAACCAAACATTAAAAGCTCCAAGGAACTTCTATTCTAGTGGAAGGAGGCATAATATTGTATAGTATTTGATCCAGGGGGCGGAGGAAAAATAAGTAAATATCTATGTGAAATGATGGTACATGCTGGGGGAAGAGAAAACAAGATAGGAGAAATAGAAAATGACAAGGAATACTCTTGTATATAGTGTGAGCAGGTCTGTGACAAAGTGATTTTTAACCAGTAGACACCTGAAGGTAGTGAAAGTGTAAGCCAAGAGAATCTCTGGGGGGATATCCAAATAGAAGTTCTTCGGAACAAGTAGGAAAGCCCCCAGCAGTGAGCAGTTTTATAAGGCAGCCAGTGTGGCTGGCATGCAGTGTATATGAAAGGGACAGTGGCAGAAGATGAGAGCAGAGAGGAAGCAGGAGGCTCAATTAAATAGGGCTTTGTGAACTGTGATAGAGACATTGGATTTTACTCTCCATCAGATGGGAAACCATTTCAGGAAAGACCTTATGTGACTTAGATTTAGGGATTATGAATTCACCTTGCTGTTGTTTGGAAGTTAGACTGTAAGAGGGCTGAGATGACCAGATGAACTGATGTTGTGAATGCAGAGACTAGAAATGATGGTGGCATGGACTACAGCAATACTGGTGGTACGTTGAACAGTAGGTGCAATCTAGGTGTACAAGGATCCCTCATTTTTGCATCAATTCTAAAGGGTTCAGGTTGCTACAGACACTTGATTTCAAAAGTATGGCTGCCAGGTTTTGCTGATGGGCAGATATGGACTGTGATAGTGGTTTCCAGAGTGAAATCACTGTTTTGGGATTGAATAATTGCAAAAACAGAGTTGTCTTCTACCAAAGGGAGAAAACTGAGGGAGAAGTAGGTTTGTGAGGCAGGTAGTGAACTGGGAATCAAGAATAGAAATTTGGTCTTGGATTGGGTTTGAGATGCTTAATAGAGATTCAAGTGGGAATATTTATGCAGTTGAATATAGGTTTCAGGAGCAATGGTCTGAGCTGGAGATGTATATTTGAAAATCATCAGTAGAGAAATAGTATTTAAAGCCATGGAACTGGATGAGGTCCAAGATTGAACCCAGAGAAACTGCAGTGTTTGGAAACTAGAAGATTAAGAGGAACCCCAAGAAAGACTGAGAGGGAGATGCCCATGAATGAGGGGGAAAACCAAACATGTATGTTGTCCCATAGGCCAAGAAAGTGTTTGAAGAAGGAGGAAGTCATCAGCTGTACCAAATACTGACTGTAGTTTCATCTAAGAGTTGCCCATTGGATTTCGCAATGTGGAGGGTGTGTTAGTCCATTTCACGTTGCTATAAAGAAATACTTGAAGCTGGGTAATTTATTTAAAAAAGAGGTTTATTTTGGCTAACACTTCTGCGGGCTATACAAGCATGGCACCAGCAGCTGCTCAGCTTCTGGTGAGGCTTCAGGAAGCTTTTAGTCATGGCGAAGCGTGAAGGGGGAACAAGAGCATCACATGAGGAGAGAGGGAACAAGAGAGAGATGCCAGGTTCTTTTAAACAACCAGCTGTCATGTGAGCTCATTACATAGGGAAGGCACCAAGGCACTCATGAGAGATGCGCCCCCATGACCAAACACCTCCCACTAGGCCCACCTTCAACACTGAGGATCACATTTCAACATGACATTTGGAGGAGACAAACATCGAAATCATGTCAGAGGATAAAGGTGACATTGACAATAGCAGTTTGTATGGGATACTGGGAATGAAAGCCAGATTGGAGAAGGCTCAAGAAACAAATGGGAAGGGAGGACACCGAGACAGTGTGTTTAGACCAGTGTTTCTCACTTTTTCATGATTATCTCCTTAAAGAGCTTTCTTAGACATTTTTTTCTAATCCTCCCCTCTCCATGAAATTCCAGTATCACAGGTATACTTTTGTTATGTATTGTATATATATCTATGCCTTACATATACAAAGAGCAAGCAATTTTTGCCTGAAAGAATTAATTTTTGACCTTTTGGAGTGGTATCACTCCTATTGAGAATGGCAAGGAATAGACAATTTTTTAGATGAGCTTTTCTGTGAAGCAGGGCAAATAATTAGGCTGTTAGAAGATGAGGTTGGATCAAGTTTTTATTGTATTGTATTGTATTTTTAAGATAGGATACATTATAATATGTTTAGGTGCTGATGGAAACAATCCAGTAGAAAGGGGAAAACTGATTATGTAGGAGCAAGATTGAACAGTTACAGAAGTCATGGTCTTGAATAGCAGGCAGAGGATGGGCCTCAGATGGGATCCAGACAGTTCTCTCAAAATAATACACAAAGGAGGGCAGAGCACATCAACACAGGTAGATGATACTTTTGGAGGTGAGGGCCTGTGGAAGTCCTCTTCTGGTTGATTTGTTTTCCCAGAGGAACAAGAAGCAAGATCATCAGCTGAGATTGAAGAGGGGCTGAAGATGTTGAAGATTTGTAGAGAGAGGAGAGGTGTTCTGTGGTCATGTAGTGGGGGTGAATTGAGTAGAATATAGTAGGATAGCTAGGCAGCACTAAGACTCAATTCAAATTAGTGATCATAAGTTTAAACTGCAATCAGTTAATATTTTTCCCCTCCACGACTTGATCTTCTCTAAGCGCATTACACACTTTAAATATTTCAGTGAATGAATAAATGAATCGAAAAGTGAGTTAATACTATTTATGCTGCATACATGTAAGATTTTTTCCATTTACTATTTATATGTTTTGAGTTGGAATGTTTTATACAACAAATGTTAAAATTAAGGACTTCAAATAAGCACATAGAATAACATGCCCAAGTTCAGCTTTTTTTTTTGGATCAAACTAATTAAAATCAACAATGATTTCAACAATGATTCAGTGCCTTTTTTTTTTGGTTGGTGATGTTGCTCATTGTGGGAGAAGTATGTAAAACTGACAACTAATTTTGAATCTTTCCATATATATTTTTATAAGAAAAAGGAAACTAAAAGTAAATGGTAGTTTCTTTCAGGATGTGGAATTCATTCTTTAGAAATTGTGAACTGTGCTTAAACATTTATGTATCCATTTATTTTTTCAATAAATATTTTCTTAGGATCTCTTCTCTTACCAGCCACAGAAAGGACAAAACTGAATAAAGCATGATTTCTACCTTGGGTATATGTTTATACCTTGGGTATATGTTTCTTTAGCGTACATAGAGGTAGACTTGAACTAATATATTTAAAGAACCAGGCTTCTATGTGGTACAATGTAGAATTAGCATTAATAAAGATGGAATGTTATGAAATTCATAAAAGAAAAAATTCAAACACATTAGTAAATTTAGTGCATTATATATAAAATCTTAATGGTGGGGTCTCTGCTCCTTTACTAGGAAGCAGTGTGCTCATGGAGACTGTGCTTTGTCATGACTACAATTGTGTGCTATATAAAATCTTAATGAGAAATTACCATTAGATTCTTAAGATTGTTATACTTCCCTTTTTCAAGACCATTTGGTGCTTTTGAGAAGTTAAGAGCTTTATAAGCCTGACAGTACTTGTGATTCGACCTTCTATTGAGGCCAAGTGGGGACCTGGAACTCTCAGACTGCAGGACACACAGATGAACAGCATGTGGCAGTGTTTAAATGTTCTTCTGAAAGCCAGTGCCACAGGCTTAAGACAATTTAGGGCAGTTCTCTGCGATGATTGCAAATGCATCCCAGGATTATATTTTTCTTTTATATTGCTATGTGTCATGCTTTGTTTGCCAAACAGAAAGAAAATGAATAGGCAGTTTTCTGGTGCAATTCTTAGTAAACACATTGTCAAAATGAACTCTATCCATTGCTTAAGAAAAACATAAACACAATTTAGTCACTGGATATGTCTGTATGTAGATTGTTCCTATGGAGAATTTTAGTTTGACCCATGTTTTTGTTTGTTTTGTCTTTTTGAAAATTCTGATAGAATAAGGTTCTGTTTGTTTTCATAATAGTCCCTATTCCCCCCAAAATAGTAAGCTATCAAATTACCGAGGTTTTATTTGTATAAATGTAGTTGTACATATCTAACTTAATAAATTGTGAATTGATTTTTATCATGACTTTAAGTCATAGGTATTATTTGAATGAAATAAAACTAAGCTGTTGAGTTATTTTTACAACTTTCATAGAGAATTTTCGTTCATGTAGATTTTTTCCATATAGCATATACAATAGAATACATTTTAAGCCATTCCCTATATATGTGTGTGTGTATGTGTGTGTGTGTGTGTGTATAGTGTGTGTGTATGTATCCTCATCATTGTCCTTCACATTTTAAGATGATAACACTCAGTGATCGAAATCTTCATATAATAATATAATTGAGGAAAAATCTATGAACACAATTGTCATCAGACAATAGATTTATAAAATATTTTAATCAGTAACTGTTGTCCTTAAGCATGAATATCCTTACTACTCTTCTACCTTTTACATTTGCTGTTATCGCAAACACTTTGCTTGGGGCAAATGTGATTCCTTATTGTCCAAATGCTTATTGCATTCCAATTTATTATAATACACATACATCTGTTCAGCACTCACTGTGTTTCTGGAATTGTCCCAGAGTCTGGGCTTCCATCCTTTAATGAGACCTAGCCTAGCTCTTAAGGAGCTCACAGTGGGAAGACATATCTGTTGCACTTATCCTCTAGTTGCTTCTGAGCTTCCTTGCTTTGTTTACAGGTTGGCTTTAGGGCAGCCTCTGCTCATTTCTTCTGCCTTTCTTACCAGTCCTGGCTCTGCTGCTTGTTAGCTGTGTGACCTTGGGGACAGTTACTTGATCTCTCTGAGTCTCTGATTCCTCTTCTGTGTAATGAAGTGATAATTCCTACCTCATCAGGGCATTTGGGAAGAGTAATAAATAAGATAATGTGTTAAAGCATCTAGTAAATTGCTGGCATATGCTAAGTGATCAGTGAAAGAAACTGCTGCTGCCATTTGACCTGTGTTCGTTATGTGCCTGGCACTTCATAGCTAAGAAACAAACTTTAGTTCCTTTTCATTCCCTTGCTGCTGCACTTTCTTCAAACACATCATCAGATGGGAATTTAGAACTAGAGTAAATAACAATAGCTCCAACTTATGAGTACCCATTATGTGCTGATATTTTACGTGTCTTGGTAACAATTCTTAAAACAACCCAGCATTGTTATTATCCCCACCATATAGAGCAAGATGGGAGAGATAAAAGTGACTTTCTAACCCTGCAAAACTACCCACCAGAAGAGCCAAAATACTGACTGAAAAGCTTGTCTTCTTCTTTTTTTTTTTTTTTCAACCAGTCATTTTCTCCAGTCTCTTCCAATTCTAAAATATTTTAGAGATTTTTTGAAAAATTCATGTGTATTATGATCATAAGCACTAGATGTTTTCGTTTGAGCACAAACTCCAAAGTAGAAGCAGTAGAAGTTTTCACTTGAGCACCAATTCAAATCCATATGCCCAATGATGTCATTAACAAGTTAAAAATATAGAAATATGCATTTTTATAAATAAGTGTGACTATTAGTCCACGGACAGACCGAAGTTCCCTAAATAGTTCTCAGATCTTGCCATCCACATTAGTTGATTTTTCTGTATCAGCTGAAAGCAGAATTCTTTTTAAAGGGGGAAGCAGTGGTTTCCTTCTTTAGACTTTTGAAAATATTTAAAAATTTTAAATAAAATTTACCATTTTGATTTTTAATAAGAGGTTTGTTTTGATATTTTAACTTTAGACATATGAAGCAAATTTTGAAACCTATGCTGGCTTCAGTAAAGTAGTTTTTTGGCTTTTTTTCTACATCTTGGTCACTGGTGGCCTGGGGACATCAGGCACAAAGAAGAGATGATACAGTTAAGGAGGTGGACAGCTGATCCATGTGGTTCACTTGAGCCATGCCTTCTGGGTTTAATATAGCAAGAGTTCCTGATTTGAGAAAGGGGAATTTGCGGGTGTGTATTTTCTTTGGAAAAACTGAACGAACTATAAAATTGGATCAGAATAATTATAGTTCTATATAGAATCCTACATATCAGTCTCTAAATGGTTACCTCAGGCAAATGCCAATCTATCTGGACTTCATCTTTCTCCCGTGTAAAATGAGAGCATTGAACCCTAGATCTCTAAGATCCCTTCTCAATCTAAATCCAATCTAAAATGATTCTCTGAAGAGGCAGGCATATGTGTGTGTGTAATTGCTGTTTGAAGTTTGAGTTATTTAAACACAAATTAATAGGATGTAGATATCAGAAAATGTGTTTATAAAATGTTAATGTGGGTGAGTGAGAGAGAAATATTTTATTGTTGTTTATAAACACCTTAGTTAACACATTTACACCTTTGCTGAATACATTAGATTTTGGGGGAGGAGACAAAAAGGTTTATATTCAAACCAGGATCCAATTGGATTTAAAAAAATGGTTAGTTTATTTGTCTTTTTCATCCACTGAATTTGAGTTTCTTGAGTCTTTCTCTATTTCTACCACTTTGTACTTCCCCAAGTAAATATTTCTTAAATGAATGAATTATTAATTGAATGACAACATCCCCATTGTACTTGATTAAATATTGCAGACAAATAGGAGAAAATTAGACTCCCTCAATTTGTACTCTTCTGTGGCCTCAACTATTCCATCACCTAATATCTACGTAAGTTACATTGAAGGAAAAAAAGTCAGTTACCAAAGGAAAACAAATTCCTTTTATCCTGTCCCTTCACTGACCTTTCATTAAGAAAAGCAAACTATAATATCTTTAATGGCTAGCAGAATGATTCTTTGAAGTTTTATAAACATAAATAATCTTTATTTCTGGTAAGTAGTTTTACTTACACAATAAAACTACTGAACGAAATATAGTAGAAATTTGGATAGGACTTTTCTCCTGATTTGTTTTGAAAAGGCATACATAAAGTAACAACAAAACATAGCAACAACCCCCCAAAACTTTAGAGATTGTATGTGTATGTGTAAGTGTGGGTGTTGTCTTGGAAGAGGAATGGGATTTTAGTTATTTGTACATTCTGTGAAGCAAATCATGAGTTTAGTATTAAGTGCAACAATACATTTCAACATTAGTTGTTTTAAATCTGATAATATTTTATACATGGAGAAGTTTTAAAAAACAGATTTCAATTTGTGAATATATAAAAAATTAAACAACTTCTTTTTCTGGGCCTCAACCTCCTTAACTATAACTCAGAGGACTGGGATAAATGATGTTGCAGATTTCTTTTAGCACCAAGCATTTGCTGATAGTGTGAATTAACTGATCAGTCGGCTGTAATACTGGCTTTATAGTTTTACTCTAGTGTGGCATTCTTCTACTTTAAATTCATCTCCCTGACACTGCTTTTTTACCGTGTTCTATTCATTTCCTCTAGAAAAGAATTTATTTATTTATTTTTAGAAACAGGGTCTTACTCTGTCACCCAGGCTGGAGTGTAGTGACACAATCATAGCTCATTAGGGCCCTGAATCCCTGGGCTTAATTGATCCTCCTGCTTCTGCCTCCCGAGTAGCTGGGACTATAGGTGCGTACCACCACGCCTGACAACTTGTTTTTTTTTTTTTTTAATTTTTTGTAGGGACAAGGTCTTGCGATGTTGCCCAGGCAGGTCTCAAACTCTTGGCCTCAAGTGATCCCCCTTCCTTGGCCTCCCAAAGTGCTGGAATTGCAGGCATGAGCCACCATGCCCAGCATAAGAATTTTTTTTTTTTTAGTTTTATTTTTTGTAGTTTACTTTATGAAAGAATTAAAAATAGGAAGCAAATTGGACATTTTTAAAATAATATTTTTACATGTATGGGCAAAATTTTTGTATTTTGAAATGTGGAACCAAGTTTTAGGAGATGAGACAGTATAGCAGTACAACTATATGATAAAGGCTGTAGCTTGTTCCTGTGACCCAATAGTCCTTGAGGCATTCAAAGGGATTTTTCACATTGAATACCATCTGTTACCTTCTAACCATTCAGTCCTGTCAGTATCTCTCCACCAAATGTGAAATAAGAGACATTACCTAAGCTGTTATGCTGTAAGTTCACGTGTATCAGCCCACTCTCCTTATCAATGCCTCTGTGTCAGCATATCTAAATGCATGTTGATACTATTATAATGTGACAGTTTTGTATGTATGCTTTATTTTTATTTTTTGTAAGATACAGATTTATTCAGAATTATAGAATTATGGAAAACTATAATATATTCTATTATATATAGGGCTACATATATGTATGCACACATATATGGCCATATATATATACGTATATTTTGAGACAGAGTCTCGCTTCGTCTCCCAGGCTGGAGTGCAGTGGTGTGATCTAGGCTCACTGCAACCTCCGCCTCTCAGATTCAAGCAATTCTTGTGTCTCAGCCTCCCTAGTAGCTGAGATTACAGGCGCCCACCACCATGCCTGGCTAATTTTTGTATTTTTAGTAGAGATGGGGTTTCGCTTTGTTGGCCAGGCTGGTCTTGAACTCCTGACCTCAAGTGATCCACCCATCTCAGCCTCCCAAAGTGCTGGGATTACAGGAAAACTATATTTTTACATATGATTCCATTATTTGACAGTTTATAAGTCACTTGTCCTATTTAATTTTGTTTTCTTTTTTTTTTTTTTTTTTGAGACGGAATCTCGCTCTGTCGCCCAGGCTGGAGTGCAGTGGCGTGATCTCCGCTCACTGCAACCTCCGCCTCCCGGGTTCAAGCAATTCTCCTGCCTCAGCCTCCGGAGTAGCTGGGACTACAGGCACATGCCACCATGCCCAGCTAATTTTTTGTATTTTAGTAGAGATGGGGTTTCACCGTGTTCCCCAGGCTAGTTGCAAACTCCTGAGCTCAGGCAACCTCCCCGCCTCAGCCTCCCAAAGTGCTGGGATTACAGGCGTGAGCCACTGTGCCCGGCCTTGTTTTCTTTTTGTATTCCACTCCTTCAATGTAGATTCTTTTTCTTTGTTTATTAATTTATTTTTAATTGACAAATAATAATTGTGTATATTTATGGGGTACAATGTGATGTTTTGATCTATGTATGCATTGCAGAAAGATTCATTCAAGCCAATCAACATGTCTATAAACACCAATTTATCATTATTTTGTGGTGAGTACATTAAAAATTTATTGTTTTAGCAATTTTGAAAGACATAATACACTATTATTAACTATGATCCCCATGCAATGCAACAGATCACTAAAACTTCTAAGAACTTTTGAACAATTCACTTGGAAATGATTAGGGATTCATTTAAGCATAGACATTTTAGTGCTATGCTTATAATTCTCTTCATGTCTAGAGAAAAAGTTTGTCCCTTCAGAGAAGATTTATATCCTACCCATAACCGGAAAAACCAAAATTTCTCTAAAGTTTCAAAATGCTGACGTTTTGGAAATATATTTACTTTAACTGAGATAAAGTCTATTTTATCTGTATTTCTCTTAGCATGTTGCAAGAATATGTATATTAGTAGATTTTGTAAAACCTTACTAGTTTAGAATATTTGAAGAAACATTTGCTTTTCAAATCTGTAAAGTTCAAAATGGCATACCAGGGCTAACATGCATGTGCCAGGACAGGCAGATGGATGCACTTGCACACATATTTCCACTTTGAGCACAGTGATGGACTTCAGGTGTGTTCTTTGGGTTAGTGCTATCATGAATCAATGTGAAAAGAGGGAAAATAAGTTAAAAGTAAATAAGAAAAGGAAGGCTTGAACTCAGGACCTGACATCTCTGAAGATTATCTCAAGGTGTTGATATCTCCTTTAGGATCACTGCTTCAGAATAATGAAATGAAAAAGCTCACGCTCCTGTTCAACCTTTCATTCCCAAACAATAAAGCACACGGCGCACATACTATCAATTTAGCCCACTAAATATTTTAGATATCTGCTTTGGATGCATCATAGTCTTTCTATAATGTTTTTCCCTGTCATTCACATGGTAGAGTCTTCTGTCTAACCTTTTTTTTTTTTTTTTTTTTTTGGTTTCTTGGTAAGAAATCAATTTTGGACTTGCAACGTCTGGCTGCCTTTGAAGTAGTATTGTTGAATTTTCTAACACTTATTATCCAGAAATTTTATCTAGCCCATTCAATAATAAGTTTATGGCTAGTTGGCAAAGATTTTAACATTTCTTGCCTGGATCATTTCTTGTTTAATTATTGACATATGACACAAGTTTTGTGAACCATGAATGAGATTACAAAATTTCTGTTTTTCCCTCACATGAAGCCAACAATCTGGACTAGATTTTACCATTGTCATTATCAGAAGTTTCTCCAGTGACAATGTTTTCATTGGCTTATTCATTGTTTCTAATATGAAAATAGGAAAAAAACTGAAAATGTCTATTAGCAATAAGCACATAGGGCAAAACTTAATTCTCTGACTTAATTCTCAAAGTTAACATAAATCAGGGAACTCTTTGTATTAACTTTTCAGAGTTTTTAAGAGTCACCATTATTTATTTTAGAATTTTATATTTTTCATTTCTGGTTCAAGCAGATGGAAAGATCAGCAAATCATTTTTTCTTTTTATAATAATATAAAATGTTCTGAATGGACAACAGTGCCACAATACTCTTATATTTACAAAATGACTTTATAATCAGATAGATATAAATGATTGAATATGGAGCTATATATATTTATATGAATAAACCAAGGGAAGTCAAATATACTTATGATACTTAAAGAATTATATAGTTTAAAATTTTTAATTTTAACTTATAAGAGTAATTGCAGTTTTCCTGCCATTAAAAATGTAATATTGAAAATATTCTATATTCCTCATAATTACTTCCTAATGGCACTGTACTTGTCATATATATTTTTTTCTCAATATCCCTCCCCCCTACCAGTTTAGGGCACTTAATTTCACATGGCCCTTCACATAATTTTTTATTTAATAATTATTTATTGAATGAATGAGTGAATAGGTGACTCAGATTTTCACAATACCTCAGAATGGTCATCTTAGCTAATTGTTATCATTCATTAGTGCTATTGATAAAATATGTGTTTACTTAGAATCTCCATTTAAAGTATATACATTTGGATATTTTTACCTGAAACAGCTAAGTCTCGCATTATGTTTTTACTTAGATGTATATATAGATATGGCAGAAACCAATGAAAAATTATCTTTTGACATAATGAAGTTCCTGAGAACTAAACTGTCAACCCTTTAACATAATAGTGGTATAATGCTGAATTATACTGTTCAATTTATTTTGACTCTGTATTGTTACTGATATGGTTTGGCTGTGTCCACACCCAATTCTCCAATTGAATTTAGCTCACATAATCCCCACGTGTCATGGGAGGGACCCAGTGGGAGGTAACTGAATCATGGGGCCAGGTTTTTCCCGTGCTGTTCTTGCGATAGTGAATAAGTCTTGTGAGAGCTGATGGTTTTGTAAAGGGCAGTTGTACATATGCTGTCTTGCCTGCTGCCACGTAAGTCATGCCTTTGCTCTTCCTTTGTCTTCCACCATGATTGTGAGGCCTTTCCAGCCATGTGGAACTGTGGGTCCATTAAACCTCTTTTTCTTTATAAATAACCCAGTCTTGGGTGTTTCTTCATAGCAGTATGAGAATGGACTAATACAGTTACTTTTTCTTTTTTTATTAGTCTTTCTCTGTTTATTTAAATTTTTGGTCTGTATTCTAGAAAAGGGAAGATAAAACTTCCAAGATAAGATAAGGGAAAATCTTAGTAGTTTACTACATTGAAAATACAGATTGTAGTGCTAAATGCCTGAAAATTAATGATCTTAGAAGAATCGCTCCAGCTAAGAAGGGGGCTTCTAGAGTAGGAAAAGCAAAGAAACATTATGAGACAAGCTGCTAATGTAAGACACCCAAAAAGCAGAGGTGTCCAGGATAACACACCTTGGAGTGTATTTGTCTTTATCAAATAGCTACCAAATGTGATTATCCTAGGGGTACATGGGTTTTATGGTAGACACACTAATTCTGCATTCTACACTGTACAACACAAATGGTATATACCATCTTTCAAACTTTTAGTTGAAAGAATCAAACTCAAAACAAACCTTTATCTGCTATACGAAAGCATCCTTTCCATAGTCATATTTCCCACCAAAGCCATGAAAGAAGACTGAAATTCACTATTCATCTAAATACATTTAAGGAATTGAAGTTGTGTCTCCTAGAGTGGCTGTATACCATTCAGGTACCCATATTTGTTTGTAATTTCAAAACCAAAGAATACAACATGTCCATTCTTCTCAGAGTTGCTTACCCACAGAACACACTTGACATTTTAAGTCGAAGTCATTTTTGGATTATCTGAATGCAGGAGGAACTCTGGAAAAGATTCTTGTGAGTCAAAACTTTTAGTTTGATAGCCGAATAATTAGACCTACTTTATTAAGTTTTTCTCTACCCAAATTTCACCAGACTTTTATCTAATTGTATTATGAATGTAGTAAGAAGAAATGGGACAAAGCAGAAATACAAAAGAGAAGATTGACAAATATCAGTGCCTCACAATGGTAGAAACTGGCAGTAGAAACAAATGAGGAAGAGTGCATTTATCTCCGCCACAGGCCAGTCAAATAGGGAAAAAATATGCAGATGTTTATCATTCCTTATTCCACCAGGTACTTTTAAATGAGGCAAACTTAGAAGTATATAGAGAAATTCTCTCTCTGAATGAAAAGGAGGAAGGAGTAACAAAAAGAATAGCTAACAGTTAAACAGTGCTTACTATCCACCAATTCCTCTTCAAGGTGTTTTAAATATAATAGCTAATTTAATTCTTGTACTAGTCCTCACATTATAATCCCATTTACCTGATGAACTTAAGTATGGAAAAGGTAAGTAGCTTGCCCAAAGTCACAGAGCTTATAAGTGACTGAGCCTGAGCGAGGTTTCCTTCCCAGGCCATCTGGCTCTACAGACCTATACTGCTGTGCCTTGGATTTTTTAGACTTAACAGAAAATAGATTTTCTATTTTGAATATAGTGTTTTCTCTATAGTCAGGTTACTAAGATCTCACAATTCTATCCAAAACCCTTATGCTGTCTCAAACAAAGCAAATAATATATATTTTATTTGAGGGTTCAAATCTCCAAGACCTATTTTACAAACTGGTTTTTAGTGACTAACTTGTAGGAACCCACTGGTCAAAGATGCCCTCTGTTGTCATTGTAATGCATTCAGAATCTTTGCATGTGGCATGTCTTGCATTTTATTATGGTTGATTTTATTTTGAGACATATGAAGTTTTTTTGTGTGTACTTAGTACCTTTTAATGGATTGTTTCTGTTAAATAATTGTCTTTGTGTATTTTAGGTTTGCTCTTCCTGAAACGTTTTCTTGAAACTTTAATTCATCTCGTATGTGTCTTTTTTAATCAGATTAAACTTTCACAACTAGACAGCCCATTGATTCATCTAAATTGTAAAACATATAACAAGAAAATGTAAAGTAGCAGTTAAGAAGTTTCTGAAAAAGATGGGGGAATTGCTTGATAACCAGTTTTAGAACGTTAAAAAATATTGGAGCAAATTTCTTTGTATGTAGGTGTTTGGTTGTTCCTGACAGTTATCAGTGCCTGCAGGCAGAACCTAGGATGGGAACACTGGGAGCTGTGGATGAAAATGGGAGCTGGGGAGAGGATGGAGTCATAGTGCGGCCAAGGAAAGAGGCTGGCAGCAACATCAGATCAGCAAATAGCATGAGGAATTAGGCTGGAAATACGGAGCAGAAAGGATTCTGTAGTAATCCTTTGAGATTTGAGGCTTGAGAACAAGGAGAAAGAGTAGAAAGGTGGGAATGCATAGGTTGAGGTCAATTTAAATAAGCCCACCTCTTTTTAAAGCATACTGAAAAACAAAAACAAAAACTCCTCATGGAGTTGTCTGTGTTACCGACTAGAGGTTGCCTCAGTTTCGTGGTAACTTTGTCCTCATTGTTGTGTGTTAGGAAAATAATGGTTTTAAGTCATTCAAGGAAAATACACTTGTATGTCTCATGAGAACCTGTAGCATTTTTTATTATATTTTGTGATTACAGTTGGAGATGCTGCTTATCTTATTTCTTGTAAAACTCATAGGGAAGCCTTCCAAGTGCTTTACTGCTCTAGGGGCCCTTTGTAATCAAATATGCTTCTTCAGCAGTAATTTTAGCACCTATTATCGGTGCTTCAGCCCTGGCAGTTCGGCAGCCTTGCAGCTTTGACATCACTTGTGGTTTGCAGAAGATCATGCAGTGCTGTCTAGTGCTCCTGATAATAGTTTCTAAATGCTTAGCTGATTTATACTGACTGGAATTGTCCCATATCTTCCTAGCAATTGAATCTGGCAAATTAATCATTTAACCTTTTCTGCCTCATGCACAAGCCTCACTGTGGGGTCAGCAGTGTCTCACCAAGTATGGCTGCCCATTGACAGAAAAAGTTTGTGCTGGAATTGTGGATGTGCTCCCCCTCTAGAAGATGTACACGTTGTCTTTTTAGATAAAACAAAGGCAAACAAGAGTATATTTTTTCAAGTGCACTTAATGAGAGTACAACAGAACCAAAAAGGGAAATCTGTGCTTCTCGTTCCCAGTCACGTGCTGACTCCCTGGACTTCATTCTTTTTTCACCAAAACTCCTGTGCACGCAGCATGGAGTAATCATGATTGAATCTAGCCTCACACTCAGGCTCTCAGAGATGATTCTGAGATGTGAGGTTTAAGGATTTAGAGAAGGGCCTGGATTATTCTGATATGATAGCTTTTCATTTACTATAACTTGAAGTTTTTATATCATAGGGATCTATCTTAAAACAAGGCGTAATTAAACAGAAACTCGCTCAGTGGAAAGGGGCTCTGACAGTCATATAACTGGTCCTCCAAAGAAAATGCAAAGGTGTCTTTTCTCTCTCTCCTTCTCCCCCAGAAATACTTCATCATCTCCTTGGCCTGTGCTGTGGAGGGCTCCATTTAATATCCTCATCTTTCCCAGCTCCCTAGTTCCTCATACCCTATGCCCACCAGACAGACACATCACCTTCCTAGGCTCCCTCCTCTATAAAGAACCCTCAAATAAACTTCAAAGGCAGGGAGTCCTTGTTTATATCCTACACTGACCCAGAGGGGCACAACCAGGATATTTCTCTTTGCCTCAAGGGTCAATTTGACCCAGACCCAGACAAGAATACATATATTCCAATTTTAAGGCTAAAGAAGGAGCCGTTGGTAGAGTCAACTGTCTTCTACAGCTAAAGAAGTTTACAATTATTTTCTTTTGAAAACATAATCTTTTCACCCTGATTTCCTGATTCTTAGTACAATATGTTCTTAAGACTAATTCTTGGAACAGTCTAGAGAGGTTCATGTGCTTCTTATTTTGTTGCTACTTGTCAAAGGCCAAAGGGGTTGAATGTGTCAGACACTGTGGGTCATTTGCATAACATACTATGTATTAATAAAAAAGGATATGTGGGAATTCAAGAGTATGTTTGATCCTGTTTCAGCATTTAATTTCAGATCATGGCCAAGTATCTGTTTTCATTGTGAAAAGCCAGGATCTGCCAAAATCAACGTGAAGTAAATGACTTAACATAGCAGTGAAAAGGAGTTAAGACACATACACAGATATGTCGTTCCTTTCGATTATTATCTAAATAGTGTTGTTTAGACAAAAGTATTAAACTTGTCGTTGGAACTTAGAAAACTTTTAGAGAATTCAGTTTTTATATTGATTTATGTTTCATTTTGAAACTGCTCATAAAGTTTAAATATTTCCTTTCTTTATAACAGAAATGGTCAGGCTACATTTTTAACAGAGACTTCTCAAGGGTGAGAACTGGTAGAAGTTGACATTTTTTACATAAACCATATTTTAGAATTTTAGTTTCAAGCTAGTTAAGAAATGTACTTTTTTTTTGGCAGCAAGAAGGGACTTATGATGACCACAATATAACAAAATGTGACTCTGATCATGGTGAGATCGAAACCTGGAGTTTCAACAACTCAGTTTTTGATTGAGGGTAGCAAATTATCTTTCTTTGTAGTAAATTATGATACACATTGCCTAATCTAGATTTGATGTGTGAAAAAATATGCTACTATATGTGGCATGCCTGTAAAGTAATGAGGCTGGGTTTTTAAATTATTTATAATTTCTTAAAAATGTATGTTGTCCTTGAGAGAGTTTCTCTGGAAAAGTACATTTATTCCACAATTCTTTAAAAAGATTATTTGACATTTATTACAAATGTAAGAATAGATTTGGGAACTTGAAGCCACTCTGGAAAAATTCTTCAAATTGCTGTTGTAGTCACACATTCTTTGTGATACACACCTACTTCACTTGTCATGGCCTGAATAATTATTGACTCTTCTACAACTGTTTTCCACTTTCAAAGGGAGAATATTTGCTTTGCTTTCAGATAGTCAAAGGATTAAGCTGCATTCTCTAAAAGTAATTCCAGAAGGGGACTTTCAAAATGGTTATGATAGTAACAACTTGGGTAAAATAGTAACACTTTTGAAATAGCATACTCATCTGGATGTGTCAATTATTACCTTTGTTGAAAAACTATAATACTTTTATAGTCACATCTTCAAGGGTGAAGTAGTGGATGCCTTGTTTTACTTTAAGAAAGTTTTACTTTTTTACACCTGAACACAGTTGCTGTTCTAATAGCTTATGAAATGCTTGTCTTTGGCCTTTGGAGGAATAGGTGATCTTGTAATTTTGCATGATAGCATAGCATATTGCAGTTGTTCCACAGGCATTTTTAGAAACTATATCCTTTAGTTATAAAAATGTGTTAACAAGGTAAGGCTTCACAAAATAGAAAATACATATATTTTGAAAGCCAGAGAATTATTTGAGATACTTTTTACCACACTATAACTTTTATATTTGAATTATATTGCCATTATTTTGGTGAAGGTGGTATCTAACTCAACTTTGTTAGTTTACAGGCTGTATTATTAAAGTGATAGCATACTATCTTGTATGTAGACTGTGGTTAAACATCTATTGATGGAACAAATAAAGGTGAATATTGAAAAATTAGATCATGAATGATATTTGATAAATTATCTTGATGGATATTTAAAAATAAATAGAGTGGCCGGGCGCGGTGGCTCACGCTTGTAATCCCAGCACTTTGGGAGGCCGAGGCGGGCGGATCACGAGGTCAGGAGATCGAGACCACGGTGAAACCCCGTCTCTACTAAAAATACAAAAAATTAGCCGGGCGTGGTGGCGGGCGCCTGTAGTCCCAGCTACTCGGAGAGGCTGAGGCAGGAGAATGGCGTGAACCCGGGAGGCGGAGCTTGCAGTGAGCCGAGATTGCGCCACTGCACTCCAGCCTGGGCGACAGAGCGAGACTCCGTCTCAAAAAAAAAAAAATAATAAAATAAAATAAAAAATAAATAAATAAATAAATAGAGTGACTTGTATAAATCTTTCTTTTACGTGATTTCACTTTAATATGTTATATTGACTCTAAAATCATGAACCTGAAATCAGACTCAAGAAAGTATTAGATATCCCATGTTAAAAAGTAAGTTAGATATTTACAGAGATTGATTCATAACACAGATGTACTGAGGGATAACTGTGGTTCCAGAGGCTGCATCAGATGCTACGGATAAATATGTGGTGGAAAAATAGGTAGCATCCTCGCTATATGGAGCTCATATTCAAGTGACTATGGGGCTACCAAGAAAATAGGCCAAACTGGGAGCCTCTGTAGCAGCTCTGTGTCCCATGGAAGTTTAATGCCAAGTATCTGGGTTCTGTTCTTTAAAGTGTGACGAATTTGTATTCTGTCTCTAAAATGCTTCTGGATTAAAATTTATGCTATTATTTTCTGCATTCTCCTTTGTCATCTTAATTGATATAGTCCTACCCCTCCAATTTTTAGTATTTTCAATATGTGATATTATATGTGAAAGTAATTTGTAAACTGTAAACATTTTAAACTCTAAGGCAGTGTTGTTATTCAAAAAGAAGATATATGCACACAAAGTATAATGTAGACTTGCCTAGTTATGCAGATAATAAAACTGCTATTCTGAAGGTCTTTTATTCTCCCTAAAATTGACTGAATTTGCTGATTAATTTATCCATTGTCCATCTTCCTTAGTCTTTTAGAAACAGTTTCCAAATCTCTTAAAGCTACAATTTATGTTCATTATGGTTTAGAGATTATGTTTTCTGGTGGGCACAGAATGTGTCACCCCATTAAAGGGAGACTCTCAATATTGTTTATGGAAGCAGAAAACAAAATGACCTCATAAATCTGGAAGACACCCTATTTGGCCACCTCCTGTTTGGGAGAAGTGATTCCAGATAATTAAATGGGGCTAGTAACTTTTACATTAAATGTTTCCCATCAAGTAGATGTTATAACTTCCTTCAGTAGCCCAAGTCAGCAGCCATATACTTTTTCTTAAATAAATTTCATAGGGTGGAAAACTGAAAGAAAGGAAGTGATAGAATAAGGTCTAAAACCATCCCCTAAATCTTCCTTAATTTTTCTATTGTTTTCTTTTTACCTTAAATGCCTCAATCCATAATTAGGCCCTCATAAGATTAAACTGCAATGGAACATGCTGAAAACTTATTAAGAAAAGAAAAATAAAATCAGATTTCACTGGTATTATCACTAGGGATTAAGAAGTATTTTATTATTTCTTTCAAGTTTTACTTTTACACTTTTCTGGAAGAATCTCTGAAGACAGGCATTGCAAGAGATTTTGAGGGGAGATAAATGGTGATCAGATACAACAGTGGCAGAAATGTCTTTTCTAAGGGTTAATGAGGTCACATTGTTTGTTGTATTTTTTGAAGTCTTAGAATACTTGTGGATTTCATTCTGACGACAAAGTGCAGCTGTTCTAGTCATCTCTTCCAAATAAGGTTCTTTCTTAGCACATGCATTTCAAAATCAGGGAACTTCTGGGCTAAGAGTCAATCTTCCCTTATGTGCATGCCAGACACTTTCATGTATTTGTGGGAGTCACAGGTTAATCTCCAAAGAAAGATTGCTTTCATTCGGAATCACAAATGAGTAAATAAAGACCCCGTCTGGCTCTCTACATCTGAGGCTTGTTTTGAATTTGTGTACAAATTATTTCCACATAATTGTGCTGCATTAACCATCTCTGAACATTAATTATATTTTTCCACTGCTGAAACTCTCAAGTGATTTCACAAGTACAAAAAGTTTGTAAGAGGCATTATTCTTTTTTTTTCTCCAAGTTCCCCTAGGGAACCCTGATTTGGAGAGAATTGCCTGCAAACTTATCATCATCAATACTATCTTTTTCATTGTCTTTAAAAAACTTTTTATTGAAATATAATATCCGTATAGAAAAGCACAACCATATTAAGTACACATCTCGATGAATTTTTACAAATTGAACAAAAATCCATATAGTCAGCACCCTAATCAAGAAATAAAACACATTAGCACTTGAGAAGCCCCCCTTAGCTCCCTTCCAGCCCCTAACTCTCCCATTCTCTCACCCTGAGTGGCTAGCCATTACCCAGACTTCCGACAGCATAGATTGTTTTTTTGCCTGTTTTTGTGCTTCATTTAAATGAAATCAAACAGTGTGTACTCTTATATGTTTAGTTTCTTCCACTCAGCATTATTTCTGAGTAATGTCTTAATGTTACACGTAGTTAGAAATGGTTCATTCTTACTACTGTGCAGTATCACATGGTATGAACCTAGCATGTTATCCATTTCACCCTTGGTGGGTATTTGGGTAGTTTTCCAGTCTGTACTATTACAAATAGTGCTCCTGTGAACATTCTTGTACATTTCTCATGTTGAACAATTTGCGTATATTTCTGTTGCATATACACTTGGCTATAGGAGAGTATACATATTTTAATTTTCAGTTTTATTAGTGAAAAACTTACATAACTCAATAACTTCTGATCAGCATGAATCAACCAGAGTTACTGTATTGAGTTGATAGTAATTTTTTTCTAAATCATAGAAGCTTAACATTTTAGTTATATTCTTAATTCTTCTTGTGAGTAAAGGTTTGCTTTTTACTAGACATTTAGAAACTCAGAAAATAGCTGCTGGATTCCTCATTGCTGCCTTCCAAGATCTCTAGAAGTTCAGGAGCCCTAGAACCATTGTTAAACATCCATTATTTTCCACATTACTTAATAATCCAGGTTGCTTTTAAAAATTGGCAATATGCTACTCACTCATTCATTCATTTATTCACTGACATTTGTTGAGAACTCACCTTGAGCAGAGTATACAACAATAAACAAATTGGATAAAGACCACTGGAAGACAGACAATCAACATATAAACCGATATTGACTGTAATGCCAGGTGTTTTGGATTTAAAACAAAGTAAAGGTAAGGGGAAAGTTGACAACTTGGTTTTGAGGTAGGGGTGCTGCTGTGAAGGATAGGGTAGTGAAGGATGGTCTCTGAAGAGGTTACTTCTGAGTGGAGACTTGAAGAGGGAGGCCATGTTGCATGGAGGGAAGAATGTCCCAGACAGAGGGAACAAGTGCCAGGGCCCTGAGATAAGAGTGTGTGTGGTGTATTTGGGAGTCAGCAAGGAAGCCAGTGTGACGCAGAGCAGGCTGAATGAGGGACAGCATAGTAGGAGATGATGCTGGTGAGGTAGATAGGAGCTAGAGTATAAAGGATCTTGTAGAATATTATAAGATGAGAAGCCATTGAAGGATTTAAATAATCAAAGTGATGTAATTTGATCTATATTTTAAGTGCTCTCTCTGACTGCTATGTGGAGAATAGATTGGTGGTGGGGGAAAGTGGCAAGACTGGAAAGTGCAGGAAGAAGATTTCAGTGATTCAAGTGAGAAATTATGATGGCTTGCGCAAAAGAGAAAGTAGGCTGAGAATTGAGGGTTGCTTTTTGTTTTTTAAGGTAGTCTCAGTGGGATGTTCAGATGGACTGGATATTTGGCGTGAGAACAAGGAGCATAAAGGTGACTGTAACTATGCTAATACCTTTCCAAACATTAGGTATTTCACATAAAACCCCTGTAAGGGAGGTACCACTATTACACCCAGTATATGGCCAAGGAAACAGGCTCAGAGAAGTGAAATCACTTATGTAGTATTGCACCTATTGTTAGGTACCAGAGCCAGGCTTCAAACTCAGGCCTGTCTGATTGGAAAGTCCATGCTCCTTATCACCTCTAGATACCATCTCTCAGATCTCTCAATTCTATTTTATTTTACTGAGATGGAGGATATTTCATCTTCAAAATCTTAGCATTATCTTTTATTCTTCTCTCTAATTTCTCTTTATTTCTTCAATAGCCTTTAAGTCATCTTATTTCTTTGCAGATTTCTTTCTAAGAAAAGGTTCATCTGAGATATGCCGTTTCCACTTTCAACCTTCCCTAGAATCCTAGCTCTGGTTCCTCTTGACTTGGGTTACTGAGATAGTTTCTCAACACTTCCCTCTACTCTAGTTTATTCTTTGTTATTTCTATCGTTTGACTCTTCAAGCACTACTCTCATTTTATATTTCCCCTGACCCAAACTTTAGCTGTAGGGACTCATTATTGTTTATTTTATCAGTAATGAGTCCTACTACCTAGCTTTTTTTATCTTTTTTTTTCCAACTTTTATTTTAAGTTCAGGGGTACATGTGCAGGTTTGTTACATAGGTAAACGTGTGCCATGGTGGTTTGCTGAACAGATCATCCCATCTCCTAGGTATTAAGGCCAGCATCCATTAACTATTCTTCCTGATGTTTTCCCTTTACCTGGCTTTTAAAACCCTCTGTATAATAGGTCCTTCTTCCCTCTCCTGTTTCCAACCTATACAACTACTCCTAGATTGCCTTCTTGGTTTCAGTCAACCTGATTTTATCTCTGCTTTGTTCACTACCCTCCTCTCACCACACGTACTCACTTATACACATTACACACTTGTGTTTGTTCCATTGTTTGTCTTTACTTCTGTCTCCTCCTAGAATGGGACAATAACAATACTTACAGTAAGAAATAGCAGTAACCATTTATTGAGAACTATGTGAAAAACACTGTCATGGTTTTTAATATTACTTTATTTAATCCTCATGTTATATAGATATTATTGCCCCAATTGATCAAAACTTTTTAATTATGAAATGTTACAAATATATTTTTAAAAACCCATGAACAATATAACTGACACTCAGGGACCCATCTCTTATATTTATTTATGTAAAGTATTTGCCATTTTTGCTTTGATTTTTTCTGTCCCCAAGGTTTAGAATTAGGTGACTTGCTCAAGTCACACTGCTACTAAATGACAGCGCTTATATTTGAACCCAGCTGATACCTGACTGTCTGTTAGTGTCCATGTAAACGTCTCCTTCCAACTCCCACATTTATATTTATTTCAAGGTCTCATCTCCTCCAGATGATGTTTCCTCGCAGGATTCTATCCTGCTTTTGGTCCTTTCTAAGAATACAAGTTGAGATTTATTCATTTAGCCAACAAATATTTATGAAGCCTTTTTAGACTCCAGGAACTATACTGTTATCTTTTCATGCCTTGTGTAATTCTCAACACAGCCCATGATGGAATTGCTGATACTGATTTCATTGACACAAGAGGAATCCACGGTTTAGAGATCAAACCACTTGTTCCGTACTATTAGGGGTTCAAGCTAGCATCAATCTCAGGTGTATCTGACACTCAAGCCAATGCTTTTAATAACTTCTAAAATCTTTATTTATCTAAGAATCATTTTTTATTATTTCTTATAATTGTAGTTAGTATGAAATGCCAGCTCGGAGCAATTCCTTATTTCAAGCCTCTGCTGTCTCCTATTTTAAAAGGTGAGGATGTTAATGTCCAGAGGATTTATATGACCAGTATTAGGTCACACAGCTACGCAGGGGAGCCAAGGGTGGAACTCTTGCTAAATGTTGCCTAATTCAGGGCTTCTCTGTTACATAATGCTGCAGGTCTCCAGTCCATAAAACAAATTTAAACCACTTTTGTTAGTCCTTTGCTCAATCATTCTCTTAAAGGCCATCCCCAGTGACCTCCTCATCATGACATCTAAATTAGCCTATAGTTTGCCTTCCTTGTTTCAGTGTCATCTTTATAAATTTCTTCTTCCCTTAGCTAACCAGGACTGATTCTATTTCTAACTCTAATCACACCTTCTCTTTCTTCTTTGTTAGTTATTTCTTCTCTCTCCTCCTAAAATATAGGCAATTTTCAAGGCTTTGTCTTGGACCTTCCTTTTCTTTGCTCCCTTCATTAGCGATTTCATCTACCCCAAGGCTTTCTGTGCTGAAGATTTCAAATCTTTATTTTTAGACTGATTTCTCCTCCAAGATTTAGACCTAGGGTTTAGACTATTTGTGGGATTCTGCTTGTGTATGGTTACTTTAGACATCACTGTCCTCACCAAACCTGTTTCTCTCTTCATGTTCAGTGCAGTGTCACTCCCTGTCTTGTCATTCCGTCTGTCAGAATCCCCTGCTTCCCTTACCTCTTGCCTGCACTTCTATAGAAGCCCTTTAAGAGATCTGCCTATCGCTAGTCAAATCCCACTTCACTACATCCTCACAACTGAAACTAAAGTACTATTCCTAAGGGTACCTTAGGTAATTTTGCTCTCCTGTGCAAGTAAACTTTCAGGGGTTCCCCAGTGCTTATGGACTAAAATTGGGTCTTCAAAGCCCTTTTAAAAATCTGATTTCAACTGACCTTTAAGGTCAAATCAAAGTATTTCTTTTCTTCTTGACATGTCTATATGTTTCCATTTCTGTATCTTTTTTCTAACACTGTTTTTTTCTTTAGAAAGTATTTCCATGTTTCTGTTAAGACTCAGTTCATCCTTCAAGGCTGCCTGCTTTTATCCTTTTCTTCTATCCTCAGCCGAAAGTGCTTGGTGGTGCTCTTTAACCAATGACGATTTGTACTAAAGAAAAGGCCAAGCTGTGGCCAACATTTCTTAATAAATAAGAATAAAAGAATTGATTGGCACTCTAACTTGAAAAATGAAACTAAATATTATACATTACAAACATGTTTGTTTACTTATAATTAATAAATTTAAGTTGTAATTGGAATTATGTGCTAATTCTTAGAATATACAAAGAGCAATTAAATGTTTATTTTGTTTGGAGCACAATTTTCTAACAATTGTATGACAGAATAATTCAATAACATGATTTTGACTTTTGCAGCACCAACATAAATGTTTTATGAAAAAGTATTCTAGAAACTCAGTTTTACCTAGAGCACCTTCTTATTATTTGATTTCTTAAAGTATCATGTCAGTCCTTAGTCCCTTCTTAAGTTAACTAGTTTTTCTCTTCCAAATCCTCATTTGCATGTGATTTGAGTGGTTCTCTGCCATCTCTATTTTCATTGCCTTTATGTAAATGGGCAGATTTTTCAATATCTATGATTTTCCTTTTCAGGAGATTAGTATTGATATTGTAATTATTAGAAAATCTGCAGAACTCTCTGTGATTACCTAACACTTTATCCTTAGGATTTCTATAGAATTTACGATGCTTTAACTATTTGAGTACATATCTGATCTACCAAGTGTTAAGTTTCTTAAGACAATAATTATGCTTTAATTGTACCCTCCACAGAATTTATGGGAATAGCTTGTACATAGTAAAAGGTTAATAAATGTTTGCTAAATTCTATTGTTGATTGGTTCCTACATGGAACCAATCTTTGCTTTTCGTTACATTTCATCATTAGAAACAATATCATAAAACTAGATTATGGAAAAATCAATCATTTATTTTTCCCATAGGAGCAGTATACTAGTAAGTATTTGCATTCCTTATCAGGCTCAATTTTAGATATAATCATTGGAGTGTCATAAAAGTTATAATAACTAAAATCTTCTGTGATAAATAAAAACATATTCCATGTTGTAAGTCTGGTAAAGTGTGCATCAGTGTATTATACACAATGATTGTGTGTATTATATGTATGTAAAATGTGAAGATACAAATTAGATTATGCATTTAACAGAAATGTAAAGGCTGTCGTAAACATCAGTTAAGATTCTGACAACAAAAACTCTTCTAAAATTTAGAAGGGACTTTGAAGAATGACTTTAATGACCTAATTCTTTCAAAAGCTTCACTCAACTAAGACTTGAGCTGATACTCCCTTTTACTGCTAAGTAGAGATGGGGGTTGAAGGAAGCAAGCAATTCCATTGAAGTTAGTTCTGCCTCATCTAATTATAGGGATTACTCAATATTTGTTTTTGGAGGGATAATGATTTTGTTTCTGGCACTAAAGAGCTGATCTAAAATTTTCCTCATTCACTCTCTCCTTTTTCAAGTTAAAGGTATTCAATCTCAGAACAAAGAAATTCTACACCAGAGCAAAAAGTAATGTCAATCTATGTAATATTTAGTCATAAGAATACTTCACACATCATTGGAAACCCATAAAAACTATCACTGGGATAGTGGAATGAGCTTTTTAAAGGGAATTTCTGGCAGAAGTTGGTGCCCTGACTTAGTATGTGCCTTTATATAAAAATTACTGAATGAATAAAGGTGGCAAAAATCCAGGATTGGTGGAAATATGCAGCTATGATTGAGTGGTGCTGAGATCTACAGAGTGGCTTGAGTGGGGAGTGCCTGCATTGCTAACATCTAACCAGGAGAAAAGCACTTTGCCTTCATAACTTGAATGTCCTTGCTCTTTCTATAAAGCTTTTATCTAGACTAAGTGGAATCGTAATGTACCTAATCTAACATGGGTTTTTCAAATACTCAAATTCAATTTGGAGTCAAGATAAATTAAAATACATACAACTTATCTAAAAGATGAGTTTAAAAACCATTCTCTTATAGTTGCCTTTTTTTTTTCTACTTCAACAAGCCCTTCTGCTTTTATGTTTCTCTTTGTTGCCTAGCAATACCTACAAACTTGTAGGGATATTGATAAAGCAAGGCTGACCTCTGGTGTACTTCTATATCCTTCCATGTAATCATGAAAACTAAAATCAGATGTTGTACTCTGGTACTCACCAGTTGTAATGATTGGTTCCTCTACTTATAAATATTGGGACCAGTGGCTTTAGGGACATTTACTGAGAACATTTGCTCAGTTTAACTTCTATTAAATAATACTTAATTCAAACTTTTTTCCTTCCTATCTAGCTTTTTTTATTTTGTAAAGTAAATTATTTTTTATTTATTAGGAAGTGAAATTACGTGCATTTCTGAAAACATTATGTTATCTCATTAGGCTTCTTTGATGATCTTGCCTTGGTGCTCCCTCTCTGTTTCCTGTGGATTTACCTATTCATTTGTTCATTCGTTTGGCATGTATTTATTAGGAGAAAGCTTTTGCTGACCATGGCATTATATTTAGCCAGAATCAAAGCCATATTTTGTGAGAAAAATGTTATATTTTCAATCCTAAAAATACTAATGGATTATCATTTACATACAATCACTATGAGAATTATCAAAAGATATGTTTAAGAAAAGCAAAAGCAAAGGGAAAAAATGAGGTATGAGAGGCAATGGTGAGCACAGAAAGATATTTGTAAATGTAATTAGCTGTTGGCTGTAAACAAATAGCATTTTCTTTTTAGTTTGTTAAACATTAAACTAAAATGCTAAACAACAACAAAGAGATGCATATACATATGTTGAACGAGTAGTTAAATTTTGAGTACCACAAAAAAAAAACTACATAAAATTGTAACTTCTAAATTGACAGAGGAAAAAAACACGGAAGTTAGAAATGTCAATTAAATAAATGTCACAAAAACAGAGAAAAAGAAACAAAAGAAACAGGAAACAAAGAATAAGATGGTAGAAATAAGTTTAATGTATTTGTAGTCAACATCTTGTCAACAGATGAAAGTCACCATTTAGAAACAAGATCTATTGCAGATACTTTGGTATGTGCCAGGTGCAGTTCTGAGTGCTGTATGAATATCTACCCATTCACTTTTCACAAGAGGCCCATGAGGAAGGGACGTTATTATTACCATTTTGTAAATGAGGATATCAATTTGGAGATAAAGTCACTTGCCTTAAAGGCCTTGGAGCCAGGATTTTTTCCAGGTCAGGCACTCTTGAGCTGACTAGTATTGACTCGAATTGCTTTTTTATTAGTAATGTTGCCTGGAAAACATAAGCTGTAGAATTCTATTTGCCATATGATACCACATATTTAAATGCTAAAGTAAATAAAACAATACTATATGGTGTATGCCTATGTGTATGGTAAAAGTATTGGAAAAATGCATTCATCAGAATGGTATCTATCAATTTCAGGATAGTGGGAGAGGGAGAAGAAACAAGTAAGTGATTTCAGAGGACTTCAGATCTATTTTGTGCTGGTTTCTCGTAATATATTGTAGGAACAAAAATAACAATGTTCAGATTTGTTAAGGCTGGATGATGATCTGTAAGTGTTTTTATAGTATTCTCTGTTCTTTTCATATGTTTGGAATGTTTCATAATTAAAATATCTTCTCTTGAAATAATTATAAGTAGACTTTGCTGTCTTCCTCACCTTCAGAAATTAGACATTTAATCCTGAATTTTAAATATGAGTAATTGTCCTTTTTGCATACTGCTTACTCAGTAAAATACACTACTACCCATCATTACACTCATATACAATCATAACAGTGTTGATGTTTGAGAGAACAATAAATAACAACCCTTTTCATTACCAAAATTTAGAACCAACTGAGAGAGAGAAAGAGGCAAAGGAATCAGGCAAATGCAAAGCAAACCACTTTTGTTACGGATATAGCATGTTGGAAGAATGTGTATAGCTAAATGTAGCCATTTAATACTGAACAGACCTGCCCACCCAATCAGAGGCAGCACTAGAAAACGACATACCTTTGCAGGGGAGAACCTGCCCCTATACAATTTATGGTAGGGAGAAGCAGATCAAACTTGAGGTTTCCTGTAGAAATAGAGGAAGACGTTGGGTTTTGCATACCCAGTTCCTCCTTCAAGTCCCTCCGTCTCTCCTAAATTCACATCTGTAGAGGACTGAGGAGTGGGAGAAGGAATGGAGATTTTTTAGAGAAAATTATCCTAATGGAAGTATAAAGAGTAAGGAAGAAATATTTCTATATCCTTTCCCAGTCCACTCAAATAACAGTGCCTTCTGTTCCTTCCAGATGCATGAGATATTAGGAATTTTGAGGACATTCCTAGCATTAATTTATAGCCAAATTGTTGGCACAACTAAAAACATTCTTTCAATCCAGTTAACCACATTAGATATTCTATTGATTGATTGATGGATTTTTCTGGAGACATTACTTCTTAGTTCTGTCCTTTATTTATTTTTTTGAGACAGAGTCTTGCACTGTCACCCAGGCTGGAGTGCAGTAGTGTGATCTTGGCTCACTGCAACCTCCGCCTCCTGGGTTCAAGCAATTCTCCTGACTTAACCTCCTGAGTAGCTGGGATTACAGGCATGTGCCACCATGCCCAGCTAATTTTTGTAATTTGTATTTTTAGTAGAGAAGAGGTTTCACCACGTTAGCCAGGCTAGTCTCGAACTCCTGGCCTCAAGTGATCCGCCCGCCTCGGCCTCCCAAAGTGCTGGGATTACAGAGGAGTGAGCCACCACGCCCGGCCCTGTCCTTTCTCTTACTACTCTCAGGACTAGTTTCTCTCTAGATCTGCCTCAGAGCTCACATCTTTCATTATCATCCGGGGCATTCTCATCACCTCTTCCCTATGTTGTACCCTGTTTCCTGCTTTCTTTCTTTATCCCCTTGTTTGGGTAAAGTACATCCTTTCGCAGCTTCCTAATAAGTACATAGGACATACATTTTCCACACAGGCCTATCTTTCTCTTACTTGAGTTGTAATTTGACTAAGCAAGAATTCTAAGTATGATTTCCTCTTAGATTTCTAAAGATACTGATTTGTTGTCTTCCACCTTCTAGTTTTACTGCTAAAAATGTGGCATCATTCTGATGTCTTAGCCCTTTTCTAACTTCTTTTTTTTCTTCCTGGAAGCTTTTAGATTCTTCTCTTTATTCGTGTCTTCTGAAATTTTGTAGCCCTGTGCCAATATATGCATATATGTATATCCTTCATTTTCTTTTCTTTTCTGAATGTTATTTTTTGTTCACTCGGTCTCACATTTTATTAACTCTTCTCTATTTTCTGCTTTTCTGTTTTTTAGTACTACCATTTAGATTTCTTCCATAGTATCTTTCAAACCTTCTGCTGAATTTTCTTTTATGATTTTTTTTATTTTTATTGTAGTGTCCTTTCTTATTTTCTGAATGCAGTATCTTATCTGTCTGAGGATAACAAACTTTTTTCCCAGATTTTATTTTTTTTTCAAGTTTTATTTTTCTTTTCTTTCAATTCCTTTTTTGGCTTAGTTGAGTCTTTTTCCTTTTGGTGTTACAGATTTTCTTCATAACGGGTGACCCTTGGCTGTCCATTCGTAGTTTAAAGGCGCGCTACTAAAATGCCAACTGGAAGCTCTATGTATTTGTGTATATGTGGGGGTAAGAGGGATTGCCTGTGGACTGGCACATTTCACCAAGGAAAATCAGGAAAGATTTCGACCATTTCAAGGGGGACCTCTCAATAGAATTACGATTAATCTATATGGCTCCATTGTGTGAAATAGAAAAAGATATCCCATGAGTCATGTGAGTTGTTTATCAGTTGGTGCCTTTATGCTAATTAGAAAAAGGTAGCCCCTCCCCCTGGCCTAACAAAGCCCCTCCCCAGGGCACAGGGCTTGGTAAGTGGAGCAGGGCTTGGATTTTATCCCTCATTCACCTTCAGCCAATGTCCCCGGTAAAGATAAAAACTGGAAAAACTATGTGAGGGTCCTGCTCCCAAATGTTAATATCTTTAGGCCTTTCTCATAAACAGGCCAGTTTCTCAGAGATAGACCTTTAGTGTTCTGCCTGGGGATGGGGAAGGTTGCTGGTGTAGGGAAAGGCTGAAGGTCTGGCTGCTAGCATTCTGGAAGCCAAGTGACGGATGAAGCTGGGGAGGCGAGAGTGCCTCTCCATTATGTCTGTGGACTTTCACTTAATTCCCTGGTTAAGTGAAGGAGAGTGACCCACACAGATTTCTACACCTACGTGATTCTGCACCTTCAGAGAATAAACTTCCAGTCTTCTGCCTTGATGAGGTTGAGAAGTCTTCTGATTGTAAAGGAGGGAGGAAGAAATATGCAGATCCCTAGAACCCAAGTACTTAACTGCCCTCTTTTTTTTTTCTTTTCTACCCCTCACCTCTGCCTCCAGAGACATCTGGTGCCTCCAGTTCCTTAACATTTCTGCAGTGCTGCAGCTTTGCTGGTTTCCCACTGCTAACCTCCTTTGCAAACTTAGAATTGAGCTTTCTTCAATGAAGGGCAGTTACCTTTTCTACTATTCAGTAGCTTCCAAATTTTTTTTTTTTTTTTTTTTGGGACAGAGTCTTGCTCTGTCACCCAGGCTGGATGGAGTGCAGTGGCATGATTCCAGCTCACTGTAACCTCAAACTCCTGAGCTCAAGTTGATCTGTATGCCTCAGCCTCCTGAGTAGCTAGGACTACAGGCATGAACCACTATGCCTGGCTACGTTTTTAAATTTTTTTGTAGAGGTGGGGCCTCCCTATGTTGCCCAGGTTTGTCTTGAACTCTGGGCCTCAAGTGATGCTCCCACCTCGGCCTCCCAAAGTGTTGGGATTACAGACCTGAGCTAGTGCGCCTGTCCAGCTTCCAAAATTTTGTTGCTGTTTTGTCTGCTGTTGTCTCTTCTCAAGTTTTCTTTGTCCTTTTAGATTTATTCAGTTTTTATTGTCATTTTAGTAGGAAATAAGGAAGCATAAATAAACACAATGCTCAATTCTTCATGCTTAATTGAAAGTTCCTTACTTCTTTATCATTCAGGGCAGAAGCTCTGCAATTCTGATTTTTTGCATAAATTCATCTAATATGATTTCTAAATGTGTTAAAGATTTGCTATATTTTTCTCAAGGTGGCCATTTGCTGCACTGATTGCTCTGACTCTTTTGATCTTTTTTATAAAATCAAAAGACCTACTTGGCAGAGTCTGTTTTTGATTTTTATTTTCAGTAGTTGAGATGCTATGGCCACTGTAAGATTGTGAAGATGAAGTAGGTTTAAACAACAGTTAAGTTGCAGCTTTGCTGGATTCATTGCACCTTGGTAAGCAAAGTCACTTGGACTTCACCTCATTCCACAAATGTTGATTGGCTTCTGTGGGCATTCAGCCAGTTTTTTTAGTGAGTCATATCACGATTTCCTAAGGGGCTGAGGAGACCTGGGCAGCTAATTCATATTTGTACTATTACTGGGAGGTATTGTAATCTCTAGTGTCTGATAAAACTGTGATTTAATGTTATAAATACAGAAATGTACCAGAACATACAATGTTTTTATTAGCCTAGTTGTACCCCACAGCAATGCTGTAGTCAAATAAATAAAAAGTAATATTCTTTACCACCTACTTGACCTGAATTATTCTCCTTTGTGGGTGAATATCTATTTGTAAGATCTTAATAACAAATCAGAATATCTAATTTAGTAAGATACTGTGGTCTGGAAGATATAAGGATCTCTTCTTTCAGCACAGGATTAGTTTGAATACCAGTAAGTGTTTGCGTATGTAGTAACTGCACTACTACATACGCAGGGCTCAGGAAGCCATTGCAAGTTTCTGCAGCACTATTTGTAAACATAGTTCCATATTAACAAAAATAAATAAAATTAAAAATAAAAATGAGGTCTGCTAAAAACCTGCTTTCTGCTTAAACACCTTCCCTTAGCATTGAATGGCCTTCTGCATTGCTATAGATTCTTTCATCTGAGCTATTTCATTACCTAGATGCTCTACACGCAGTTAAATAGGGCTTTCCCAGTGCCTTTATAAATATGAAGAAAGTTTATATTAGTGAAAAAATGGGAACTTACAGGTTCTCTCATGTTCCATAGAATATATTTCATATTAGGGATGATCCGTATTTGTATGGGATGGGGTATAGAATGAAGTAATTAATTATGGTATGAAATGTTTGGTTTAAGTGTCTCTTATACACACACATACACACAAACACACCAAGAATACAACATATTTTATGCTCCAGATAACTTGAGCAACTAAAGTTTCTCCTTGCTGCAGTTTATTTATTTATTTATTTTAATTTTTGTGGGTACATAGTGGATATATATATGTATATATATATGGCATACATGGAGTTTAAATGATTCTTGCCATTAGGTTGCCAGACTGGGAAAATAAGTTGAAGCGTGATTTTATTTTGGATTAAGGCTAGGAGTTTTAGTACTTGAAGAATACAGAAAGGTTAGATATAGCCAGTATTTGACAGAAGACTGTATAAAGGACCAGTATTTATATGGACAAATGAGAAAGTGGTCGAATCTAGTACTGTTTAGTAGAACTTTATGTGATCCTGGAAGTGTTCTATATCTGCACTGTCTGGCATGGTAGACATAGGCACATGTGGCTGTTTAGCTGTTGAAATATGGTTAGTATAACTGAAGAACTGAATGTTAAATTTTGTTTAATTTTAATTAATTTAAATAGCTAATAGAAAATAGGGTTCTTTTACAATTGCCTGGAAATGTAGATAACAGAGTTAAATTATTTTGCACAGCATGTCTAGTCTCTAAAACAAAATCACTTTAGCAGCATGACTATGGTGCAGGTCAGGATTTCTTTCATTCATTCATACGTATACTCAACAGATGTTAAGAACCTATTATATACTATACCATACTATGCTTACTGTATTATGCTAGATGCTGAGGTAAATAAGTTGTCTGTTGCTGAATTGGGCTCCAAATAAATGAAAACCTTCTTAACGTCACAATATATACATGAAGCTGACCAGTTGAGGTTGGAAGGGGCCAGTGGTTCTATTGCTGTTACAGAACAGGATAGACAAGCAGGGCCCAGGAAGCCATCGGGGGCACTGCTTATAGCCAGGGAAAGAGGATAGAGCCAGGAAACCTAAAGAACTTTTTTTTAAATATAATCAATTTTAAGGAATGATGTGTGGTCAAAAATTACGAGAAGATAGAGTTCAAAAAGCTATAACAGAAACAAGGGCCAAAGTCAAGCAGAAATTATTGCAAGTTTAGCACAGTCAACAGTACATTTCAGGAGGCTGATGTTTAACCAAATATAATATTGTTCAGTGTTACAGCTGAGTGACAGTGATCCTTGTGGAAAATCCATGTACCAGGAAGATGTAGGTTGGCAAAGGTATGGACCTGCCACTCGTTTTTCTTATTGTCCTGGCTCAGTGGTAAGGGAGGAAGGAGTGAATTTATAAATTGAGTAGTGATTCGGCTCCTATGCAGGTGATTCTGAAACCATGCTTGCCTTGAGAATCCCAGCTAGGTTCTCCATTTCTGTGCAGTATCTACAAAGGACTTTATTTGGCTTCTTTTTAAAACTGAATATCCAACCAAAACACTGTAATAACTCTTTCCTGGATTTCAATGAGAATTTGGAATACATGAAAGAAATGGGAGAGAATCATCTTTTATTTTGTTCTTTGTAATTTCTGACTCAAAGATTAGAAAGGACTATAGCCAAATGTTTCTGAGCTTGGAACCTGATGTAAAGCGATCCCTTGCTCCTAAAGGAGAAAAGAAGTGAAATGGAATATAATAAATGCCATCTAGTTGTATTGCTTTATAGGCTTAAACTGACATTTGAATAATTCCTTTCAGAAAGTATGTAACATATTTTCAAAAAGTCTATAAATGCTCAGCTTTTTGGAATAATAGAAAGTAGAGTGTCCTTTTACACTTGCCTAGAAATATACAATCCAGTTATTTTCTGAATGGCACAGTGGGATGCATGGAAAGCAGACTTATAGCTAATCAATAGCATTATTTTATTTAAAAAAAAAAAACGTTTTTATGATGAAGGTTCAGAATCCTCCCTTTAAGGAATCTTGAGAAAAATGACTCTTTTGAAAGTTTCTTTTCACATCTCTTGTTGCTTAACTGTATGTGATGATTTTGACAACTGTAAAGATAGAAAAGGGTTTTTTTTTGTTTGTTTATAGAATTGCTCCCTCTTCCCTGGACAGCTGTTTAAATATATAGCTGCACACTCATGCTAAGGAAGGTCCAGAGAGAGGGAAATGCCACTCTCTCTTGAGTTCCTATCAAACAGTACGTCCCAGCTCCTGCAGCCAGGAAGTTCTTTGGGGAAAAACCAGTGGTGCATTTGCACTTTCCTGCCTTTGCTCTGGAAGTTCATTTTCTTTTGTCCTGCTTACAGTGATACAGAACAGCTGCTGGCCACATTGGCAAAACATTTGAAGGTTGTTATTTGCTTTTCAGCCTCTTCTTAGGTTAAATAAATGGTGTTTCTTTTGTGTTTCTCTTTGGGGCCAATTTTCTTATCATTTTTTTGTTCCTTTAATCTCTTGATTAGTTTCCTCAGGACTCCTTCCAAATCCTTTAGAGAAGTTTTTAGTTTGTGGGCCTAACATTGAACCTAATAAGTACCTTTATAGAGGATTGACCAGTGGTGAGCCTAAAGAGATAATTGCCCTGTATTTCTTATTGAAAATATTTTTGTATAAATCTTGGTTTTAAAATTATAGCATAACATCATTGGCTTGTATTTAACCTGCAGTCTTCATAGGAGCTCAAGTTTTCATATCATAGACACTCAATACCAGGCCTGCTAAATCTTTATTGGTTTAGAATGGTTTTGCTTAGGGAAATTTATACTACTGAATCTTTTTGATTGCATCTATTTGCCAACTCCTACAATGTTATTGTCATTAAGGATTTTTATTCAATATTTAAATTTCTGTACCACTTTGCATGGGATTAAATTTGTGCATATCCAACTAGTCACTTATTTCTTCAACATCTGCTTATTAAACCTGTTTATTTCAGGCACTGTCTGTACTACTACCATGCAAACTATTAATGTATTGACAAATACTTTGGAATCACACTACAACCTTATTTCAGCCCAAAGCAAGGGTGCATTGGCCCCATTTCAGGGAACTATAGTAATGAACTATGGAAAACACCCATTAGAAGATGAGTCTTCAAAAATAGTATTAGAGTGGAGTTCTGGTATAGTACCAGCCAGTGAACTGAGCCTGCCAAAGCTAGTTTGAGCATTTGCTCCAGGGTGAAGGTGAAGCAAGAGTTATTGTTTCTTGGGTAACACCATTTAACAAGCTTTATGATGGAAATCAGCCTTCTAATGTTCACTTATTAGCTAAAATCTGAACCTCACTTTTCTCCCCTGGCATTCTGCTAACTATGGCTATTCCCAGATTGACTTAGTCCTTGGTGTTCTATTCTCTTTGTTGTTTTCTTTGGTGATATGATTCTGTACCACAATTTTAACTCTTTTTCTTTGTACTTATGTTTATACTTTGTCTCCAAGCCCCAGTTCTGTGTCATCAGCTAACTTAAATACCATTATCTGAAATGTGTTTTGTCCCAAACCTAGTACATTTTATTCTCTTTCAAATCGTTGCCAGTTATGATAGTTGCATTTCCATAGCTGACACACACATTCTTCACCTTAAACCTCATTTATTTTTAAAAATTCTGTTGCCCTCTTATTCTGTTATATTCTAATTATCACCTGCCTTAGTGTCCTCCTTCATTAATTCATATTGCCCATTAGGGACAGACCGAATTGTATTACATAACCCTGATCTAAAACCTCCAGTAGTTCCCCATCATCTGCGGGAGGAAGTTCCAACATTTCAGACCACATGAACCTGTGAACAAAACAGAGTCAGTATATTATACATAATTATTCTAGAGCCTTGCTTTTGCCATTGCTCCAATCATCCAATCAATTCTGTCAAAGCATAGTCTTTATCAGAGAAACAAACATAGCTCAGGTGTAGTGGGTTAAAGAATTAGAGTGATGCATGTGTAGACATTATAGGACTTGATGAAATCACCATGCATTTTATCGTGGTAGAAGCTTCTGCATTCATGGAAACTTGAGATTTTTAGAAACTCCTAAAAGGCAGTATCTTTGAAAGTTGGGACAAGGTAAATAGATTACCCAGGGTTAGGATTTGAACCAGAAGAAACTGACTCAAGAATACGATGACTGGATGGAAGAAATTTTAAGCACATTTTTCATAAAGACCTGAAGCAGACAACACCCGTGAACAGGAAATGATATCCCATGAGGAAGAACGAGAAGCCCAGCCAAGACTTTGATGGTTGGAGAGAGAGGGAGGCAGAGCAAAGAACAGATTCATTGAAGGGGAAAAAAAGTGAAATCTTCAGGATGACTGTTAAGGTAGCATAAACTAGTATTTACATAGCATCTTGGCATCTGATAATTTACCCCTTCCTACAACTCTTCCAAGTTTGTTTTAATAGGCCAGTATTCTGGGGACATGATTCTATTCTGGATTTAGAACTCTTCCTCCAGGAGGAGGTTTTTATGCCTATGTTGAGTAAAATATTTATTCAGAGATACGGCTCATCTGTGCTGTATGTGTGAGATGTAGAAGACGGCAAATAAGAGGCAACGTATAGGATTACCTGCCTCTTACTACCTCAATCGTCAATTTCTTTTCTTAACTAATATGCCAAGAAACAGTTTCACATTTATGTGGATATCACGGTGTCCCTAGCTTGAGCCTAAGCCAGCCCTGTCACCCAAATGCCCACACATTTGGGCATGTCTATGAAATTGGTGAAACTGACCTGCCAGAAGACAATTCACAGGAGAGACTAGATAGCATTTCTGGAGAGAGAACTCCTTCCTAGGGAGGATGAAGCTAGATAAAGTCGAACTATTAACAAAACTTTAATAATTGTTGCGAGTGATACTTCTGAGAATATCATTGTGCCCATCACTTGATTCATCTACCGGCCATTCCCCCTTAAAATACCCTGTGACTCTTATAGAGAGATAGGCAGGAAAGAACTGTAGAGAAAAACAAAGAACTTCTCACTAAAGTCTAAGAAGCCTTTGGAGCAGTACCGCTTCAGTATTTGTGTGAAAAATTACATCCCTGAATCAGGGAATGAGGCACTTCCAGACAGCTGTTCACTTTTCATGCAACACAGAGTAACTTCTACATATTATGAATTTCAGAGAACTCATAGCAACTTTAGGTCTTCAGGGACTCAGGTTCACTGGCCAGAATGCAACAGGAGATTGTGCTATCCATAAGACATAGGCACAATGTTTGACAAAGGCAGCAGTATCCAGCAAGTTACAGTGGTAAATTAGTGATATGTGAGCCGGAGGCAGCTGCTGAATACATTTAGACACCATTGAAGACCTCAGAGACTGAGTTTCAGACATCATGGATATGGGGGATACCTAGTGCAGGAAAACAGAACAAAATGTCAGTATCATATATATATATATGTGTGTGTGTGTGTGTGTGTGTGTGTAGCTGGCAGGCTTATTCAAGAGCACACATGAGATAACCCTTGGAGATCCATAAATATTTGTGAAGGGCTTTGTAGGACATTAGAGATACTGCATTTTAATAGGTAGGGTCAGGAAGCAGCACAAATAGAATCCTTAAGTTTCTTGGGCTTAGTGGAAGTCTTTTTTCTGTTTCTTTTTTTTTTTCTGGTTGTTAAAGACATCTTGAAATGAACAACGATATTTGACATTTTTTAGAGAGACACAAGGTATGTTTTAGAAATTATATATATATATGTTGTTTTTATAAGATTAAGGGAATGATAATTATGCCTATGTAAGCATTAGTCTACTGTCTAATAACGGAGATTACATGTGGGAGGCAATATATATATGAAACCCTTTTATACAATGCCTGGAATTTAGAAGTGTGCAAACACTTCTAATATCCTTTCAATCAGGAAGATGCTTATAATTCAGGGAAGGATAAGGATAGAACATTTGATAGGCTTGGAAAAGAATAGCAGTTCAAGCCTGAATGCACATTAGGTTCACCTGTGGAGATTTTTAAATACAGAAATGCCTGGGAGGATCCCAGATCTCTGAATCAGGATATCTGGCTGTAGGACTCAGATGCTTTTTAAACAGTTCTCAAATGATTCTAATGAGCAGCCAAGCTTTTGAATCACTAATGTGGAAGATGGAGAAAGTACTAGCTTTCTCCTTTATGAAACCAAAAGCCAAAGGACTATCTTTTCTTTCTTTAGAGATATACAAGGGTCAAATGGAAAGAGTACAGGGATCTAGTCCTGGACTTTACTAACGAGGAGGGTCACTTAATGTCTTTCTTATCAGTTTCCCAGCTGTCTAATGGAGGATGTGATTCTTTCTCTCCAGAGCTATTGTATGAACAGCAGCAATACATCTATACCATCGGAGCTGACCTGTAGTACCCATAGTAGGTGGAAAATCCATGTTACTTCTTACTGTTCCTTTTCTCCTCTCTCTAGGTAGACAGTGATTTTTTTCCAAAACAAGTGCTTAAGCATCCCAGGTATACCCTGGACTTTAGCTTTCCATCTGTGTGTATTTGATCATGTGCCTATCTTGCTAGATACTCAAGATGAAGCTTTTGCAGTTAATAGTATAATGGGAGAGACGAACAGCAAACTAATTATATTGATATTTATTCAATTGCAATTTTGTTAAATGTCACAAATGTAAATGACATGTTGTAAGGATCTCTAACAAGATTTTCTAACTTAATTCACAGTATATTTTAGCCTTCTGCTTTAGCTATCCTTTTTTTCATATTGATGTATTGACATAATTTTTTTCCTTCAATGTTAATGTAGAAAGGCTTACTGTGGGGAATAAAAATCCCTTATCCACAAGTATAAATGAACAGATGCGTACTATATTTTGCCTGTGGGTTACATTATATATATGCATGCTACTTACTGTTATGGGTAAATATGTGTATCCTTAATGCCAAGTTTTCTGAAAGCCCCTTTTTCATGTATTTTAATAAAAAATCTAGGGCTTAAATTTTATTTAAGCTGTTGGATTAAAGACAAAAAGACTAGTTCTCATTATGGTCTAACTTGGCTGAAGTGACAATGAAGAAGCATCCAGAGTCAGCTCCATTTGGCAACACTAAAAAGAGAAATCTCTCTTACCATGTTTTCAAAAACAACTTTCAATTAAATTTCATTTGGGATTAGGGCCTGTCCTAGTTACATACTTCAGAAAATTAAGATTTATAACAAAAGAATCTTAATGTTTTAATACCATTAGCCAGAGCTATAAACTATTTTTTTCCCATTGTGTAAAATTCAGTGTTCCTTTTCAAATGGTATGAAAATGTTCTCTCCAAACCTTCTGGTGTTGGCAGTCAGGTTTGGTTAGGTGGAAAAATATTTACTCAGTTAAAGATTATATGAGTCTCTTTGGCTTTTCACTTTTTATAAGTAATTTAGGCCTTCAGGCACTTGTGTCTATGAGAAGTTTCGAATAAATTTTTTAACTGAATAGTATAGGTGCCCATGTTGAAAGATTATCTTAAAATTGGGAGTAAAAGATTAGATGAACAAATGGCTGATGGAAATCACTTTTTAAAATTTATCAACCTTTATGTGTTTATGTAAAAAACAAAAGGCCATTTTTCTCAGTTCATATTATATACCATGTAAAATAAATATCAAAGTAAACCTTTGAGACACTATTGTAAAAATTGGCACATTCAAACCATTTAAAATTTCAAAGCACTGCTAAAACATTAAACCTTTTAGATATGTTCTCAACTCAATATTATTATCCCTATTTTATAACCAGTGTTATGGACATCCAAGGACAATGTTGATTTTGTTAATAAATGGTGCATCAAATAAGTATGTGGTAAAAAATGAAAAGTTGATACATTTATTCTTTCCTTATTATGTAAAGTCTGTTTGTAATAAAAAGGAGTTCTGTACATAGGGCAATAGATTTACGCACAATGAATTCATAATGGTTTCCCAGATGTTCATATTTAACTAGCAACCATTATGAAAGGAGTAATGCTATCAAAGGTTATCTTTCTGATTTACAGTTTTCACCATTCCTAGCTGGGTGATTTTATAGTCTGCCAGGAAAATTAACCATGTCACCTCCAGATCATAGCTATCATAATATAGATAGAATATAATTCCACACAGTTCTATCATATTTTGAAATGAAAACTAGATATGACTTGATTTCACTTAATGGTTGGTGCATTGTCATAGACATATGGAATTTCCCAAAATCTGAAGGAAAATGAACAGTTTGTCAAAGTCGGTATATCTGAAGGGAAATGAACAGTTTATCAAAGTCGGTAGACGGTTTTAAATGCTGTACAAAAATACAGCTGTCAACAGAGATGAAATATATGACTACAAAAGCACTCTCAAGGACTCCTTGTCCAATAATTAATTTTTCTTTTTTATAATGCCATCCAGTATGCCTTTGTGTCAAACTTCATTTTCTAAGAAAAGCATCTTTTTGAAACAAGCTAACCCTGTAGTAAAGTGGAAAATACTAAATCAGTACCAACTTTATAGATGGACTAGAAATTTTAGGGACTTCTTTACAGTCTCAATAATGAAATATAGCCATGAATGCATGTGCCTTCTTAAGCTCGAGTGGCTTATTATAATCATACTAAGTTCTCATACCATGTAATTCCATTGTAGTTTATGACTTAATTCCATAAGAATTATAACTGAAAGAGTCTTGCCTAATCAAAATAAAATTTAATTACATATTCACATTATAATCTAAAGAACAAAGGTTTTAGTTTAAAATCAGCATTATTTCTTTGTCCTGAATGGAAAATAAAGAATTACTATTTTTTCCTCAGTTGTGACATTCTTGCCAGAACTCATGAATGTTTCTATATTCCTCTAATGTCCAGATTTAGATATTTCCTTATCCAACTATTTTTCCTTCTATATCTTCTAACCCTTTGTATTAGTTTGCTAGGGCTGCCATAACAAAATGGCACAGACTGGGTAGCTTAAACAACAGAAATTTATTTTCTCACGGTTCTGGAGCTAGAAGTCCAAGATCAAGGTGATGGCAGGTTGGTTTCATCTGAGGCTTCTCTCTGTGGCTTGCAGATGGTTGCCTTCTCGCTGTGTCCTTACAAGGTCTTTATTTTGTGTTGTGCATCCTTGGTGTATTTCTTAGTGTCCACATTTCCTGTTCTCTTAAGGACACCAGTCAAACTGGATTAGGGCTCACCCTAAAGGCTTCACTTTATCCTAATCACCTTTCTAAAGGCTTTATCTCCAAATACAGTCACATTCTGAGATACTAGGGGTTAGGGCTTCAACACATGAACTTTAGGGAGACACAATTCAGCCCATATTGCCCTCTATGTTTCACTCCCACTCTCTCTCCATCCTTTGCTTTTTCTTATTTCCTTACTTTTTTCTTAAACATTTATTGAGCACCTGCTTTGTATGCTAGCCAGTGGGCTAGAGGCTGAAGATACAATGATTAATGAATGAAATATAGTTTTTTTCCCTTAATGATCTAAGGGACAAAGCAAGGAAGTAACTAATTACATTACAGAAGGGTAATGTTCTGATCAGAGTGCACATAAGATGCTATGAAAGAATAGGGCAAGGCCGTTGAAACCAGCCGTGAGGAGTTAAGGAAAACCTTTGCTGTAAAAGCAGCCTTTTAGCCAAGTCTTGAATGACCAGTAGCAATTAGGAGAAAAGTATTGAGAGAATATTGCACAAAGAAGAAGCAACATATACAAGAGCCCATAGATGGGAAAGACTTGGCATAATTGGACCCTGCAAGTAATCCAGTAGAGTTTAAGTAAAGCAGTTTTGAAGGTTGAGACAGGAACAGTAAGTAATGGAGAAATGCTGAATCAGCATTTGGTACCACTTACAAATAAATTTATATAAAAATAAATTTATGCTTGGAAAAATAAGTCATATTAAAATCAAGATAGAAATGACAAACTTGGAAAAAATATTAGGAACTCAGTGTAGAAATAGCTAGTTTCCTTAATATAGAGAGTTCTATGAATCAGTGTGAAAAGGCCAGTAAGATAGTAGAAAAATGGACAATGGACTAGAGTTGAAAGAAAAAAAATGTAGCCATTATTTAAAAAAGCAAGTATTGGTGAACATATGCAGAAACTGGAACCCTTGTTGGTAAGAATGTAGAATGGACAGCCACTATGGAAAACAATATGGAGTTTCCTCCAAAAATTAAAAATGGGATTATCATATGATCTAGCAATCTGACTTCTGAGTATATATCCCAAAACACCCTGAAATCAGGCTCTTAGATATCAGCATTTCCGTGTTTATTGCAGCATTTTTCACAATAGCCAAGATATGGAAGAAAATGTGGTCTATACAGGCAACTTAATATTATTTGGTGTTAAAAAAGAAGGAAATCTTACCATGTGCTGCAACGTGGATGAACCTGAAGGACATTATACTAAGTGAAATAAGCATGCCATAAAAGGACGTATACTACATGATTGCACTTATATGAGGTATCTAAAAGAGTCAAACACAAGAAAACAGAGTAGAATTGTGATTTCCAAGGGTTGGGGAGAGGAAAAAATAGTGGTTACTGTTCAGTGTGTATAAAATTTCCATTATGCAAAATGAACAAGTTCTAGAGATTGGCTGTACAGCATTGTGCCTATGGTTAACAATATTGTATTGTACATTCAAACATTTTTTAAGAGGTGATATGGTTTGGCTGCGTGTCTCTACCCAAATCTCATTTCAAATTGTAATCCCCATAATCCCCATGTGTCAAGGGAGGGACCTGGTGGGAGGTGATTGGATCATGGGGGTGGTTCCCCCATGCTGTTCTTGTAATAGTGAGTGAGTTCTCAGGAGATCTGAAGGTTTTATAAGGGGCTCTTTGCCCTTCTCTCTCTCTCTCTCTCTCACCTGTCGCCATGTAAGACATACTTTGCTTCTCCCTCTGCTATGACTGTTAAGTTTCCTGAGGCCTACCCAGCCATGTGAAACTGTAAGTCAATTAAACCTTTATATATATATATTACCCAGTCTCGGGCAGTTGTTTATTGCAGTGTGAAAATAGACTAATATAAGATAGTAGCTCTCATGTTAAATGTTCTTACCATAAGACAAATAAATAGAAGGTATTATGGATAGAACGTTGTACCCAACAGAAAATGCAAGTAGTTATTAAACATGAAAAAAAAATGTTGAACTTCACTAAAATAAATGTAGAACAACACTACTACAAGATCCCTTTTCATCCTTGGTATTGCCATGTATTTAAACATTTGATGATAGTATATTATAAAGGCAAAGAAAAACAGACACTCACCTACATTGCTGGTGGGAGTGTTAACTGTTACAATCTCGACAGAGCAAAATTTGGCAATATCTCTCAAAATTATAAACACACAATCCCAGCAATTTAATTTCTAGGAAATATTCATACATGTGTGAAATGGTGTTTATACAAGTTTTCATTACAGTACTAATTGTAATGACAAAAGTTTAACATCTAATAGTTAATAATATTCATTAAGTATTTCAGGGGAGGTGTAGTGATATCTGCAATTTATTCAGAAATTAATAAAAAATTACAATGGATTGATAGAGTAATGAAGGGATGATTAGATATATGATAAAGCAAGTAATACTAAAATTTATAGAAACTATCTGGTTTGTGTGTGAGTGTTTAATATAAAATTATTTCAACTTTTGTGTACATTTGAAAACTTTTATAATAAAATGTTGGGGAAAAAGATTGCTAATAATCTCAAAGTCTGACCACAGGGACATGGTTTACTTAGTGATAGTGCATCCATATTATGGAACGTGACAGCTGTTTAAAAAAAGAATGAGACAGATGTTTGTGTCCAGATAGGGAAGGCTCTGCAAGATATATTATGAAGTGAAATAAGAAAGATGTCAAAGACTATGTATAAGACCACCATTTGTATATAGTAGCTCTGAAAGGATGTGCAAAAAAGTGGGAAAAAATATAGCCTCTGTTAGGAGAACTTCTTGTGGAGGAAGGAGTGGAGGGGAGGCATCTTTTTGTCTACATTTTTGAATTTTGAATCATGTGCATTCACTGTCCACTCAGAGGTAGAGTTTAAAAACGTAATACTTATTGGGCCAGATACTTTTGATGTCTTACTTTATGTAATTCTCACTGTCAGCCTGCAAGGTAGGTATTATTATTATTATTGCCATTTGCACTTGAGAAAAGGAGAGGTTCTGAGAAGCTTAATAATTTATCGAGCACCATACAACTAATAAAGGAGAAAGGCCTAGTTGAGACATAGGTGTAACTTTGCGCTGCCAGTAATGAGAGGAGTGTGGCATTCCAGACAGAGGAGTCAGCCTAAACAAAAGGCACAAAGGTGGGAGAGTGAAGTGCTCATTGGGCACCTGTGGGCAGTGCAGAGTAGTTGGAGTGTAAGATGTATTGTGGAGAGTAATGGGAGAGAATGTAGATGAAAACTACGGGCCAGACTGTAAAGGAAACTTAGACACTACATTATGAAATATGTACTCTGTCTTACAGATACTTAGGAACCATAGGTGATGTTAAATAAAGCTTTTAAAAATTACTTTTTGATCCTGTATGGTGAAGGATAGGCAGGTATAAAAAAATGACAAGTTTGGGCAACTGGCTTAATGGGGAGCCTGTATTACCTATGTTGTTTCATGAGTGTCTGTGAAGTAATGAATAAGAAATATTCTATGAACTGCAAAGCGTTTTTCATTATAAATTACATTTTATATACACCTATGAAGAAGATCCTACTTTTCTGTATTAGAAACCTACCAAATAGAACTATACACAGATAATTTGCTTTAGAAAGAATTGTGTCCAAAGAGGACTTATTTCTGACATAAAAGTGCAAACAGACTGCTTCCCATTTTTTTCTCTAAATCACATCTTCCTTTTAAAATGAAAGTAATACAAATAGATGGCACTATTGAGGGATATCTGCGTTATCAGAATTTTCTCAACTTCTTTGTTGCAATATTTAGTGTACATGTATGTTATTTACTAGCAAAATTTCCCTTGCATTTTAATGCATGCTGACTCATTCGAATTCATGTAAATATAGTGTTACTGATTTACATTCAAGGATGATTTTACATTGTTATTTATAAAAGTAAAAAATTGGAAACAACTTAAATATCCACAATAACAGTTTGTTTAAATAAATTATTGTGCATTTATATTATGGGATGTTATGCAGGCATCGAAAATAGGATTTCAAAGTGTTATTAATGGCCAATAAAAAATAGAAAACAAAATTGTATCTACAGCGTGACTCTCACTTTCTTAAGAACATGAGTGACTTCCAGGTTGTTAAATCCAACTATTAATCCTCAGCCATCACTGTACTTGACCTGCCTGGAGCATTTGAGTGTAGATCACGATCACTCCCGCCTTCTTTAAATACTGTCTTCACTTGGCTTCTGGGACAGCACTCCCTGTTGCATCCTTCTTAACTTCTCTTGGTTTCCTCATTCCCACTCATCTTCTCTAGGCCTATAAATGTTAGCATAACCCAGGACTCAATCCAATTTTCTCTACCATTCCCCATCTATACCTTCCTCATCCAGTTTCAGGACATTAAGTCCCAAACATACATCTTCAGCTTGGGTATCTCCCCTGAACTCCAATCTGCCCAGGAATTCCACCTGCTTGTCAAGTAAGTGCACCATACTGAACTTATAGAAGATAAACTTCTGGTTCTTTCCTTTACAAACATTCTTTCAACAATCTTCACTGTTTCAGAAAATGGCAAGTCTGTCTGACTCCCGTTGCTCAGGCCAAAAGTCATGCCATCATCATGGGCTCTTCTCTTTGACATCTCACATTTTGGTTACCCAGGGAGTGAGAGAGCTGCTGTAATCGCCTGTGGCCTGTACATCATAGAGGGGTGATTCTCCTGAGAAATGAAGGACTGAGTTTCTCAGTGCAGCTGTAGAAGGCTTGGAACCTAACAATGGTTGGTCTGATAGTGAGGGAAGGAGATAATGCCCCATAGAATTCAAATTTTGGAATAGATTTCTCCCTTGTCTTAATCCATATTCTTATGTCTCCCATTGTTTCAATTCAAAACTTCAGGTTTATTTTTTTCATTTGGAAAATGGGCATAATAACTGCCTGGGCCTCATATTGTCTTCTTACGTGGATGAATTTTTTAAAGTCAGTTAGGCTCTAATTAATATATTAGTATTTTATATTATAAAATAAAGAACATAAAGGTTTATTATGTAAACTTTTTTTTTTTTTCTCGAAACTGAATCTTGCTCTGTTGCTCCGGCTGGAGTGCAGTGGTGTGATCTCGGCTCACTGTAACCTCTGCCTCCTGGGTTCAAGCGATTCTCCTGCTTCAGCCTCCTGAGTAGCTGGGATTACAGGCACGCACCACCATGCCCGGCTAATTTTTTATATTTTTAGTAGAGATAGGATTTCACCATGTTGGCCAGGCTGTTCTCAAACTCCTGACCTCATGATCCGCCTGCCTCGGCCTCCCAAAGTGTAAACCCTTAAGAAAATATTAACTATTACGTATCTGTTACTTATTTTTATCTCTGGTGATATATATATATATATATATATATTCTATTTATAATAGAGATACTTACATAAATTCATTACTACTGAATGAAGCATTTTAGAGATATGAGAAGTTTAGCAAAAGCTTTGTTCTGAAGCTGCTTGTGATGTGAGTCGGTGGAGTTTTTAAGGAACATTATTAAAAAATTTCTTGCTAGTTTGAATAATTTAAACAAATTACGTGTTTTAGTTTTTGTCTATTTTCTTGCCAGTTTATATCAGGATGGTTAGAATTATCTGCCTCATTTTTTTTCTTTAAATGTTTTAAAGTGTGGAGTCCTCTCTTCTGTTACACAGTACAGTTGCATATTATCCCAAGTGTGCATTCAATTTATATATACACCATGCTATTCTATTGGGGAAAATATGGTCCTTCATCTAAAAGCCTAACATAAATTTGACACACTTTCATGAAATGTGAAATGGTTGAGACTTCTAATCTTAAATTATTTTCTAAATGTTCATTTATATTAAAAGCCTCAGTAGGCATATGTACTCCAAATGTTAATATCCTATGGGATTACTTACAATGGTCATTTGGACATAGCTACAAAGGAGACTATGAAAAATTTATCAGAGTTGGAATGGGGCTTGATAAGTCATCTTGGCAGAAACAGTCCTATATTGTTCCAGGCAGATGGGTATCACTCTTATTGCTTTTAAAGATATTTGAGGAAGAAAGGTTATATGACCAATTGGTATCTTATTTTGGTATTTAATAATCGTAGCTGTGAGGAAATCTTTTCTTAATCTTTCTTTATAGGTGTTACTATTTAAGCCTTCCTTCTCCCCCTCCCCCCACCCACCTTTTTATTATGTGCTTGGTACAGAACACCTGGCCTATAAAATAACTTTTTGCACTTATTTTTGAGTTGTCTCCTAATCTTTCATTTTCTTAAGCTAATGTTCTCAAAGATTCAACTTTAAGAACATCTTTGAATCTTAAAGATTCAAAGGCAATCACATGCTTTATATATTTTAATCTGACTTCAGAACTGAGATTAGAACTGCCCTTCTCCCCTCCCATCCTGTCCTCTCCCCCTCCCCTCCCCTCTCCTCTTCTCTCCTTTTTTTCTCTCTCTCTTATTTCCTTTCTTCTACTAATTCTGTCATTTAACAAATACTTTTTCTAAACCTACCCACATCTGCCACTATGCTACATATTGTGAATGCAATGGGGAACAAGATACATGCAGTCCCTTTTCAGATGGAGTTCACAGACAAGTGCAATTCTGTCCCTCATTTAGGATAATGTGCAACAGTTGCCTGTCTTTGTTTGCCAGTGTCTAAGACCAGCCCATCACAAAATCATAATCATACAATTTTTTAAAAAATGATGAGTCCATCTAGGTTTTTAATTAGTGTCATAACATTGAACTTGAAAGTTCTACATTTTGTTCAACATCACTTTACTGTGAGCCAAATAAGAGCCACAGAGGAATTCCATTCAGGAATGAAGGAAGAGACCTACATAGGCAGTCTTTGAAGGGGTTTACTAACCAGCCCCACCACCCCCACCAAAAGTGAATGTCTTGCCAAAGAAAAAGTAGTCATTCTAAAATGATTGTATTCCAGGACCCAGGGGAAAATGTGCAATGCCTTTGAGAATGGGTGGAGGGTGATAGTAAATCAGGAAACTGGCAGTTATATTTAGGTATTAAGCTAACAATGAGAATATTTGACATTATTGGTGCTAATGTTTCTTTTTTTTTCCTTAAATTTTTGCATAGTTTTCCTCTGTATAAACAGTGTCTCAAAGGGACATTCCTAACTGGAGTAGAATATTGGGAAAGCAGTAGAGGGGAATTATGGGAAACGGGCCTCCACCAAAAGACAAGGCTGTAGTCTTTTAACTCTTCGCTAAACAATGCCAGAATTTAAAGAAACATCGGCACCAGTAATGTCAAATATTCTCATTGTGGGCTGCTACAGCCACTACCACCATCATTACTAACAACTCACAAGCGACTGGTAGGAAAACACTAATAAAGTTCATTAGAATTATACCAAACACTGATGCCAAATAACAACATGCACTAATAATCCTAGCCACATGTACTGAGTATTCACTATGTGCCAGACACTGTAGCAAAGACCTTATCATACATTATCTCATTGGGTCATCACAACATATCCACATGGTAGAAAACTATTAATGTCCCCGTCTTACAGATGAGGAAATAAAGGCATGGAAAAATCATGTAATTTTCCTTAGGTTACACAGCTTGTAAGTGATGGAGTTATTCAAACACAGATCTGTCTATTTGCATAGAAAACAATCATAACCACGAAGCTCTCGTTCCTCTTCAGAATCTCTGACCTTTTACCTCACTCACGAACCCTCATTTCAAGCTGTTCATCAATCAGAATTCATTATTTTTCCCAAGTCCAGCACATACACAGTTGGCAACTGAAGACAGGATAAGAGACTTACTAATAAAAGCTTTCAACATAGTGCTTACTTAAAATACAGAGACCACTCAAAATTAAAATTCAGACTTTCAAAGAATGGTGATTCATTTTGCAGCTGCAACTGCTATTAACTAATTAACTCCTCTCACTATTGACTGTTTACTCTGTTTTAAGGTTGCAGAAATATCCAGTTAATCCCACTGTTATCAATTGTAGAGACATTAGATTTACATATAATCATAGCTCAAAATCATGCTTGTGGCTGTAATAAGTGGTTGCATTCTTTTATCAGTAGATTTAGTTTCCTAGTGGCCAGTAATTTTGAACTCTCAATGTGTGCTGTGATTGAAATTAAATATTCATTATGATCTTTTGAAGTTTACATTGGAAAGTACTTCAAAAACTATCAGTACATCAAATTATAATGTATCTCTTTTTAAAAACCTGATAGTGGTAATCCTTTGTGAATTTTGCACTTTACAATTCTTTCATCAGTGCAGATGTTAGCAACTCACATGGGACATCTAAAAAATGCCTTCTCATAAAAGCTGTGGAAGAAAGTGAGCCATAAATCATGCACTTTAAATATGGGGAGAGTGTCTTGCTATGGATAGTACAGTTGCTCAAGAACAAATGATTGCAAAAGAAAAGGTTTAATACTTTATTAGCATTACCCTATCATAGCACTTTCTTATTGATTTGTTTACAGCTGATTGGACACCTTCTTTTAGGAGTATCATTTAGGATTTACTGTTTTGTATTTTTCAATAGCTTTTTTTAATTACCAGGAAAAATATTCAAAGAAAATTATTATATTCATTGTGTGTGTGTGTGTGCGTGTGTGTGTCTTTGGGACAGGTGTGCCCTCAGATGACATTCACATTTATTACATTTTATATTTCATCTCTCATAGCTCTTGGACTTGACTGATGGTTAACAGTAAACATGTATAATTATTCTTTCATGCAACTTGGCCATTGGCAGTGATTTTCATAGCAGTAATTTAACTGCTGAGGCTGCAAGTCAAGATTCATCAGTTTTATTAGGATGCTGAACCTTAAAAGCTTATGGTTGATGATGTTATTGACTCTCTGCATTTCCTCTGTAGTGAAGGAAAACTCTGTAGTGAAGTGCAGCACTTTTTAATATAGTTCACATGTGGGTGGCTATAAGCTATGAGCTGGAAATTCTGTCAGAGCTCAGTAAGTGACCAACCCCGTCCCTCCACTCTGCCACTTCAGTGGTTGAGCATTTTAGTTGCCTCAGAATGCTTTAGTCTTTCACTTTGAAAACATAAACTTACAGACTTACTTTGTTTTCTGATTTTTTGGTTTTTTAGAATACTCACCCTTTTCCAATTTCTAGGCATGTGTTGCATGAAATTTTGTCCACCTTTTTATTATGAAAATGTTTCAAATATAGAAAAGTCGAAAAACAGTTGGAAAAAAGACATCTTTTGCCTTAATGTATCAATTGTTACCATTGCTTCTGACTTATTTTCTCTTCTTATATATAGATATAAATGTATAGAATTTATTTATTTTTAAATTCTTATTTATTTTTTAATTTTTTCTCATTTTATTTTTCCTGAATCATTTGAAAGTTGCTAAGTTGTAGATATTATGACATTTTATCCCTTAGTACTTCAGCATACATCACTTAAAAATAAGGATATTCTGTTTTATAATCAAAATACATTATTACATCTAAGATAGGTAATGATAAATGCACACTGTGATCTAACATAAAGTCCGTATTTCAGTTTTCTCAGTTGCCTTGAAAATTCTCTTAGTTTTGATTCTCTTTTTAATTCAGGATCCAATTAAAATCTACTCATTGTATTAGGTTGTTATGCCTTTTTAGTTTAATCTAAAGTTTCCTTCCACCATTTCTTCCTGGCTCTGTTTTTTTTGTTCTTTGTGACCTTGACTTTTTTGAAGAGTTCAGGTCAGTAGAATATATATGAAAGTCTGGATTTGTCTCACTGTTTCCTTATTAAATTCAGGTTAAACCAGTGGTTCTCAAACTTTAGGGTATTTCAGAGCCATCTAGAGGGATTGTTAAACATAGATGGCTTGGCCCACCCCCAGAGTTCCTGGGATCTGTGTTGGAGCCCAGTCATTTGAATTTCTGACAAGTTCACAGGTAATACCCATGCTGCTGTCTCAGGACTACACTTTGAGAACCACTGGGTTTCACATTTTTCACATAGATGACATGTGCATTCCTTATTGCATTACATCAAGGACACATGGTGGCATCTGGTTTTACTATTAGTGCCAAGTTTGATCATTTGGTTGACATAGTGACTGCTAGATCTCTCCGTTGTAAACGTTCATTTTTTCTCCTTTGTAATTAATAAGTTATCTGTGGGATTTATTCTCCGAAATTAATAAATAATCATTAAGGGGAAGGTGATATAAATTTCTGTTCCTTAACAACCAGGTTTTAACATCCAGTGATGAACCTTGCCTGAATTAATTGTCATTATTCTTTAAAAAACCTTTTTTGTTATTATTCCTTCTTCTGTCCCACCCTCTCCTCTCTCTTCCTTGAATCATCCTTTCTCTCTGCCCTACTTTCTTCCCTCCTCCTCTCTCTCTTTCTCCCCTCCTCCTCCTCTCTCTCTCTCCTTCCCTTCCTCCCTTTCTCCGACACACATGCACACAGTTTTTCTCTGTCTCACGCACACTCACAAACACAGAGTGTCTCTGCTACTTCTCTTTCTCTCTCTTCCTCTACCTCTCCTCCTTTCCCTCTCTTTACCTCCCAGTGTTATGATTTATTACCATTGTTATTCTTTTTGAAGCTTCCAGATTCTATTTTTTTTTTTTTTAATTGAGAACCTCTCCTGTGTTCTTTTGAGATGATGCCATAGCTATTGTTAAGCACTTCCTGGCTTTCTGGCAAAAGGTATTCAAATCTTACCTTGTTCTTTTTCTGCCCTAGATCTGGAATCAACCATTTCTTTTAGTTGGTTTCTTTTAATAGGGAATGTTACTTAGAAGCCAGTATGTGGGTTTTTGGGGTTCTTGTTGCTATTTGGAATGTCATTGCTACTAAGACAGACCATAGATTTAATTTTTTAAGAAGTGATGAGATCATGCTGTCAAACTCCAGTTCAAATGCGGCACCACAGGTTTCTTCGTCATCTCCCCCCAGATCCTATTGGCATCCACATTTATCTACAGTGAGAACCCTGATACTTAAAAAAATAAAAGTATCTACACACACACACACACACACACACACACACACACACACACTCTCTCTCTCTCTCTCTGTCTAATTTGCTCCAATACATACAAAATAGATTCAGAATTACAGCAATAATACTTCAACCAACAATAACAAAACTATTGAGAAAATTAGATTTTCTTACAATTATTGTTCTTCAAATTTAGTAGAGTGTACACAGTCTGAGTGCTGAATGCAAGAGTTCCTTTAATTATCATTTTTGTTTGTATTATCAACTTGATATAGAGTGTACTACAATTGCTTCTTTATTGTTCCCTTTTAGGGTTTGCTTTTTCCAACTATTTTAATTTAATTTTTGAATATGTAAATTATTTCCATAGTCAAACTACGTAAAAATGGAAAAGTTTCCATTCTATTTGTATTTATTAGTTTCAGGTTTATTTTCCTGTGCTTCTTTTTGATAAAAGTAAATAAAAATATAAACATTTACCCCTATTTATTATACAAAAGAGGCATATTATTCATTATACATTCTTTCGCATCTTTTTAAAAAAAAAAAAAAAAAAAAACCTAACATTATATCCTGGGAATCACTCTAGTGTCAACTCATAAAGATCTTCCTTCTTTTTTCTCACAGGTACATATAACCCATTGTGCATGCACTGTAGGCAATTTAACCAGTCTCCTAGGGGTGGACGTTTAGGTTGTTCCCAAAGTTTTGCTGTTATAAGTAACGGAAGTAGCTTAGCTGTCTTGATTCAGTATCTCTCATGAGTTTGAAATGAAGCTATGGGCTAGTTTTCATAAGGTTTAGTTGGGGCTAGAAAATCTACTTCCTAGCTCACTCACGTGGTTGCTGGCAGGCTTTTGTTTCTTGCTGTTTCTCCATAGGCTACCTGAGAATCCTCAAGACATGGCAGTTGGCTTCCCTCTCCCCAGGGCTGCTTTCTGACATGGTAGCTATCTTCCTATAGAATATGATGAGAGAGAAAGCATATTCATCTACCTATCCCCACATCTAAGGCAAAAACCATAGTCATTTTATAACCTAATGTTAGCAGTGACATCCAATCCTGTCTGCTATATTTTATTAAACTAGAAGTGAGTCACCACGTCCAGCCCATACTCAAGGGAAGGGGAGGGAATAATCTCTACCTACTGAAAAGAGAAGTGTCAAAAAGATGTGAACATATCTTGAAAACTACCACATTGTCTTATTCACAGTCCTCAAGCTCACAACATTTGTTCTATGTATGATAGCACCTGTGCTAGATGCTGTTACAAATATTATCTCATTGGAGTCCTAACAACCATCTTGTACTTGCTCTAGAGTGGAACTACACATCCATTGAATTGCAGCTTTGTAGTTCTAATGATGGTTCCAGGTTATAAATCTATTTGTATAATTATATTCAATATTTTAAAAAATTTGAGTAGTTTGTCTTAGCAGTTTTTCAGTATCTTAGCTTTTGTTTTTCAGTATCTTAGCTTTTGTTTAAAGCTTTGAGGACAATGATTTATTTTTATTTTTATTTCTATTTTCTATTTTTGAAACAGTTTCACTTTGTCACCCAGACTAGAGTGCAGTGGTGCAATCTCAGCTCACTGCAACCTCTGCCTCCCATGTTCAAGTGATTCTCATGCCTCAGCCTCCCAAGTAGCTGGGATTACAGGCATGCACCACCATTCCCAGCTAGTTTTTGTATTTTTAGTAGATACGGGGTTTCACTATGTTGGCCAGACTGATCTCAAACTCTTGACCCCAAGTAGTCCTCCCACCTTGGCCTACCAAAGTGCTGGGATTACAGGCGTGAGCCACCACACCTGGCCAGGACAATGATTTTAAAAGAAAGCTTGTTTGGAGTTGGGACATGGGTAGTGATAGATAAAAAAAAGATTGGCTATGAATTGATTGGTGAAGCTAGGTGATGGGCCAGTACCTGGGGAATCACAGTTGTATTTAATCTACTTTTATGTATTTGTTTAAAGTTTTCCTATATGCAAAATATAAAAGAAAAAGAAAAAAAAAACTTCTCTCTCCCTATATTTTCATTTTTTGTTTTTAAAGATTTATTGTGATCAGAGAATATGTGTTTTTGATCATTGGGAAAAAACAGACTTGTTATTCTTCTGAGAACTATGAGGTTTTCTGGGTCATCAGGAAGAACCTCAGGTTCCTAATGTGTAGCCCTTCTTCTGTGATAGGATTCCAAAACTTTATTATACACAGAATCACCTGTAGAGCATGATAAAATGTCCCAGTGCCCAATACCAGCCTGTCTTAGTCTGTTTTGTATTGCTACAACAAAATACCTGAGGCTGGATAATTTATAAAGAAAAGAGGTTTATTTGGCTTATGATTCTGTTGGCTGAAAAGTCCAAGACTGGGCAGCTACATCTGGTGAGGGCCTCATGCTACTTCCACTCAAGGTGGAAAGCGAAAGAGGAGCAGCCTTGTGCAAAGGGATCATGTAGAGACTGAGGATGCATTAGAGAGAAAGCAAGAGAGATAAACCTAGGAAGCCATGCTCTTTTTAACAACCTACTCTCTGCTCTTCAGGAAGTAATCTATTCCCCCTCCTCACCTCCCCACCCTGCCCCCTGCCCACCTCCCAGGAGAACTCATTCAACCCTATCCCACCTTTAATGCTAAAGGGCATTAATCTATTCATGAGGGATCTGCCCAGATGACCGAAATGCCTCCTCCTTACACTGCCACATTGGGGATCAAATTTCAACAGGAGTTTTGGTAGAGACAAACCATATTCAAGCCACAGCATAGCCATTATAATTTAGAATATTTGGACAGAATAAAGAAATCTGCATTTTAAACAAGTACCCCTGGGTGTTTCTGATTTCAGTGATAGATGGACCCTAATTTGATATATCTTGTGTGGATTTATAGCGAGGACATCCTTACAAGTAAGGCAGGACAATGGATACAAAGATGAATGTGATGTTCTTATATTATGCTCCATTTCCTCCAGAAACTTGTAAACTAATAGAGGAGACAGATATGCAATAAGTGTTATAATAAAAGTAAACAGAATTGGGCTGTTTCCATAATACCAGGTCTCAACAGGGAGTGAAGATCATATGGAACAAATTTCTTGTCTGGATGAGCAAAATAAGAGAGAGCTTTGGAAATATAGAGAAATAGATAATTGTTTGCTTTTTTTAAAGAATCAAATGTTTCAAGCTAGTCTTGGCAAGTGCTGAAAATTGTTCATTTTATAGATGATGTCTGATGTGTACCAGGGTTTTAGGTTATGAATTAAAGAGGAATCCACACGCTTTGAATACAAAATGTGCAAATGATGAAGATATTTTAAGAACTAACGCATTGTGGTTCAGAAGATCAACTCACTTAAATGTATCCGTAGACCTTAGGGGAACTCAGGGGTGCAATGGGCAGTCATTATCTTAATTTTTCCAATCTGTTCAGGAATACTGAGAGAGTGTTTAAGAATCCAGACTCTTGAGAATTAGGGTGTTACCATTTGGCCACTTCATTATTCAAGTAAAATCGATTTTGTGAAAAAGATTGTATACTACTCTTTGCATTGCTGTGGAAGGAATAGTGTTTGGGGAGAGAACTAACAGTTAATTGAATGTCTAATGTGAAATATTTTCTTCACAACCAAATTATGAGATATAGGTAGTATCACCATTTTGATGACAGGGACACAGATAATGACTAAATTATTAAAGGTAATGACTTTTACAGCTAATTCATAATTATTGATCATGTATATATCCCCAGGTGATCAAATCAGTTTCCTTTTGGTATGGAGTTAAATTAGTATTGTTGAGATTAACCTTTTCTAATAATAAGCAAGAGGAAGCTTCTAGTTCAGTAGTTTCAAAATAATAATAATGGCTGACTTACATTAAGCACTTGTGAATTAGGTACGGTGTTTAGTGTACATATATACACACACACATATATAGAGAGATATATACATACACATATATATACATAAATATGTAGATATACACACATTATATATCTCCCCCTAAATTAAAACAATAATCTCATTACATAGATGGCTGTTTATTTAGGATAAGGGAAAGCAAATCCAATTTATGCAATTGCTAGACCAAGTTACACAACCATTGCATATCTCCTACTACTACATTACTTGTGAGTAATCTCTTAAAGAGGTAAGATCAGAGGAAAAATAAAACAACCAAGTCAAACTTTTTGGAGAGGATGATTATTTAAAATGAGTCTTTGGATTAAACACTAATGATTGAAAGTTATTAGGTTATTAGTTTTGCCATTAAAATGGCAAAAAGCACAATTACTTTTGCATCAACCCAATATATTTCTATTTTCAGAGAGTTGTCAATATAAATAGCATGATTTGCTTGCCTTAGTTTGTATCTGCAGTTTTAAAAAATTGCTTTTGTCTTGAGGGAAATAAAACAAGGATATAAAAGTTGAAATGCAACTAAAAAATCCAGGCGATTAGAGAAACATTCACAACCCCATCACGTGTTCCTAAACAAGAGTCCAGAACTGACTCCAATTTAGTCCAAAATCACTGAAGAGGAAAGTTTACTTCTAGTTTGGAAAATACAGATGCTTCAAATGCAGATGAGTTCATTTAGCTGGAACAAATTGTATCTTTTGTCTTAATCTCAGTGTTCTAAATGAGTCATATGGCTCTCCTGAATACCTCCTGTGGAATTAGTGTAGGAGATGATTTGTCAGTGAAATAATGAATCAGTGACCTCCTGTTCAGACTACACCAGGAACTAACTTATAACTAAATTATTTGAGAATAAGCCCTCAAATTTTATGTCTCGTTATTCAGAACTTCTGTTTCATGCATCGACATAAATGGCTGCTTAGTAAACACTGTTAAAATTGTATACTAACTAGAGGCAGAGCTTTGCTCTCATTAAATCTTTACAGGTTGACTGTAAAGGCTACTTATGATCATACATTCTTAGAATTCTTTCTCCAAGCCTCACCTGCCAGTAGAAGAATTTTTAAAAACCTGCATAGCTTGTAAGTATATGCAAAAAGTATTGCTTACCCTCTTTTATCTGTTTGACACTTGTCTTTAGACTGCAGTATACCCTTCTTGCTTGTCTGCCTATTTCTTATATGTACTTCTTGGAATTTCAGCTGGATGATAAGTGGGGCCCACTGCTGGGGCACAAGCATATGAAGACAGATGTGCTGGGTCAGGGCTGGCAGAAGTTGACTGCCCAGGTGGTAGGCTAGGGAGAAGCACTGAAAATCCTCTTGAGAAATAGCTCAGGCAGCATTCACTTCTGGAGTTCACTTCGATCTGGTTACTGTGGGGATGGTCCAAAGAAGTCTATTAAAAGAACAGCTGAGAAACATCCCAAGACAGGGGAGGGGAGGGGGGAGAATGCATTCCTGTGCCTCACCCAACCCCTGCAAAAAATAAAATAAAATAAAATAAAAAGCCAGATCTGATAAAGCACTCACAATAACAAAAATTTTTTGTAAGAACTTCTAACATATTAGCTGTTACGAACACAGGCCTGAATCTGGGGCAGGTTGTTTGGAGAGAGCTGGGGGAGGAAGAACTATAAAGAAATGCTCAGAAGCCATTTTCACTAAATTTTGAGACTCACTGGAACTGAGAAATTCTGCTTTAAAACCTTCTAACAGTGTTAAACAAATGGGAAGCTTTGCACCCTGAGAGATCAAGACAATCACTAGCAGAGAAATGCCATGCCTACCTAAGTAAGGAAGGTAGAAAATACTATGTTGAGCAGAGCAATAGAGAGTGGAGAAGTGTCTAGCTGCTACTGCCATACTTTGTGAGCGACAATGGACTCCTCCATGTGCATAACACTTTTACTTTTAATCACTTCAGCACTGATCTTCTAAGACTAAGGACATTCCCCTGCATAAGCACACTACCGTTGTCAAAGTTGAGAAAAATTATAATAATTCCATAATTTCATCTCATATTTTATCTATAATCAGATTTTCCCACTTCTCTCAAAATGTCTTTCATAGTGGTTTTATTCCCTGAACCAAGATCTAATCAAAGTTCATGAGTTGTTTTAGTTTGTTCTTTCCAGATAATTTTTAGTTTATAATTTTGGAATAATTTTAGACTTAGGGTTTAGGAAAAGATTTACAAAGAATTCCTATACATCTTTCACCCAGATTCCCCAAATGTTAACCTTTACATTTGTTTTATCAATCTCTCTACATATATACACACATTAGTCTTTCTTTTTGAACTGTTCAAGAGTAATTTGTAGAAGTGACACCTCCTATCTTTATATACTCCATTGTGTATCTTCTTAAAACGAGCATTTTTGTAAATAACCATGCATAGGACAATTGTCAAAATTAGTAAGATGGTTACATATTGACAATAATTACATTTTGACGATTATCAAAATCAGTAACATAATTACAATATTATTATCTGGTATGCAGACCTTATTCAAATTTCACCAATTGTCTCAGTAATGCCCTTTATAACAACAGAAAAAAAAAACTTTTTCTGCTTCAGGAGCACATATTATGTCTAGTTGTTTCTTTGATTTTCTTTAATCTAGAACTATTCCTTGGTCTTTCTTTTTCTTTCATGACCCTGGTATATTTGAAAAGTTGAAGAATACCAGAAAGTTTTAATCCAAAGTGGCCCTTCATTTGGGTTTGTCTGATGTTTCCTCACAATTAGATTCAGGCTTTGCATTTTTGAGCCAGATGTTAAATTGTGTCCTTCTCAGTACTTTATGTTAAGGAGACACATAATATTGATATATACCATCACTGGTGATGTTAACTTGGCTATGTTAGCTGGTGATGATCACTTGGTCCAGGTGGTTTGTCAGATTTCTTCATTCTTAGGCTACTATTTTTCCCTTTGTAATTAATAAGTAATTTGTTGGGAGATACTTTGAAACTATGTAAATATCCTGTTTCTCATCAAACTTTCACCTACTGGTTTTTAGCATTCATTGATTCTTGCCTGAATCATATCCAGATAAATTTTATGCTCTTGACTAGGACTTTTTTTTTTTTCTCTTCAATAACCTCTCGAACACTATTTTATAAATACTTTACTCAAAGTTTTTTTTTTTTTTCCCAAAATTATAGCTAGTTGGCACAAACTTTTTTTATGGTATATTCAGAGACCAGGTGGTGTTGTGTCTCTTCCTCCTCACACCTTCTCTTTGGACAGGTGCTTCTTTTCTCCCAGAACTTTTATTGGCTTAAGCCATCAGCTTGTTATGTAAGATATTTCACATGACATTTCTGCTTTGTCCTAGTTTTTCTCCTGCGTGTTCCTGGTTTTAAACAAAAATCTTTTCTTTGTGATGACCATGTCCTCCAATCCATCCATTTCTATTTCTTAAGTTTAGGCCTTTGACGACTCTGTTGTTAAAAGACTTTCCCATTTTTGTTGTTGTTGTTTTAAATCTTGGCATTTATTTTCCAACTCTGTTATTTGCTTTACTTATCCTCCCTTTTTGTATCTCTCCCCTTTTAGCTTTTGAAAATCACCTTCATCAAGCTATCTTATTTATTTATATTTATTTATTTATGTATTTGAATCAACCTACTAACCAAAATCAAGGCATTATAAATCTTTCAGTGAGGGCTACTGTGATTTGAAGCCTACTTTCCAGTGGTTGCCATCTTCTTTTGTCTTAATGTTAAACTTAGAATTATAAAAATTAGAATAAGTGAATTCTGCATTGTTTCTGTCTACCCCTCTGCTTCCAGGAAACTGACTTGTGTTCATTATCTGTATTACTGTTAAGTTGTATTTCTATAATATTTTCAACAATTTCCATTTGTCTTCCAAAACAACTTTGAACTCATTTTTAAAAATTAATTTATTCATTTTCCATTTACTTCAGACTCCGTATCTGACCCCACCTCTGATGCTACTAGCAATCAGGTTCATTCTTACTGGGACTCATTACATAATGTGTTCATTTTTCTCTTTTCTTTCATTTTCATTTTAATATGTTTCTCAGGGTAACAATATATTCAATTAGAGGTTCCAAAACTTTAGTGTGCCTATCCTTTCCTCCCTTTTAGAATGCCTTACTCTTTGACCATCTCCATAGCTATGTTTATATTGCCACAAGAGTTCCACATAGTATCCCTCATAAGAAAGGCTAAGATTATAGTTCTCAAACTTGAAACCTTCTCTGGCTGCATATCATAGGAAGATGCTCTTAAACTCTATTTATTAGTATTATTTCTTGAGCCATAGAGCATGTATTTGCCTATCCCAGCTTTAACCCTTCTCCTCTATGAAATCAAGTGTTCTTTAGAAGGAATGCTGTGTGTTGCCTGTTGCATGTGGGGATGGGGTGGGGAACATGGCCACAGATAGATTCTGAAGTCTTAGAAATTGTATGCAGATTTTTGTGCATTTCCCTTGAGAGAGAGCTTATAGTTTCATCAAATTCTTAACAGCATCCTGCCTTCCTTTCTCCAATTCTGGTTCAAGTTCATATTCTCCAGTCCAGAAGTTAACCAGGCTAGTTTTTCTGCATTTCAGTGTCTGAAGAAGTAAAGCATCAGGCCACTGCTTCTTCCTTCTGCTATGCCATTCCTGAAGTATGCACTGGGTTTAGCATTTGCCAGGTTAATGAAATTCTAAATAGTTCTCTTGGAAATTTTCGGTTCTTTTCTCATAATATAATCCCCCAAGGGAACCCAGTTTTACAACTTGAAGATCTTATCAATTCCTTAATTCCTGGGGTTTTAATTACTGACTTGGATTCATACAGTCTTGTCTATAACCACTCTGTCTGTTGGGTAATTGCTCTCTACCTTTCATAGATAATTTCAAATTGTTTTCCCTTACAAGTGTTTTTCTGGGGTACTTCTCCCCTTCCAGAAGCTGCATAAATGTTCTCTCCCCTCTTCCTTCTGTCCCCTTTGCCTTCTGCAACCCATATGGAAGGCAAAACAGACAAGTTAAAAATGTTTGTCTTATTTCCCTTTTTGTCTTTTGCATCCCCAACCACGACTTTTTAAAGCTGCCTTCCTCTATCCTGCCCCAGTTTTTCAAATATGTTCTGTCTTTTTTTCTTTCAAAATTCCCACTTGAAGCCGACACCTGACACTCACCAAAATCCTGAACCAAAAGAAAAAATTGCTGGGATGCATATTCCTAAATTCGCTCATTTCCAGTCATACTGCCCTTAACCATGGATTCCTTGTCACTTGGGCTTTGCCCTAGCTAAACCCAAACCAATTTTCCATATCCCTTCCATTTCTCATCCCATTCCTGCCCCACTCTTCTTTACTCATTCTTATGCTGCCCTCCTCTCAATACACTGCTCTCTCTCATTTCCATTTCTATATTCTCTCCTTCTCTGCAAATTTTCCTCCCCTCTCATCCCCCACTGGTAGCCCTTTTGGATTTCTTTTCAGTATGTTCCACTCACTTAAATGGAGATGATTTACTTTGACATAATCCTTGTGCAGTAATGAGAGCAGATGTGTTATATACATTTTTTTACAAAGATAATATCTGAAGCTTTTAAAGTTTAATCTACTTGTCTAACATAATATAACCATTTGCTGTAAGAGTTATAGACCCAAAGCCTCCTTGTCGTACTTGGTTTATCTAATGATCCCCCCTCCCTCCTGTAGCTAAAGACGGAGATAACAAATTGACTCTATTGACTATTTTTCTCAAGTCATATCAACATCTGTGTGTACCTTTCTCAGAAAGATAACTTTCACATTTTTGCAACAAGTAAAACATGCAATGCTTGGAAAGTCCCTGTACAAAAATCTTTGTCCAGAAGTTGTACCAGTTTATTATTTAACATTGCTTCTTAAAAAAAAGAGTGGGATGTTTAACATATCTAAAATTAGGTAATGGAAATAGGATTTGCTGTCATCACTAGGAATTATATCTGTTGTAGGAGAGGTTATAAAAAATATATAGGACATCTTTCCCCTTCCAAGTAGTTGCTGAATTAGAGGCAAATCTAAGTGTCAAACCTGTAAAAATTTGGGGAAGGATGCCTAGACTTTTTCAGACATAAGAAGGAAGTGGCAGTAGTTGAATGTTGTTAATCATTCTCCTGAGTAAAGAATATATGGACCTCAGAGTAACCCTTGGCTGTTTTCTTGGTGTCCTGAAATTTCTGCTGAACTATTTAATTTAAAAGAACCAAAACTTAAGTCTGGTCTAGAGAAAGGGTTCACCACTAAATTTGGCAGGCACCTGTCAGAGTTGCTTCCAAATCACACAATTGGTGAACATTGATACCACAACTTGGCCAAGGTCTCTAGGCCCAACTCTAATGCTCTTCTGATGTATCTCCACCACACTGGTAATATTACTCCTTGAAAATAGTTCCTCCACCAGACTGGTTTTTGAATATGTACCATTCATATTCAGAAAAACTTAACACATAATTTCTGAATAATCTTGAGTCACCTTAGAAAAAATGCAATGAGTGTTTTCTAAAAGTAAGTAGAGGTTCAAATAAATACTTTAATGAAATGAAAAGAAAATAATAAATATGGTTCCATTACATTACAGAATCTCTTATTAATTTTATTCACTCACATTTAAGCTCTTTACTTATTCTTTTGTTCCCCACTGGCCCAGAAGAGATACTTGTTCATGGCATGACTGAAGAAAATGTCTTACTGAAGGGATAGGTGAACAAATATTCCATTTATATGCTGATTATTAAGGAAGTGAAAGCCACCAAGCTTTTTCATATTTTCACCATTTTACAAACAGTATGTAACATTTTTCCATGTAACTTCCTATTGTGGAACTTTCTGTCCTCTGAAGCTGATTACAGTGCTGTTCAAAATCTGAATATCCTCAACTCTTGCTTTCCTTGTTCTTTTCAAAATCTGTCATTGTCAATGCATGTGTTTTAACAAAATCCATATGTTTCTTATTTTTATTACCTTATTTTTGTGTGTGTGTCTACTGTGCATATCATGCATGGCTCTTGGCATGCATATCATGACAAAGGATAATCAGTTTTCTTTTAGTTTAATTTTAGAGCCAGGATTTAAGACATCATCATTTGAATGTCTTCCAGTGTTCTCCATTTTGTTTATGGTCTGCCAATGTTCAGAATTGTTCAGGAATGTTTTCATAACCCAGTCGTCAGCAGTGGTAGAAAGCACCACTGACAGATGCAGCTCTGAATGACTTTACAACCGCCATCATATATAAGGAAACAATCACAGTAGTTGAGATGTGTGCCTCTTAAGCTGTTGACCTTACAGTGAAAAAGCAAAGAGAGGGAGAAGGAGAGAGAAATGGAAGGGAAACTGTATTCTCCTACAATTTAAAAAAGCCCGTAAATTCATAGATCTATCCCTGCAACAATATAATACAGCAATCTTGAGCTGGTTTATAAAATGACAAGAACAAATAGATCACTCATCTTTTAAAAAGTAAATGGTCAGGAAAAAAATGAGAAACTTTCAAATTAGAAAATTATCTAGGAGAGGGCAATTTGCTGAGTGTTTTTTTTTAAATCACAATAATTGATGTCATATTGTAGCTATTCATTAACCAATAGATGATGCACAACTTACATGCTTCCTTCTGTTCTTATATATGATTTCTGTTAACATCAGAAGATGATCTGTATGAGATGGGGAAAAACAAGATTATAATCTGCTTAAGCCTCTATTAAATATCCATTTACTACAATTATTATCTACTTTGCTAGATTATCAAAAAAATTTTCCATCATTGATGGAAAAAAATTATAATACATGTAACTCCTATTAAATATTCATTTATTATCTATTCTAAATATGCACCAGATTTTCATAATGGTTCATTTAAAGCTGGTTTACAAATAGAACACATGCCAGAGCAGAAATAACATGTACTGGTAGGATAATAAGAAATAGGAATCCATTATACTGATTTAATTTCTCAAATAACTGAAAAAGATTACTAGTATAAAATGTCAGTTGGTGTAGGTAACATCCACAAATGTTTTGAGTTATAGATATAGTTAAATAATTTCATACATTTCTTCATTTTCAAATATTAAAAATTTCATGTTCAGAACTTTATCCTGGGTAGAAAGTGAACTGATGTAAACACTGGGAGAGAAGAAAACATATCATGTCTCTAAGTTTGGTCATTCTGCTTCCCTACTTTCAGGAACCTTTCATAAATTGTCCTTTAGTAAATATTTGGGGATGATGAGATTGAAAAAGAATTGGGTAGCTGCACACACACGAAACTGGGGAGAAAAAAGTATGTTAAACAGTTTAAAAGGGCCAGGCGCAGTGGCTCACACCTGTAATCCTAGCATTCTAGAAGGCCAAGGTGGATGGATTACTTGAGGTCAGGAGTTCGAGACCAGCTGGCCAACATGGAGAATCTCCTTCTCTACAAAAAATACAAAAATTAGCCAGGCATGGTGGCGCACACCTTTAATCCCAGCTACTCAGGAGGCTGAGGCAGGAGAATCACTTGAGCCTGGGAGGCGGAGGTTGCAGTGAACCTGGATCATGCCACTGCATTCCAGCCTGGATGGCAGAGCAAGACTCTGTCTCAAAAAAAAAAAAAAAAAAAAAAACTAAAAAGCAGGTGGATAATTTACATTTTATTTCTATAAATATGTTAGCAGCTTGCATGCCATTTTCCAGAGCTGCCTCCAATACCACTTATTGGACTTTTTCTGATGTTTCTTAAAGAGGGCTAAATGCTACCCCAAAAATTACTTTCTAAAACACAGTGGAACATCTTTTCCCAGAGTGTATCCTAGGAAATGCTCTAAAGAGTGGGGAAGCAACGGCAGCAGGGGTCAGGTTGCTGGGAAAATCATTTTGGGAGGTTCTCACACAGTCTATTTTTCTCTCAAAATACATAACACATATTATATGAATGACTCTGCTGTAAAGCAGATTATTAACTTTGTTTATTCTCTCTTTTCTCAAATCTAGTTTTGATTTTTCTTTTTACCTTTCTAACCTTTTATTTTAGGCTACTGATTTTATTTTACTCCTTAAAAAAAAAAACAAAACTCTTTTTCACCCTAATACCCTTTAACATATTATGAGAATTAATACTCTCACTTTGGGTAAGAATTGGGTTGGAATCTTTACACTTCATCTTAATGGTCCTTCATTACCTCCACTTCATGTCATCACTAGCTCTTCAAGATCTTTTATCAGTGATAATTATAACAAGTAATCACTTCTTCTTCCACATATTCCACAGATACTTGGGTATGTGGATAGAGTCTTCTTAGCATTGTTTGTTCATAATGAGGAAATCTTAACAAATAGTATAGTAGGCTAATAAGAAATTAGTTGTACATTTAATACAGTTTTGAAATATAGGCCAGAGTACTAAATAGGTTTTTTCTGGGAATAGTTTGTTCATTCGTTTTAAGCTTTTACATATTCAAGAGACAATGGAAACTTCTGCCTCACTTCTGCATTCTGAAGGAGTTTTTGTGGCACTCAGAAACATATATCCCTGCCATCAGCCCTAGATATTTTTAGGCCTAGTTTTTATAGGTTTATAACTTCCTGAAAAGCCAGGCATTTAGAAGCTCCCTTGTATGCACCTATACCATAAGCCTGTCCACTATGGGCAATGAACCAGGTCCACTCTCCTAACAGGCACAGATGAGAGGCAGGTGCAGGTAGGCTACTCTTATCCCGAAATAATGTGTGCATCTTACTGGGTCTTCTAAATCCAGTACCTTTTCCTCTCTTCAGTATGTTTTGCAATCAGTCAGATAAGAGTGAGACTGGAAATCCTGGAAAGAAACCTAGAGTGTGAGGTGCTAAATATGAACCATCAGCACTAGCAGTGTTTTCTGAAGCAGACTGGTTGTTCCCCTCTGCCTCAGTTCCCTCAAAAAAGGGAGACAATTAGACTTGTCATCCACAGGTTTGCCATGACCAAGAGTCATTTTCTAAGCCCCTCAATCTGTAGGGCACCGTGTGCTTTTTTAGAGATACAAAAATTAACGTGGCGTGGCTTTTATCACACAACTTACAAGAATACTATGAAGATAAACATAGACTTGTAACATTTTATTGTTATTTCATTGTATATAAATTGATAGTCTATGTTAATCTATTTTTGTCCAATAACAAAGAAAATATTTTTGATAGGATTTTGAAATGCCCCAGGGTTTTAGTTGTTTTTCCCTCCTGTTGGAGGTTTCAGTATGTCACAACTCAGGTGGTTTGTGTGCTGTGGCTTACCCATGTATCTGTAGTCACTTCAGGAAATGTTATAAGAAAAAGTTTTAAATTTTGAAAATCCCTGTTTTAGGTGAGAAGAAATTGATGTTTGGAACTGGCTGCACATGAAAATGAATGAATGCACATTTTAAAAAATAAGTATATTTTTAAAGTAGGTTGTTACTGTAGCTTGCAGTTCATAAAGTTATTTTTAGGAAAGCTGGAAGACGTTACTCCTGCAAAATGTATGCTTTACATTTGCTAACAATAAACAGGATTCTTGACTGTATCAAAACAGACAACTTTCTGTATTATCTGATTTCATTTAGTAATTTATTATCAGAATTCTGGCTGATGTTCACTTTGTATATGCACATTCTTTTATGTTTAGAGCTTAAAAAGTTCAGAGGTAAGATTAATGAAAATCTTTCAGTTTAAAATTATGCAATAGAGAATTCAGCTACAATTAAAGTGCACACTACATTTGCCTCTTTTAAGATAACCTCAGACTATTTGATATTTTATAAACTTATAAATCACGTATTAGAAAATTACCTTGAGGCACTGCAAATTAATTTCACTGATTCAGCTTCTAAAAGGTAATGTTTTGCTACAGCTTGCTCTAAAATCAGCTTAAATTATGTCATTTAGATTACTATTAAGTGAACAAATTGAAATTAGCATTTTGCAGCATATTTTTTCCCTATAAGACCTAGCCAAAAATCCATATAAAACGTTTATTTTTAAAAGAGCTTTAAGAGCCTTTTCGTGTTATTCTAGTCAATTTGCCAATACAGCTGGTCCCTCTAGCCATACAATGGACAGCCTTCTAGCAATATCTCATCTCTAGTTGCTCAACATAGAAAATCAGTAATTCGTAAAAGAGTTAGGGGTTCAGTCAAGGCCAGACTTTTGAATTTTCCATCTTGCCTCACAAAAAAATTGCAGCCTGAATGCCTTGCTCTGATGTAGAAAAAGCTCTAGAATACAACTTGATGGTTGAAACACTCTGCAAATCTCAGATGATGAACTGAGCCTTACAGATCCAACAGACATGGCTATTCGGTAAAATTAGCTGACATGCGCATCTCTGTCACAGGACTGATGCATTGATGTGGCCCTCTCTGCAGGAGGTATCTGTTCTTGTGAGAAAATGGGAAACTCAAATTGATGAGGTCCTTGCTATTAAGTTTTAATTTGAATCACCTTGGGAACCATAGTCTCCACATCCATTTTGGCGTTTTCTTTGTTTACACAAAGGGAACAACTTCAAAGGGCTCTTGCCCTAGTATTCATACCAGCCTCATCACACAGAGCTGTGGTTTTGATGTTCTTGTTCCCAATTTATTGCTAGGGTCCGAGTACCTGGGAACCATGGTGATAAAGTGCCATTGAAATACATAGGTAATCAGCCAGTGTACTGGAGGATTGATTTTCTCTTTCATTTTCTGAACAGACAAAAGCAGTCCTCTCAGAAGCAATGGGAGTGAGAGGACACTTACTATTTACTTTATGAGAACAGTGATGATAAAGCCAAGATGCCATTTAATTAATAACTTTACTTTGGCAGTGACTATCTCCAGGGACCAAAAATATTGGAAACCTTAATTGACCTCCCCACATATAGAACACAGGCCTCTCTTTTTTCTTTTTTAAATTGAAAGTATAGAAAAAACAAATCATTTGCTCTCAAGATGACTTCAGAACCATAATGGAATTGGGACCAGGACTCAGAATGCTTGAATTTCGAGGTAAGACCACTTTGTACAGTGTGTCTTATTACAGATAATGATCCTCTCTTTAATCACTTATCTGTCCTGAAAAGCATATTGCAGTTTAAAAGAGGCCATGCAGTCTGAACTGACTACAAAGAATTTTTTTAAGATCTTTTAAATATTCAGATGCATACATTTCATTTTAAATGTTGGCAGCTTTGCCATTCGCAACTATGACCCAAATTCCTCCTTCAAACATTTTAATTGAAGCCAAATTACTTCACTTTCTGCTTTTACATAATAATGTAGCACACTCACTGCTGTGACTGTAATCACAGAAAATTTGGCTTCTGGCACTTTTGCTCTGTTAGCCGTCAACCTTTTTTTTCCACATTTAATTTTTCGTTTTGCTTGCTCATATTTTAGTATTATGTGTATTTTCTCTAATTTATATGTTGTTCTTTACATTTGCCTCTTTGAAGTGTTTTTTTTTTTTTTTTTTTTGAGACAGAGTCTCGCTGTCGCCCAGGCTGGAGTGCAATGGCGCCATCTCGGCTCACTGCAGGCTCCGCCCCCCCCCAGGTTCAAGCGATTCTCCTGCCTCAGCCTCACGAGTAGCTGGGATTACAGTTATGCGCCACCATGTCCAGCTAATTTTGTATTTTTAGTAGAGACGGGGTTTCTCCATGTTGGTCAGACTGGTCTCGAACTCCCAACCTCAGGTGATCTGCCCGCCTTGGCCTCCCAAAGTGCTGGGATTACAGGTGTGAGCCACCACGCCTGGCCTCTGATCATTTTTTAACAGATTCATTGAGGTATATTTGATATACAATAACCTGCACATATTGAAAGTGTATAATTTAATGTTTTATATTATGTATACACTCATGAAACCACTTAAACTTGCGAATATATCCATCACTACTCCCCCAAATTGCCTCATGATTCTTTGTAATTCATACCTTCTCTCATCTCCAGCCCTTGCATCCTCAGTTAACCATGGATCTGCCTTCTGTCTATATAGATAGGTTTGCATTTTCTAGAATTTTATATCAATGGAATTACAGATTATGTGCCCTTTTTTGTCTTAGTTCTTTACTCACAATAATTTGAGGAATCATCTGCATTACTGCATGCATCAATAGTTCATTCCTTTTTATTGCTGAATAGCATCGCTTTTATGGATATACAACTGTGTTTATTCATTCATCTGTTCATGAAAATTTGGATTATTTCCCGTTTGGGCCTATGACAAACTGCTATGATCATTTGTGGGCAAGTCTGTATGAACATGTATTTTCTTTTCTCTTAGGTAAATAGCTTGGACAGAAATGGCTGGATCATATGTTAAATATATGCTTAACCTTTTAAGAAATTGTCAAATTATTTTCCAAGTGGTTTCACTAGTTTACATTTTCCTACTAGCAGTATATGAGAGTTCCAGTTTCTCCACCTTTCTGCCAGCACATAGTCTAATAAGTCTTTTGCATTTTAGCCATTTTAACGAGTGCGTAATGGTATCTCATAATGATTTTAATTTACATTTCTCTAATGACTAATGATGTAGAACATTATTTCATGTGCTTATTTACCATCTGTATGTCTTCTTCAGTAAACTGTCTATTCAAATCTTTTATGCATTTTTTTAACCAGTTGCTTCTTATTTTTGAATTTTAAGAGCTCTTTTTTTTTCTTTTTCAAAGATGACTTTATTAAACTTTTATTTTAGGTTCAGGGGTACATGTGTCATGGTGGTTTATTGTACAGATTATTTCGGCATCCAGGCACTAAGCCTAGTACCCAGTAGTTATATTTTATGCTTGTCTCGCTCCTCCCACCTTCTACCCTTAACTAGGCCCCAGTGTCTGTTGTTCCTGCTTTGTCTCCATGAATTTGCATCATTTAGCTCCCACTTATAAATGAGAACATGCAGTATTTGGTTTTCTGTTCCTGTGTTTGCTAAGGATAATGGCCTCTGGCTTCATCCATGTTTTTGCAAAAGACATGATCTCATTCTTTTTTATGGCTGCATTGTGTTCCATTGTGTATATGTACCACATTTTCTTTGTCCAATCTGTCATTGATGAGCATTTAAGTTGATTCCATGTTTTACTATTGTGAATAGTGCTGCCATAAGCATTTGTGTCCATGTGTCTTTATGGTAGAATGATTTATATTCTGCTAGGTATATACCCAGTAATGGGATTGCTGTGTTGAATGGTATTTCTGTTTTTAGGTCTTTGAGGAATCACCACACTGTCTTCTACAATGGTTGAACTAATTTACACTCCCACCAACAATGTATAAGTGTTCCCTTTTCTCTGCAACCTCACCAGCATCTGTTATTTTTTTAACTTTTTAATAGTAGCCATTCTGACTGGTGTGAGACAGTATCTCATTGTGGTTTTGATTTGCATTTCTCTAATGATCAGTGATGTTGAGCTTTTTTTTTATATGCTTGTTAGCTGCATATATATCTTCTTTTGAAAAGTATCTGTTTATGTCCTTTTCCCATTTTTTAATGGTTTTTTTTTCTTGTAAATTTGTTTAAGTTCCTTACAGATGCTTGATATTAGGCCTTTGTCGGATGCATGGTTTACAAATATTTTCTCCCATTCTGTAGGCTGTTTACTCTGTTGATAGTTTCTTTTGTTGCGCAGAAGCTCTTAAGTTTAATTAGATCTCATTTGTCAAATTTTACTTTTGCTGCAATTGCTTTTGGCATCTTTGTCATGAAATCTTTGCCTGTTCCTATCTCCAGGATAGTATTGCCTATGTTGTCTTCTAGGTTTTTATTGTTTTAGGTTTTACATTTAAGTCTTTAATCCATCTTGAGTTAATTTTTGTATATGATATAAGGAAGGGGCTCAGTTTCAATTTTCTGCAAATGGCTAGCCAGTTATATCAGCATCATTTATTGAATAGGGAGTCCTTTCCCCATTGGTTGTTTTTGACATAGTCTACATTCAATTTCTTCATTAGATGTATGCTTTGCAACTATTTTCTCTCAGTCTGTGGCTATCTTTTCCTCTCCTTAACAATATCTTTTAAAAAGTAAAAATGTTTAATTTTGAAGATGTTCAATTAAGTATTTGTTCTTTGATCAGAATTAATATTTTATTGGTTAATGACTAGGTTACTTTATACCACATTTCGTGTGGTACAATTTTATTGATTTTTAGTACTTTTTTCTTTTGAAAGAAATTTTCAATATCAAGATTTCCATTCAGTCAGTGCGTACTGATTTAAAAATTAATGTCTCATTTTTTATGTATCTATTTTTTAGATACAAGTTATTCTCACACAGTTATAATTAACCTGCAAAATGAGCTCATACCAGAAAAAAGAATATTGTGATTAGAGCAGTAATTTATAACATTAACTGCAAATGGCTCATATTCTTTTTTTTTGTTTTTCATTGTATAAAAAGTTCATCCAGCCTAATATCTACAATGCCTGTCACAACTAAAAAGAAGAGTGACCTGGTATGGCAATACTGGAGTAATTCTTTTATTATCATAGACTTGATGTTACAAAGATTTTTTCAAACTTTTCTTCAAGAAGTTTTATAAATTTTAAGTTTTCTATTAAGTGTATGATCTATTTTGAATTAATTCTTATATATAGTGTCAGGTATGGCTCAAAGTTCATATTTTTATATGGATACCCAGTTGTTCCAGAACAACTTTTTGAACAGACTCTTCTTTCTCCACTGAATTGCCTTTGTCAAAAGTCAATTGCCCATATATGTATAGGTCTATTTCCGGACTCTCTACTCTATCCCATTGACCTGATTGTCTGTCTTAACATCAATGCCACGCTGTCTTGACTAGTATATATTTATAATAAATTTTGAAACCAGACATTCCGCCAACTTTGTTCTTTCTTCTTGAAGTTACTTTTTCAATTCTAGTTTCTTTTCTATCCCTATGTGTTTTAGAATCAGCTTTTCAATTTCTACAAAGAAACCTGCTGGGATTTTGATTGGGATTGTGTTGACAGTGTAGATAAATTTGGATATAATTAACATCTTAACAATATTGAGCCTTCTGACTTATGAAAAAGCATCAAATAACATGAGATGCTTAAGGATAATTCTGACAAAATATATGAGATATATACACTGAAACAAACAAACGAAAAAACATTGCTAAGCAAAATTGAAGATCCAAATACATGGAGATAAATGCCTTAACTGACTATTTTAAAGTTTTGCCATACTTTAAATGTCTTGCATTTTTTTCTTTTCTCTGTCTGGCAGTCCAACTTTAAAGAAGACCTAATAAATTTAAGGGTGTGCTATTTACCTCTACCTTCAGTTACTAATGAAAAAGTGATAGATGGAAAGTTTAGAAAAGTGGTGTTGATAAATTATTCATGGAATCATTAACTGCTCTATATATTATCCAGGCACTTTGTTTTTTCTCTTCTTCCATTTTTCTGTCTTGCGGCACTTACTCTTCTCATTATCTCTTCTGTAGTAGCTAGGAGTGGGGAGAAGAAATGAGACTGAACGCATAAGTTCTTTTTCCCCTTGTTATTAAAAACTTTTATGGAAAAAGATATTGAATGCTGTGTTTAGGGATTTCACTTATCCTTCCTGTCCCCATTCTGTGTTCCTCATTATCACAGATGAATGAGGATTGATAATAGTGGGAAAGTACAAACATGCGCATTTAAATATCAGATTCTGCCTTCTAAATCTGTTAATGTGTTTTATCAGTGAATACTCAGAACATATGTGAAGTACATTTCTCAAGAAGGAAGCCTATCTTTTTGAAGAATTTGTCATTATAAAAGATTTAGAATTATGAAATTGGTTAAATTATCTAATAAAGTTGGTTTGGTAGCTGTTGAGATTAAAATAAGCTATTACTGAAACCCTCATGAATTTTTGTGTTATGCATCCTTCATCCTTAAGATTAATAATTTTTACAAAAATTTGTTTTCGGATTTCATCTTGTCAAAGACTTGATATGAGTTATAGCTGAAGTATTATGTTACCAAGATACGACTTTTCAGAATTGTGTGGTATAATAAATTATGTTATTCACAAGAGCATCTTCAGTAAGACATAACTAACACTATGTTATCTTGGGTACAATAAATAAAGAGAATACATACTGTGATACAATTCCTTAATTATCTTTATTATATTCACTTAATAATTTTTAAAATTAGGTAATCTGCAAAAGAATCTCAGTTACTACTACCAATTTGTAAAGTTCTTGTGTAATGTAATTTTGTTTAAAATTACTTCCACAGTATAAAATATGAAGGCTGTTTTTTTTAAAACAAAATATGTGGTATGAGGTTATTGATTCTCTGGAAAGAAGTGTGAACAAAATATAGCAAGCAAAGAAATGGAAACCAGAAATTGTCAAGAAAAAAATGGCATTTGGTCTTTGAGAAACAGAAATATAAAAAATGCAACCTCTATAATAGAAGAAATAATTAAGAGTACCAAGAAAGGCCGGGCGCGGTGGCTCACGCTTGTAATCCCAGCACTTTGGGAGGCCGAGGCGGGCGGATCACGAGGTCAGGAGATCAAGACCACGGTGAAACCCCGTCTCTACTAAAAATACAAAAAATTAGCCGGGCGTGGTGGTGGGCGCCTGTAGTCCCAGCTACTCAGAGAGGCTGAGGCAGGAGAATGGCGTGAACCCGGGAGGCAGAGCTTGCAGTGAGCCGAGATTGTGCCACTGCACTCCAGCCTGGGCGACAGAGCAAGACTCCGTCTCAAAAAAAAAAAAAAAAAAAATACCAAGAAAGACTAAAATTATTCAAGTAAGCAAGGTCAATGACATACATTATATGACAATTACGAAATTTGTAAATGTTATTACAAAATTAGTAGCCATCAATTGAAAAATCACAGTTAACAAGAAAATTTGCCAAGCAGTTTTTAGGAAATTTATCCAGCTTAGGAAAAGGAAATAAAAAAGAGAAATTTTGCCAGCATTTACTGAGAGTCTACTGTGTGCTAAGGCCTGGAATATAAAGGTGCAAAGTCAAGACCCTGAGCTCAGAGACTACTGGCTGTGGCCAAGGGATGGGCTTGAAGATGCTTTTCCCAAAAAAGGGGTTGTAAAGCCAGAAAAAACTGACAAAAATAACCATTTAACTGCTATGGAATCAGACAGAGGCATATGATTATCTGATAAACTTTATCCTTGAAAAACTGCTAAATTTTGAATATGTGAAAGCTTCTAGAGATTGAATGCTTTACTGGCTCAAGATGTAGGAGCCCAACCTTAGTCCAATCATTGGCTGCCCATTAAACTATACAGTCAGAAGGGTAACCTGTAGGAATCCAGGTTTAAAAATTACAATAAAAATTAAGAAAATGTGGCACATATACACCATGGAATACTATGCAGCCATAAAAAATGATGAGTTCATGTCCTTTGTAGGGACATGGATGAAACTGGAAAACATCATTCTCAGTAAACTATCGCAAGGACAAAAAACCAAACACCTCATGTTCTCACTCATAGGTGGGAATTGAACAATGAGAACTCATGGACACAGGAAGGGGAACATCACACTCCGGGGACTGTTGTGGGGTTGGGGAGGGGGGAGGGACAGCATTAGGAGATATACCCAATGCTAAATGACGAGTTAATGGGTGCAGGAAATCAACATGGCACATGGATACATATGTAACAAACCTGCACATTGTGCACATGTACCCTAAAACCTAAAGTATAATAATAAAAATTGAAATTAAAAAAAAAAAAGAATTTTAAAAAGATTTAGCAAGACCCTGTCTCTACAAAAAGGAAGAAAGGGATGGACGAAGGAAAAGAAGGAGAAAGGGAGGAAGGAAGGAGTGAGGGAGGGAAGGAAGGAAAGGAAGGAAAATTGAGCAGGGATATCAGTGGCTACACCCCACAGGGAGACAGATTTCACAGATTTAGCCCTGGTTACTAAACAAAAAACAAATGGCAACAATAAAAAAACAACAACTACCTTCAGGGAAAAGGTTATACTCCAGAGTTGCTATAATATATTACCTAAAATGTTCAATTTTTAACAAAAATTCAGAGACATACAAAGAAACTAGAAAGTGTAACCAAGGAAAAAATTATCATGGAAATTGCCTCTGAGGATCCCCAAATGTTAGATTTTGTAGACAAGGACTTCAGAGCAGCTTTATAAGCATGTTCAAAGAATTAAAATTCAGATTTAAAGAATTATAGGAAATTATGACAACATGACTCAACAAGTAATAAATCTCAATGAGGGGATATAAGTTATAAAATGAAAAAAGAATTAAGTGGAAGCTCTGGAGCTGAAAATACAGGACCTGAAATGAAAAAGTCACTAGAGTCTCTCAGTAGCAGATTTGAGATGATAGGAGAATCAGTTAACTTGAGACAAATCAATAGAAATTATTCAATCTGGAGAACACAGAGAAAAAGACCGAAGGAAAATGAGCACAGCCTTGCAGAGCAGTGGAACAACATTGAGTGTACCAACGTAGACGTAATAGGAGTCTTATAAGGAGAGAAAGCAGTAGAGAAAAAACAAAGTGTGATGAAGTAATGGCCAAAGAGTTGCCAAATTTGAAAGCCAACATTACAGATACAAGAAACCCAATTAACCCTAAGTAGTATGAACACAAAACCATCCACATCTCGACACACAACAGTCAAACTGTTGAGAGCCAAAGAAAATGAGAAAATCTTGAAAGCAGCAAGAGATAAAACAGCTCATGACATAGAGAGGAATTTATGCAATTAATGACTGATTTCTCATTTGAAAGATACTGGAAGAAAAACAATATCAACCAAGAATTCTATATTCATTAAAACTAGCCTTGAAAAAGTGGAGGTGAAATAAAGACATGACCAAATTTTTAAAAAGACAGAATCCATTGCTAACAGACCTGTCTTATGAGAATACCAAAGGAAGTCTTCCAGTCTAAGTGACACCAGAGGATAACTCAAATTCACAGAAAAAAAAAAAATGAAAAGCAATGGAAATGGTAGATATGTAGGTTAATATAAAAGGCTCTGTATTTTTTTCTCATATAGTAACTTCTTTAAAATACATAGGATTTCATAAAGCAATTATTATAATTATTACTGAGTATATTATCATTAAGTTTACATACATATATGTAATTTATATGACAGTAATACTGCAAGAAATGGGGAGAGGATGGAGCTACAAATGAGCAGATTTTCTATGTTTCATGGAAATTATTTATTATTAGTCTGCAGTTGATTGTGATTAGTCAGGATGCATATTGTAATTGCTAAAGCATCCATTAAGAAAATAATTCCAGGCCGGGCGCGGTGGCTCACACTTGTAATCCCAGCACTTTGGGAGGCCGAGGCGGGCGGATCACGAGGTCAGGAGATCGAGACCACGGTGAAACCCCGTCTCTACTAAAAAAATACAAAAAATTAGCCGGGCGTGGTGGCGGGCGCCTGTAGTCCCAGCTACTCGGAGAGGCTGAGGCAGGAGAATGGTGTGAACCTGGGAGGCAGAGCTTGCAGTGAGCCGAGATTGCGCCACTGCACCCCAGCCTGGGCGACAGAGCGAGACTCCGTCTCAAGAAAAAAAAAAAAAAGAAAATAATTCCAAATAAATTTAGAAAATCAATATAGGAATTAAAATGGTACACTAAAAATACACTTAACACAAAAAAGGCAGTAAAGAAGGGATAGAAAAACAAAAAACACAAGAGACTTAGAAAAATAGCAAAATGGAAAATGTAAGTCCAGCCATGATAATTAAATGTGAATGGCCTAAACATCTCAGTCAGAAGACAGAGGTTGACAAACTGGATTTTAAAAAGCAAGATCCAACTAAAATGCTGTCTACAGATACACAATTTAGATTCAAAGACACTTGTTAAAAGTAAGTAGATAGAAAAAGATATATTATGCAAACAGTAACCATAAGAAAGCTGTAGTGGCTATACTGTTACCAGATAAAATAGACTTTAAGACAAGAAATATGCTATAGAGAAAGAGGGCTATTTTATGATAAAGGGTCAATAGACCAGGAATATACAAAAATTATAAATATATACACACCTGGCAATAGAGCCCCAAAATACATGAAGCAAAAACTGACAAAATCGAAAAGAGAAATAGAACAAATCATGAAACTGAATTGATTAATTTCAGTCAACGAAAAAACATAAGATATTTGGTTGTCACTAGTCGTATCTTTGTAAAATAATATTATACCAGAAAAATATAAATTCCATTTGTAATATCACACACATACACACACACACACGCACACACACACACACACACAAAGACACAGGAATGAACAGTACTAATGCAGTTCCATAAGAATTTTAGAAAAGTATGAATTTGGCCGGGCACAATGGCTCATGCCTGTAATGCCAGCACTTTGGGAGGCCAAGGCCGGTGGCTCACCTGAGGTCGGGAGTTCGAAACCAGCCTGATCAACATGGAGAAACTCCATCTTTACTAAAAAATACAAAATTAGTTGGGTGTGGTGACTCATGCCTGTAATCCCAGCTACTTGGGAGGCTGAGGCAGGAGAATCGCTTGAACCCGGGAGGCAGAGGTTGCAGTCCGCCAAGGTCACACCATTGCACTCCTGCCTAGGCAACAAGAGTGAAACTCCATCTCAAAAAAAAAAGAAAAGTATAAATTTGACTGTAGTTTCCCATAAATCTTAGGGAAGGAGAAACTTGACTATGATCTTATAAGAATCTCAGGAAACAATGAATTAGACTAAAGATTTCCCCTAAGGGATAATTATCAGAGGTTTTCAACTTTGAAGAATCTCTCAAATTCAGCCTAAAGCTATGTCTAAGAACTTGTACTTAATTGATTACCTAGGTAAAGGAACATGGAATATGCTTACTAGAGTTAAAGGTCCCGTATGAGGTGACATTTCTAAGCTTGTCTCAAAGGTAGAAGTAAAATTTAAAATATATTATTAAATAGGAACATAGGCCTATGCAAATTAGATGAAGTTCTGGCAAGCCAAGTACAATGCAAAAACTCAGTAATGTAAGAATATGACAGACCAAGACTGAGTAAGTTTAAGTTTCACAGAAAGCTCAAACTAATAGACAAACACTTGATGAATGTAGACTTGTGCAGAGAACTAATACAATGCAAGAGTTTATTTAAAAAGAGTGTGACATACAAGTTTTAAGAAAGAATCATTTTATTATGATCTTTTGGTAAATTTGTATTCATATGTTCCATCTGGATTTTTTTCTACTATACCTTTTAGAAAGTAGGAACTTAAAAAAAAAAAAAGAAAAAGAAAAAGAAAAGAAAGTCCAGAGAAGAATGGCTGATATGAAAAAGTCATGAATGGAAAATAGGTCCTTCAAAAGGGCAAATAAAAGGAATTTGGGTTACTTTTCTGAAAATGGGAACGGCTAAGAGATGGCAGCATAATTTTTAAAACTAGGCTAAGAATCAACAGCTGTTATTTCTAGTTCAAGGTCGTCTTTGCTTAGACAAATCCAATGATGATGATGATGATGATGATACTGATATTTCTAAAATTGACACTAATATTTATAGACGACTAATGCTTACCATTTACATGGGTTGTCTTATTTAACTTCATAATCATATTATGTGGTGAATACTTAAATTAGCTCCATTTTTCAGAATAGAAAACTGAATATAATTTTCCTCAGATGAAAACAGTGCTATTAAAATGTGTCCTACTTACTGCTTCAGGTGGAAACATGAAAATGCTTTGCAACACTCTAGCTACCAAGGTTTATTTGTCTTCCTAAAATTATAGGAATTCCATGTAACGATGCTTCATGATCATTAAGAACCAAGTAAGGGAATATTGGCCTCAAAGCAAAGCCGTTGACTTTTTGCTCTGATATAATTAAAGGCAACCAGAGGTTGTTGAATACCTGTTATATGCTTAATAGGGTTTCAGATGCCATGCTAGGATATACAAAGAAGAAACAAGACTCAAACATATTTAATGTTCTAATAATAGTTTTAGCTAATGATTGTTAATCACTATATGTTCATTTAGTCTTCACAACAACCCTATGAAGTAGCTACTATCATCCTCATCTTACAGATGAAGAAATAGTACCTAGTTAATGACAGAAGTAGGATTGAAACTCAGGTACTTGGGCTCCTCAGCATGGCTTGAGAGAGAGACAGAAAGAGAGAGGAGAGAGAGAGAGAGGAGAGAGAGAGAGAGAGAGAAAGAAAGAAAGAAAGAGAAAACAAGGCAAATTAGTTAAGGCTATGTGAAGTCAGGAAAACGGAAAAGTCATTTTGAACCAGTTTGAACAAGTAGCTTCAGTATCCTTAAAGTGATGGGTTTGTGTGCCAGAAAATGGTACAGAGTATATTATAAGTTGTATGGGAATGAGCAGAGCATATTTCGAGTGAACAGAAGCTGGAAAGGGCAGTTGAGGATGGATAAGCCCTGTGTCTTGTGGGTTTATTTTTTATCTGGGGGGACAGTGGAGAGACTTCAAGTATACCAACCTGCCCGGGCATGCTTTGATGACTAGAGGTATATGTGGGATAAGGTAGGGCCACATATAAAGGGATCTTTAATAACAGAGTGAGGTATTTGAACTTGAGATGATAGGTAGTGAGGGATCATGTGTCATAATGAAACCCAGCCATCTGGTTAAAATTAGCAATTGGCCTGAGGTGATAAAATACTGGCAAGCTAGGAGTTGGGCCTAAAAATGAAATGATGAATCTGACAGAAATGTTGAAGACATATTACCAAATATCAGATACTAACTGGATACAAAGAATAAGAGAAAGGGGGGAGTCAGATGGGCTCGTGTTTTCAAGCCTAAGAAACTTGGGAGATCAGGATAACTGGCACCAAGAAACTGGGACAAGGAATGCATTTAGGTAGGAGAAAGTAAATGTTTTTTAAATGTTTGAAAGATAATATGAGAGCCATTTTGGAATGGATTTTAAAGTCCTTGTTGATAGTTGACTTCAATCCACAATAGGTCCTGAGACAGCTAATCTTAAAATAATTCTTTACTTTTAAGAAGTTACCAGATAAAAATCTATCCAGGATAAATGTTAATCTATCTGAAATCGGCACGGGGCCATATGGCCTCCTAAGATTCCATGCGTGAATGCATTCAACAGACACATACTGTGAACCTCCAGCTAGTATTGCATAGTAGATGGTGTCATAGCTTAGTAATGAATAGTGTGTCCTCTAGAGTCAGGCAGAACTTGGGCCATATCAGCGCCTGCTCTGGACAGCTGTGTGAACTTGGCAAAATACTTACCCTCTATCATTCTGAAGCTTCTTAGATGTGAAACAAAGATCATGATAGCACCCACCTCATAGGAAGGTCATGGAAATTAAGGGGGATGATGCATGTGAAGCCTTAAGCCTAGTGTCAAGCACACAGAAGATGATCAGTGTTATCTGTTAGATACCACTGTTATTGTCTTCCACAGTCTTCAAATTTCTGTCATCCGTGTCATCACTATCATCCTTGTCATCGCTGCCATCCTTGTTTCACCATCATCCCTGTCTTCACCATCATCACAATTGTCAGAGTTTACATCAGCGTTGCTGTTGTCACCATCATCCTCTTCTCCATTGTCATCCCCACCATCATTATCTCTGTCTTCACCATCTTTCTCTCCTTCCCTGTAATCCCCATCATCACCATCATCACTGACATCCCATTGTCACCTTCATCCCTAACTTCACCATCATCCTCATCATCTTCCTCATACCATCAAGGCACCTGCTTTGTTGTTCCTGTGTCAGTTTTTCTGTGAACAACTCCTGAATATCAGCACTTTGCACTTTCTCCATAGGGCAGATGTACACTTGGAACAGTCTTTGAATGGTTGTTGTTAGCTTAGTTCACACTGTACCATTTTCTAGTTCTTGTTCTAATAATAGATAGTATCTATTATTTAATGATATTGATACAAAAATATAATTTGCTTGAATTACTCTTGTCTTGGGTTAATCCAAGAATTTGAGTTTCATTTATAATATAGCAGATCAACTGCTTGAAAAAAAAGGCCACACTATTATTGCTTTCTTACTTTTTGTGGCAAAACTGCACAGCATAAAGCATTTACAGGCTTATCTCTGTTTAAATAAATTTAATTAAAATTTGAATTCAGCAGGCCTTGTTGCATAAGAACAACATTGACTTTGCTGTTTGGATTTGCATGTTTTATGAACATCAGCACCCTGGTAAATGAAGAGTGGAAAACAGGCCCTTCTGAACTACCTCTCAACCCTTTCATGAAGGTTTTTTAAAAAGAGATAATGAAAAGAATTTGACTATTGTTTTATTATTGCTAAATACATATATTTTTGGGAAAGAGGCTTCTTGTTGACCATGTGTTCTTTTAAAATATCAACTTAGTGAGGTAGTTTATATTTTGTCTTGACTTCTGCTTTGAAATATTACAAGATTGTTTGTGTATGAAGTGCCTTTGATGAATAAGATAAAGGAATGTTGCTTTTCAATATGTCATGTACCCATTATTCTACTTTTTAGAGAAAAAAAGCTTTTTATTTACTCTGTTGTCCCCGTCCTAGTAATATGCATCAAGATTAAAGGGTATACAGCATGGATAAAAGAATAGCTCCTTGGTGTGGTCCATGGACCAGTGCCCATCAGCAAACTATGTGTAATTAGTTTACAATAGGTTAGATATTGAAAAGTGATTAGAAACTTCTGTAGTAATTTGCTGTTGTCATGACATCCAAATATATGATTTTTGTATTTAACAAAAATCAAAGTGGCCGGGCGCGGTGGCTCACGCTTGTAATCCCAGCACTTTGGGAGGCCGAGGCGGGCGGATCACGAGGTCAGGAGATCGAGACCACGGTGAAACCCTGTCTCTACTAAAAATGCAAAAAATTAGCTGGGCGTGGTGGCGGGCGCCTGTAGTCCCAGCTACTCAGAGAGGCTGAGGCAGGAGAATGGCGTGAACCCGGGAGGCGGAGCTTGCAGTGAGCCGAGATTGCGCCACTGCACTCCAGCCTGGGCAACAGAGCGAGACTCTGTCTCAAAAAAAAAAAAAAAAATCTAATTCATCAATGCATTAGAAGTTTAAGAAAATGAAAAACAGTAACAACCACCAAAACAAAAACAAAATGTAAATCCTGTTCCTTCAACATATTAATTTGTTCTGTGAGATTTTAATAGGCATTCCATAAAAAGCACATCCCTTCCTTAGATAAGTTTGGAAGGGACTGATATAAAATAAATCATGTAAGTTATTGTCTTCTGGACTCCCAGGATCTGCATTGTGAACCTCCAAGTGAAGGCAGGGTAAGAAGAGTCTCCTGAATCATAAACCCCTGGATTTGTAGAACATCTCCAAAAAGTAATGTCCTGTAGAGGATCCTTTACTAAAAGAGTTAGTATTTTTCTGCCATTTTTAACTTTTCAGTTGCTTCCTATGCAGCTTTAGAATAAGACTATCATTTTTAAAACTTGATTTTTCCCCTTAATTTTTTAATTTTTGAAATGCAGCCTGCAATGTTACCATTGTAATCATGTTACTATTTTTCTAATTTCATGGATTTTTTATTTTGTTAATTAAAAATTTTAAAAAGCTGACCAAATGCTCAAGAAGACACAAAGTCCCACCCCCCAAAAGCCAGAGACCATGTTTTTCCTATGATCTCTGGATCCTCACAGAGAATATAGAGGGCCTGCAGTTTTTATGAAGGAAAATAATTGTGTTGCAAAATACGTCTTGGCATAGGAAGGTGAGATTAGAGACTGAAAGGACCTTGGAATGAATCCGAAAAGAAAAGGTTTTTTAGTGCTACTAGTAGAAGTTAGAAGAAAGGACAACTGAGGGTTAAAAAGATCATTGAAAATGTACTCAAAGAAAATGAAAAAGTGTTCCTTAAATTGCTATTAGATTTCAGGGCTCTGAGGCTAAGATCTAGCCCCAGGAAGAATTTTTAGGGAGAAAATTGCTTCATTTCAAAGTAGACTGTGCTTCCTTATTTTTAGCCAGAACATTCAGTTCCAGATGCCTTTCTCTTGAGTTTGATAACATTAAAGCAGCTCAGGTGGTTGCTGGCCATCACTTTTAGTGTGAGGCACTAATAAAGGGTGGAGCAGGTGAAAATCCCAATGAAATTGGGCTAACTCTATGAATGTGTAAAAACAGCTTCATGCTTGGAAAAGCCACAGTGAATGCCAGGGCTGGCCTGTCGCCCTGTGTGCCCAAGCCTCCTGACTTCTTCATTACATCTCACATTGTTACCTTTGTATCTTCTTGGATCTCAGCCTTAGTTTTACCAGTGTCTACTTTCCCTCTGCCTTCAAACATACACAGCAGTCCACTATCTTAGTGCGGGAGGGAGCTGACTACTTTCTCCAACTACTTTTTATTTCCTGTTTTTGTAAAACTTCTCAAACAAGCCATCGTATTTCTTTGCTACCTGCTTTTCCCCAGTCTCAGGAGTCTGGCCTTAATAATGAGGCAGCAACTATGGCCAACTTGACTGAGAGCTGACTGCACCAGGATCAGTGCTTAGAGCTTGGCATATGTTACTTCATTGAATCCTCAAATAATCCTCTGAGTCAGGTATTACGCCTATTGTAATTTTATAGATGAGATGCTCAGGTTTAGATTAAGCAATTTGCTACACAGAGACACTATTGACAGGGCTGGAACAGAGCCCAGGTCTGACTGACCTCAACACATTTTCTTAACTACTTTTTTGTTTACTCAAAAGTGCCAGGAAAATGTTCTCATTTAAACCTTCCAACTTGAAGAGGTATTATTATAATCCATTTAATACACTTGCTCTGAACTAGGAGAGTCACCGCCTTCCTGGAGGGCATTTGCAAATTTGTCCAGGTATTTGGTTGTGGGAATACTGGAGGAGGGAATGCTACTAGTATTTAATTGCTAGAAGAAGGAGGGACATAGGTGTGGGAACTGCCATGCAATGCTGAGAAATACCTCACGCAACAAAGAATTCTCCTGCCTCAAATGCCAGTAATGCCCCATTCAGAAACAATGATAATGGATGAGAATTTAATAATGGATTCAGAAAGCCTAAATAACTTCCCTGAATCTGGAGCCATAAATCAAACTGAGATCTGTCTGACTCTAAAGGTTGTTTTTTTTTTCTGCTCAATTCAACTTCATCTAACAGAACATTAAAATATTATGTATAATTTGATTTACTCCCAGAATTACCATATTTTATATGCAGCATCTCAAATATAATTTATTTAGAGAATACTTAACTAATTTCCTGATTGAATGTTATTTTAATACATTTAATGGAGATAGCATGTATCATAGTATTTGCCAGATTTGCACAAGGATGCTAAAATTTAATGAAAGAAACCATCAACATTGTATTAAACAAGGAAAGCTGCATATTCTGGAACATGCTGTCTTCTGCACTGACAACCAGGAGCAGAAAAGACTCATTTACGAAAGGAAAAAAAGGAAAGAGAGAAGCTTGGTAAAGAAGATAGGAGAGAAAAAAATATATACATGGCTTTTTATTTAATTAGTCTTATACACTGAGCTGTGACCTGTCAATTGCAATGTTTGCTTCCTCTGAAACTTCATTTTTAAAAAATCTCCTCTATAAACACACTAAGGTCTAAAGGGTTGCCCAAATTTAAATAAGATTTTCTACTTTCTATATTTAAAGACATCTTCTTAATGTGCTTCTTTCTAAAAGAAATGCATTGTATATATTTTTTGTAGCAGTCATAGGTTGTACTAGGCAAAGACCTTGTCACGCTTGGTAAATAAGGGCTGTGCTTTTCATAATCATAGATTGCATACCTGGACTGTACATTTGAACATGACTCAAGTCTCCAAAATTTAACCATCATTTTATAACATCAAGGCCTGTGTGCCATATTTGTGTGTGTGTGTGTGTGTGTTTTACTACCCAGAAAAATAAAATGGTAGTTTCAGCTTCACCCAAGTGCATACATTTGAAACACACATCATGCAAGACAAACTCTCATCTTCAGTTGTTGGTAGGAAAAAAAGGATCTTTCTTTATGCCATTTTTCTTCTTCCTATTTTCAGTGTTTGAGATACACAGTCATGTGCCACATAATGGTGTTTCAGTCAACACCAGATCACATATATGTCAGTGGTCCTATAAGATTATCATACGATATTTTTACTGTACCTTTTCTATATTTACCTGTGTTTAGATACACAAATACCATTTTGCTACAGTTGCCTACAGTATTCAGTACAGTAACATGCTGTACAGGTTTGTAGCCTAGGAACAATTGGCTGTATCACCTAGCCTAGGTGTGTAGTAGACTGTTCATCAACGTTTGTGTTAGTACACTCTATGATGTTTGCAAAACAACAAAATTGCCTTATATTTCTTAGAACATATCCTCACAGTTAAGCTATGCATGACTAGTTAAATTCCCAACATAGACGATTTTCTGGGACCCATAATTAACAGAGAATTTCAGACTTTGTGGGTGATAAGAGTATCTCAGTGCTTGTTAAAAATTTAGATTTCCAAACCCTTTGCTAGAGACTTGAATTCAGTAGCTCTTGGGAAGAGTGAAATGCTTTGTCAACAAGCTCCCCCAGGTGATGGGGTGCATGTAGTTCATGGAACACACTATGAAGATAAATAGTTTGGTACTTAATAAGCCTCTAATAAATAGTTGTTGAATATATGAATGTGAATATATGAATATATGAATGTGGCTGTACTAACAGCTTTGTTCCTGTCAACAGAGGCTTTTACCTACAACCACACAAGCTTATATTCCTAGGAAATTCTTACCTTTTCCTTCCCCTCACCTTTGTCCACCTATTTTCAGCAACTCTTGAAGTCTTGTTTGGGCAGATCCCTTCCATTTTCATGCCTATCATGCTGCTTTAGCACCTCCTGTCTCCTGGCTTGTTAACAGGTTTCCCCAGGCTCCAAACTCTTTTGACTTCAACTCATCTTTAACACAACTACCAGATTAATCTTCCTCAAACCTGTGCTTATCTGTACTTAAGACTCTTCATGATTTGACTCAACCTACTTTTTCCCTTAATTTCCTTCTCTTCAAAATACCAGATCCCACTCTTGTCCCTAATTGTGCTTTATACACCTCCATCTCACTGCTTTGCTTATGCCATCCCCTTCTCAGCCCTGGGCAGGAAGGAAGGGGTTAACTCAGCAGGCCTGGGTTACTCAAATCCTCCACATTTCAAAGAAATGCCTGCCTGCAGGACTAGCCCTTGGTCAGCTCCTGGGAATTAAACCTCTGAGCTCTTGAAATATTCTTCCAGATAAGAGTCTTTTTGTATGCCTGAGGCCTTGGACCATGCTGTACAGATAAATTTATTCTGACAATGTGATTTATGGTGAAGGCTTTTTTTTTTTCTTTTAGGTAGGGGGAGGCTGGAGTCTCACTAGCTGAGGTCAGTTAAGGGGCCTATATTGCTGATCTCCAATAACAACTCTGGACACCAAGGCTCATGTGAGTCTTTCTGGTTGGCAACATTGAACATGTGTTGTCATACATTGTTGCTGGGAGAATTAGGCACACCCCATGAGACTCCATGGGGAGGGGACCACAAAAACCTTGCACCTGGTTTCTTCTGGACTTCCAAACACGTACCTTCTCCTTTTCCTTTGCTAATTTTAATCTGCATCCTTTCACTATAGTAAACTATACCCTGTGAATTTAACAGCTTTTCTGAAGCCGTAAGTTCTTCTCATGAATCATCAAGCCAGAAAGTGGCCTTGGGAACTCATGACACCTCTCCACAGAATGGCCCTCTCTTTTTGCCTTACAGTACTCTGTACATTCTTCCAGAGACTGGTAAAATCCCTTCCCCTTTCTTTGCATTCCCCAAAAGGTAGCCAGCAAGCAGCACCCATTGCTGGTGAGAGTGCCCACTGGAAAGGCCTCTCTGAAAAGAAATATGGCTATGTTAGCAAAACTTAAAATGGGTATAACATTGACTTAGCAGTTCCACATTTTTGGAGTTTATTCTATAGAAATCCTCACCCAAGGCTTCAATTAGTATGTTGCAGTCTTATTTATTGAAGTCAAAATTGGAAATAATTCAGTTATCTATTAATGACAATATTAATAGAATAATCCCTTATTAGTAATATTATGGAATAGATATATTGATATAGCTCCATGTACTGAGCACATTCTGTTTCAGCCTTGTGCTAAGTGCTTTACTTAAATATTTTACTTGAAAATCTTCCTTGTAGGTAGGTTACCTTTACTTAGAGAAACACTGAGGTACCTAGAAGTTAAATGAGATTACAGGGCTAAGATATATATGACTCCATCCACACAATTTATACCAGGCAGGGTTAATGAAGAGTGGTAGAACTCTATACACTGGCATGGAAAGATGCTTATCATACATCATTAAGTTTAAAAATTAAAATTACAAAACATTTGTATAGTATGTTACCATTTTTGTAAACCATATATGTGTGTATATGTACATTTGCATAGGAAACAAAAATGCAGAAATATTTATTAATTTATAGAACAGGTAATAGGTAACTTCTTTTCTCCCAAATACACTAAATGATGATTATAGCATTAACTTGGCTGCCCTTATGCAGGGTATATAAAACAGAGAAGACATGTACCACATTTTCTTTCTCCAGTCTACCATCGATGGGCATTTAGGTTGATTCCATGTCTTTCCTATTGTGAATAGTGCTGCGATGAACATATGTGTTCGTGTGTCTACCTATCGGGTACTATGCTTATTGCCTGGGTGACAAAATAATCTGTACACCAAACCCCCATGACACACTATTTACCTCTATAACAAACCTGCGCATGTATCCCTGAACTTAAAAAACGTGACAGAGAACTGAAATTAAAAATAAAATCTGTGTGTTTCCATTGGTAAAAGGAAAGGGACTCTTGATTCTAAACTTTGGGCCATAAAAAACTATTAATATATGTTAGAAATACTACTAATTCATTTATGAAAATAAAGAGTACTTGGGTTGTTTCACTTATGGAAACAGACTATAAATATACAGGAGATATACATATGTATATGTATAAGATACTATATACGTATACTTTGTATATGTATGTATTAAACATAACTTTAGGTGTAAGAAATTTAGAAAGTGGAACAAAGCACACACACACACACACACACACACACACATACACACACACACACAAAAAAAAATAATGACCCATAGATGGATCCATTATTTCCTTGGAGCAGCATATATTTTCTGTCTTCTAAGAACAATCGCGTAAGCAGAGATGCTAGCAGGTTTTCTCAAAAAAGAAAAAAGAAAAGGAAAAGAAAAAAGAAAGGTTTTGGTGTTTAAATAAATTTGACAAACACTGTATACTGCATCCTCTCCTTATGCTAGTGCAAATATGTATATCAATGAAGTCCTGCAATAAACCCCTTTCTTTAATTCAGTATTTCTTTAATTGTGCAACTATATAATGCTTCTGCCACCTGACTGTCTGTACCTGAGCACCCCATAGAATGCTGCTTCTTCCCTCATCATAGGAACCTGGGCATTGGCAGCAAGTATTTTCTCATCTCTCTATCCAAAGATATTTCAAGAGCCTCAATTTATGTGTCCCAGTATTTATACAGTCAAGATCCCCAGGAATTACTCTGATTGGCTCTATCTGAGCCACATGCCTCAAACAGTCACTATGGAAAAGGGGATAAGATACCTCTATTAATCAGCCTGGATCCCAGGCTGAGTACTGTGGCCAGGGCACTGAACTTTGTGATGACCAGAACGACATGAATCACATTGAGTGAGGAAAATGAGTTTCTGCAAGGAAAAGAAGGGAGAGAAAAGATGACAATACATGAGGTGTCTGACATGCTGCCTTACTCTCTTTATCTGCACTTTTTTCTTGAAACTCCTTGTGTGTTTTATAAAATAAATATTGTTTATATGTACCATATATCCACTCTTACATTTTTTAATGTATCATGAACATTTATTTTCCACTGACATTAAATATTCTTCAAAAACATGAGCTTTTAGAACTGTATATATGCCATTTTGTCAATGGACCATACTTTATTTAGCAACTCAAAGGCATTTAGTTTGTTCCCAGTTTGCGCTATGTTAAAAAAACTCTGTGTTGCACATTCTGCATCAAGAGTTCTTGGTTCAACTTAACATTCGGATTCATAAGCCCGTTTCACCATTCTACTCTAAAGGGACATAGTGCGGGAACATGGCTTCCTAGAAGGGCAGTGATGGTTATTCCTTTCCTATAGGAGGCTTTGCAGCAGCCCATAGCAGCTCATGTGCAAAGAGATAAGATGCATACTAGGTAAGTGCAGGAGTTTTCCTGGTGTAAAAGCCTTATTTCCCTCAAAGAAGCCAGTAGCTCTTACAGCAAATATATAAGCATAGCTTTCAAAGTCCCGGTAAAGGACACATCCAGTTACAAGAGCACTACACTCAGAAAGACCAAAACTGTGGTTCCTATCAGTTATTTGTAGTTGTTTTAGTCTAGATGCCACTTACCAATCCAGGGTCAGTTTTATTATAAATCATGTTGACTAGTTGTCAACATAGTTGACATACATTCTCATTAGGTTACCAGATAACTAAAAGTCAAATTCTGTGCTCTTGGTCCAGGGGAGATATAGAGCCAGGAAGTGGGATGATTAGGGAGTTGTGGAGCAACAGTGGCTGAAATGAGTTATGCTTCATCAATGATCATGTTATGCTAGTCATTAGATGTTTGGTAAAATCATTTTTCTTTGGGCCCACCCCAGAGCGTTTTTTTTCTTGCTAATTTGTGAGTGCTGAGCAAAAGCAATCTAATTCTACTTTTTGCTCTCCAAGGAGGTTAAAGCTTTCTGCCTTTACCTGAAATGCACTAAGCTCTTTCCATCAGTCTCATCCTGTTGTTCTTTTCAAGTCCTAATCAGATCAAAGAACACTCCTTATCTATTTTTATTTCATGGAATGTTAAGCAGATCATATTTTCAGTGGGTATTTTGGAATTCTTGAAAGACTGCCAGCAAATTGTTTGGAATGGCTGTAGCAAAAGGCAATGCTTCCCAAACTGTAATATGCATGCAGATCTCCTGAAGATCTTGTTGAAATACAGATTCTGACTCAGCAGGTGGAGTCTGAGAGTCTACCTTTCTAATAAGCCTCCACGTGTTGCTGATGTTGCTGGTCCATGGTCCCCACTTTAAGAAAAGGCCGAGAGCATTGGTTTTGAGTCTTAGCTGCTCGTTAGAATCCACTAGGGAGCTTTTAAGTCTCCTGACACCCAGGCTGCACCCAAACTAATTAAATCTGAATCACTAGTGTTGGGACTCAGGCATTTTTTTTAATTCCCCCAGGTGATTCCAGTATTTGAGAGGCACTGGCTCAGAGCAAAATGTTGGTAAATTGTCTCAGTTAATCTCTTAGGTAAGTCACAAGCTAAATTCTGTAGTCATTGATGAGGCACCAGGTGTGCTTTTGGAAAACAGACCTCCTAGGAAGAGTAAACTCTACCCTCTCAAAGTCCTAAAAGAAGTCTAAAGATAGTTGTTAAGATTTTTAAAAATTTTTTGGTTTTGTTTTTCTTGAGTGTGTTTGTGCTTTCTCCCCTAAGAGCAGGCAGTTCTTTCCTGCCCTTAGGCTATCCTAATTTAAAGTTCCTGTTATTGATCTTGGATTCTTTTTTTCTTTCTTTTATTTTTTTTAAATTTTCCACACAACACCAGTGTAGAGCCTGGACTTTTTTGAAAAAATCTTTTCCTTTTCTGAAAGCTTCAGGCAAACTGAGGCTATAAAGCAAAGGTAAGAAGGACCTACTCACTGGCCTTTGCCTTACAGCCCAGCAAAATGAAATAATGGAGTCTGAGGTTTGAGATAAATATGGTTGTGTCAGGCTAGTGAGCTTTCCAAACTCCAAACTGATGCAAAAAATTGTACCCTGCTGGAGTCCACTGTAATTAACTCTCGGACAGCATTTCCATTATAAATCTTAGTTTTAAGAGGTTTGTTACTCAGCTGTAAAATTGTGCTCTAGGCTATGGCTTGGTCATAGACAATTTCAGCTTGAAAGAGGTTTTAAAAATAAAAGAAGGTTTTTTTATTTTTCATTGAGCAAGTGAAATGTGGTTTTAAAAAGAATGAAGCATCCACTATGCTCAAACATTCTTTGCATCTCTATTTTTTCCCAAGTGATCTTGATTTCTAACAAATACACCCTAGTTTGTTCATATATTTTTAAACCAAATGTTTAAATTACCAAATGTTTGGAGGACTCTTTGAATTTAAAAAATGCACTTTTGGGGTCACAACTCAATAAGAAGGGAGAAAAATGTTCTGTGCTATTTTTCCTGTGCAGAACTAGGGTGGGATACAGTTCCATTCTTTGAAGATATTGAGCCTGTTGCTCGTTTTTAAAGGTGGTGGCGGGTTACAAAGGAAGGAAAGCTGAATTGAACAATAGGAAGCCCATTCACAATTTGTGTGCGCTCACTGAAAAATTTCCAATGCTATTTCTAAAATGTCTGTCATATGTCTGTGTTAACATAAACATTGAACAATTTCATGACAGAATTTTCATTTTGTGAGACAGAGTCTTCCTATGCTGCCCAGGCTGGTCTCAAACTCCTGAGCTCTAATTCTTTTCTCACCTCAGCTTCCCAAAATGCTGGGATTACAGGCGTGAGCTATTATACTATCCCCGGCCCTCATGACAGAATTTTTTATTTTTGCTTATTGGTGTGGGACTTTTTTTCAATGATAACTGTCTCCCCATATTCAGAAAGGAACTGTTGCCTTTCTCCAGTTTAGCTTGTCCTTCTAATGGGTATATTGGGCAGGACAATCGGACTTCCCACAATGTCACCTAATATCTCTCCCTGGCATCCCATCTGCTCATAGTGAATGTCCTTTTCTCCCTCTTTGTCTTCCCCTTTTAACAATGGATACAGAACTCATCACCCTTACCTCATGCCTGAAGGTGGCATAACTAAACCCCAGTTACGCAATGGTATGGCGGAGTAGCTCTGCCCCAGGGTTTCAATCTGGAGAACCTCATTACTGGCCAGTAGTGGTTGACTTTAAGCCCTAGGACTCCATGTATCCCAAAATACCTTACAGAAGTGTGATTGATTGAAGTAAATTATTATTTATAACTGTATGCTGCAATCATTAATATTTCCTTTGACAAGCAAATAATATAAAATTATGACATATAAAGATTGTATAAGCAACTACTAATAGTAGAAATAAATAAATAAAGACAGGCATTAACTTTAAGAACATACTTTAGGCTCTTTGTCAACAATACTAAGGGATTCAAGGTATTCTGGCTATTACCCTCAATTCGATTGGCCATCTGTATTCTAACTAAAACAGGATTACCCCACATTTGAGTCCAGCTATCATCTCTAGGGAATAATGCCTGACCATCCCCCTGCACCCACCTATTCTGGATCAAGTGATCCTCTTGCCTCTCTCCTCGCTCTTTTTACTGGCACTGCACATAGCTTGAGCCACGTAGTTCAAATGTGGATCCTTGGAATTTTCTGTCTATTCTCCACAACTAGGGTGAGCTCTTTGGGTTCCGAGACTATATATCTTATTCTTTGTTGGAACCCTAGTGCTAGGACACTACCTTAGCACTATACTCAAGAATTATTTGTTGTGTAAATCAATGACAAAATGAATAAATAAACAAAATTTAAATTTAGGGATTTGTGCCTAAATAACAGCTCTTGAATTCACTTGCTGGCATTCTAGAATACATTCTGGTTTTAATTAAATATTTGGAAAAGCGGTCTTGTTTTATTTGACAAGGGCTCATTGCCTACTAGTAGCAATAATAGGAGTTATAGTAATAACATTTATTGAGTATTCAATTAGGAGGCACTCTTCGAAATGCTTTACCTATACTATCTCATCTAATCTTCGTAACAGCCTATATCATGAGCACTGCCATTATTCATATTTTACAGATAAAGAAACTAGCTACTTGCCCAAGCCACGGCTAGTGGTTTGAACCCAGCCATTCCAGTATGAACCACCTTTAGGAACCATGCTGTATGGATAAGACAAACAAGCCCACTGATGTCCTTCCCTATGAGCATGTCATGGTTGACTCTGATTTTGTATCAGGGGATGTCTTCAGCATTTAGTTTGGCAGCCACCATACTCCTTGTGAAGTCCATTTTCACTGATGTTCATTTTCCTTGTAGTGTGCACATTTTTTTTTTCATTCTTTGCTGTTAGTGTTGTATGACTTGAGGAGCTTTAAGAGGCAGCTGTATTGTTAATGTAAGCCATTACCACAGAGGTTTCTGCTCTTTTTCAGAACCTCGTAATTTGTAAAAAGTTCTGGTTTGGGTTTTCCTCACATCTTATTGTTGACAGTTTTAGCAGTATGTGCAAACATTATCAGCTGTCTCCAGGGTACTGACTGAGATATAAAGGTTTCTGTAATTGTCTAAAATCATTTGTCACTTTATGTAGTACAACTTGCTCATGTAGGTGTGCTCTGCTTCCAAGTGATTTTTCTGGCCCCAATGGGCTATAAAATCATTTGATGCTGCTCTAACTTTAGGGACAACAAAATATTAGCTCTGAGTCATTCGCTTTTGTTAACTCACATTTTAAAGTTGCCCTTGTACACTAAGAAGAGGAAAATGGTAAGCAGAGATTCTTTTATTAAATAGAAGAAAATAAAGGAATATTTTTCTCATCACTTCTTTCCCTTGCTGATGATATTGATTTGCAGTGCTGTTTTTACAAGCTTTCTGCTGAGCTCTTTTTCATTTTAATGCATGGATATTAGCTATTTTTGCGAATAGTGGATCATAGGCAATATCAAAAGTTGCTCTGGGCCACGTTTTTCTTGAGCTAATAGCTATTTGAAAATTAAGCACTTGTCCAAGGCCACACAGTTTATTAGGACCAAAATGAGGCTAGACTCCTGGTTTCCAGACATCTAGCTTGGCACTCTTTTTGTTGTTCTACATACTCAAGGTTTGTTTGTTTAAGATGATGGTCAATAGTGTACCTTAGGAAGAAAAGTTAAAAGAAATTCACTTGCTAAATGGCAATTATTTTGAGGCCTCAAAGTCGTCATAGATTTAAGTTTCCAAAGAATCGCACATACACACACACACACACACACACACAGAGAGAGAGAGAGAGAGACAAACACGCATACAGGTAGCTTAAGAACCTAGGATGAAGAGATATAAAACTGCATTTTATATTTTAGCCAAATACTAGACTGACCTGAAGTTAACGTTGAAAAAAATTATATATTATATATTTAAATGCCCTGAGTTACTACATAAACTTAAAAATGAGTAGTAATCTCTCAATTAACTCCTTAGGTATTATTTTTCTCAGTGAAGTTGATATTCCAGTATTGTGTAGAACCTAGTTTAAAATTTCCATGATCCTTCATCATGTTTCCAAGAAGAATTTACAGTTTGTATGAGTTTGCCAGGGATGCTGTAACAAAGTACCACAGACTAGGTGGCTTACACAATAGAAATGTATTGTCTCACAGCTCTGGAGGCTAGAAGTCTTCATAGCATTGGTAGGGTTAGTTCCTAATGAGGATTTTGGGGAAAAATCTACTCTATGCCTTTCCCCTAGCTTATGGTAGTTTTCTGGTAATCGTTGGCATTCCTTGGCTTGTAGAAGAATAACTGTAACTTCTGCATTTATCTTCACATAGCATTCTCCTTGTGTGCATATCTGGGTCAAAATGTCCAGTCCAGTTATTTTGAGTTAATGGCCCATCTTACTCTAGTATGACCTCACCTTAACTAATGACAGTTGCAATGATCCTATATCAAAATAAGGTCGTATTGTGAGGTACTGGGGCTTAGGACTTCAAAATATAGATTCAACCCATAACACAGTCTACTTAAGAAAAGATTAATGCTTTCTTTAGTGACATTAAAGAGGAAAAATCTAAATATAGGCAGTGTGGTTTCCCATCTCTCTGGAAAGGAAGATGCAAGTGGCAAGTATTTACTTTAATCATTTACTATCATTAAATCCATCACGTACTTTTAAATAAAGTCCCTATAATTCAAGACCACAGTACATGGAGATTAAGAATATAAAGAATTATTTCATCACTTTGAGATACTGATTTGATTTTTATAGGCTTTTCTCTTGTCTATTTTTTTTCCTTAGCAGGACAAATATTTTCATTTACTTTGAGTGAATTCTTGATAAGTTTTTGATCCTCAACTTCCATCTCCACTTTATTTAAAAGGTTATTTAGAAGGCAGCATTCTCTAATTCCCCATAGGTAGGTTATTATTCCCTTTTCTCGGCTTCCACAATATTAAGTACATGCCTCTATTGTAGTATTTTGCATTCATTAAAATCATTTTTTTAATGCCTGACTCCTCCATTAGACTGTTAGACTGTGAGTAACTTAAGAACTGGATTGTCTATCTATTTATAAGACAGTATATTATTTTCCTAGTACCTGGTAGAGAATCCTGGACATAATGCTTGGGATACATTAAACATCCAATAAATGTTCATTAAAGATGAAATCAACATAGAAGAGTTTATAGAGGCAGATAATTTTAGAACAAGAAGATGTCTCAAATCAAATGTTATATAAAGAGTATAATTGGATTGTTTGTAACACAAAGGATAAGTGCTTAAGGTGATGGATACCCCATTTACCCTGATGTGATTATTACACATTGCATACTTTTATCAGAATATCTCATGTGCCTGTAGGGACATGGATGAAACTGGAAAACATCATTCTCAGTAAACTATCGCAAGGACAAAAAACCAAACACCGCATGTTCTCACTCATAGGTGGGAATTGAACAATGAGAACTCATGGACACAGGAAGGGGAACATCACATTCCGGGTACTGTTGTGGGGTGGGGGGTGGGGGGGGCGGGGACAGCATTAGGGGATATACCTAATGCTAAATGACGAGCTAATGGGTGCAGGAAATCAACATGGCACATGGATACATATGTAACAAACCTGCACATTGTGCACATGTACCCTAAAACCTAAAGTATAATTAAAAAAAAAAAAAAAAGAAATATATACACCTACTATGTACCCATAAAAATTAAAAGTTTAAAATTAAAAATATATATATCTAATATAGTCTATATACCTAATGTCTGGTCAGTGGTTTGTCAAAACACACAAATATAAAGTGGCAAATAATTAACCCAAATTAGTATTCATGAAGCAAGTATTCCCAAGAGTAATAGAAAAACCAAAACTTAATTTATAGGGCAACAACTATTTGCCAAATTCTTAGAAGCATAAAGCATATGGTCCTTTGAAACTGTGAAAGATTTTAAATAAAGTCTAAGCATTATAATTAGATAGAAAGCATTTCAAATTGCTTACATTTTAAAACTTTTGGGAAGTCTTTTTCATGATGACGTAATTTCAAGTAATAACTAATATTTATTTGAGTAGATCCTATCTGTTACTTTGTGGCTACCTTGGGCAATAACTTTCTTTCTTTGGGCTTTATAAAATATCAAACTATGAGTTGGGGACCTTTTTATCTCCAAAATTTTATTATTGAAACATACCTCCTACTTTATATATCGTGTACTTGGTATATTCCTAGCATTTAGCAAGATACAAAGATCTTGATTGAAGGGTCCAAAAATCTATGAGACACATTGCCTCCAGGGACCAACAGCTGGATGTGGTTGCAAGACACATAAGAATGTGACTATTCCACAAGATAGATAAACCCTGATAGAGGCAAAAGATGGTGTTGTGGGAAAGGGTAGAACTCTCCTATATGCCCAAGGAAGCCAGAGAAAGTTTCCCAAAGGATAGAAACGTTCAGCCTGGGCTTTGATCTATGATTACTGAAAGGTTACCTAAGTAAAAGAGAAGCTGACTTTCATGGAGAAAGCCTGCTTGCTTTAAATCTGGTGGACTTTAAAGGGGTGTTCAGATCATCCATTTTTACCTCGACTTGACTTTGAATGGTTAGCAATTTCATGCAAGGAGAGCAGAGCCCAACCAAAAACACCCAATGGCTCTTCCCACTCTCTTAGCCCTTGGCAACCTTTAATTTCTGCTTGAGCCCTGGATAGATGCTGAGCCTTGAGGACATAACTTGAGTTTAGAAGTTCAGTATCCAACGAGGGCTTTTAGCCATTGCATGACCCCAAAAGCTAAGGGCAGATTGGCACTGTGGAGAAACATTTTCAGAAGCTCCCTGAAAAGGATGAAGAAGGTCAGGGGAAGTTTCTTTGCACCATAGAAGCCACTTCTTCCCTCTCATTGTTAAATATCTACACCTTCCCACAGACACAGGGTGTCACCAGATCTTTGATCTGTACCCACTTACATGTCCTGTACTCAGGCCCAGTATAGACAGGCCTCTTCCCTGAGACTAGAGAAAAACAGTCCTTTTGCTACAGAGCAGGAGCAAAGTCAGCTTTCCTCTCCTGCATCAACTGAAGTTCAGTGTAACATGATACAGGATCACTGGTGACTGAGATGAAAAGAGGTCAAATGGAAGTGAACCCAAAAACAGTCAAAGGGAAAGTGGGAAATAGAAGGGAACTTTCATTTATTTAGTAGTTCTAAATTAAACATGCATTATCTTTCAGTCACTCATGCATTCGCTCAACTAGTATTTGGGGGTAGCAACTATATGCCAGGCACTGTGGTAGGCATAGAACATGAGCAAGATAGGAATGCTCTTTTCTTTCATGGAGGCTTTATTCTGATGGGGAGGAGGGATAGTAATGAGGCAATCATAGATTGTGATAGGTGCTATTAAGGTGATAAACAGGAAATGTGATAGTGAGTTGTGATGTGATAATGAGGTTGATGAGACCTCAGGTGGATAATCTGGGAAGGCCTCTTGGAGGCAATGTCATTTAAGCTGAGAACTAAAGGATGAGTAGGAGACAGCTATGCAAAAAGTCAGGCAGAGGTAACTACAAATGTACAGATAAAAAGAGCTATTCTCTTTATATTTCACAACAACCACTTGGGGAATGTCATTATTCTTCATTTAACAAGCAAGAAAACAGAAGTTAGAAAAGAAGAAAAATGTAATGGTCAGATTTCTCTCCTGTCTAATAAACAGATTTTATGGAGGAATGTTTTACTAGCATCTTGCATGGCCACAGCACATTCTCTCATGGTGACAAGGTTCTCTTACCTACCTGAGCCTTAGTTTCTCCTGTAAAAGAAGCATAAAAACTCACCTGTCTGAAGGATCTCACGAGGATTAAATAAACTAATAAACTGCTTAACACCATGCTGAACTCAAAAAAATGCTTCATCAGTATTAGCTTTTTCCCTTTTTGCCTTCTTTTTCCAGTGCCAGTCTAAAAGACACCAGAAAGTGTCTGGGATTTTATTCAGTGGCCATGTATTTCTCAGGTGTGAATTGTAGGGGTCACCTCAATTTCAATTTTGCCTAATAGCCCATTTAGTGCTGTTAAAGGTCTAGAGTGATCCAGTGCCCTTTAATCGTGAGTACAGATATGTAGGAACACAAATGTCTTTCAGTGAACAGAAGGCTGACCTGATAGCTTAAACTGTGCTGGAAAGAAGTCAATGGAGCATCACATTGTCCGTCGCCAGTGAACACTGTTTGTCCTCTTCCAAGCAGTGGAAGGGAAGCAGAGAGGAACATGCCCAGTCATTTGTTTTCTTTTTCAACTATCCCTGAAAACCTTGAATTTCTTAACGGTGTCCTGGGGCTCTGTTGACTCTAAAATTGATTGGCAATCTCCCTGGGTACGTGGACTGTTTTAGTAGCAGAGGTACACTCAAGCTTTCTGCAATGGTACAATACGAAACAGACAAAAAGAGCAAACTGCTTTGTATAGGCTTAGCATTAATGAATTGCCTCTCTTTCTTAGCCCCAGTATTTCCAATAAAAGTAGTGGGTTTGGTCTTGTGGCATGGTCTCTTGAGTGAACGCTAAATTTATCCACTAATGGACCTAATCACTGTGCACACCAGAATATGTTTCCATCAAAAAACATGCCTCTTGTAAAATCGAGAAGCTATAAAGTACATATTTTAATAGGAAAATTTAAAAACGAATGAGAGAAAGTCCTTATCTACCAAAAGCTTTTTGAAAACATTCACTCCCACTTCTTCTTATCCTACCCACCTCCCCAACTAGATCCTCTCTCCTTGCTACCTCTTTACCATCAAAAAAAAAAAAAAAAGAAAGAAAAAGCTAGAAAGCTCCACACCATATGTTTCTATTATTGAACAGTAAATTTCTGGTTTTGTGGTTTATGAAAAAGTGTTGGAAGCATGGAGTGAGAGTTCTAGATGTAAGGGCCTATACCACCAGGCAGTCTGCCCTTCTTTCTTTCCTTCCTTTCTTCCTTTTCCACTTGAAAAAGTTTTCTGCCATCCATTTTTATATGCCATTTTCTAGTATTTTCTGTGAAATATGCCCTTAGATTTCTAGCCAGAGGTTCACATCTAAAATATAAACCAAAGCAAAACTAGAATTGAGGAACATACTTGCTCTTTTCAAAGCCCGGTTGAGGACTGTTATCATGGGTTTTTTTCCTGACATAATCCATACACAAATACTATTCTTCTTGTGAACCTTTGTGTGCAGTATTCTTCTAGACCCTGTAGGGACAGGTAGACAAGGCCCCATTTTTTCAGAGTTGATAGCATATTGAACTCAATACCTCTATATAGAAAAAGAAAATTAACCACACCAAGTAGTACATCCAGTATAAGACAGTTACTGGCACAGTTACCACAAATGCCAGTTAGAATTCAGCAGAGAATGCAGAAAGAACTGCAGGCTGGTGCAGCTAGAGAGAGGCAGGATGAATTCTTCAGAGAGATTGGGTGGGTGTGAATGTAGGAAGTGTTTAGAGATAGAGGGATGGGAAAGAAGCAAAGAGGACGGGGAAGACATTACCAGAGGAGGAAGTAACTGTGCATGAGGGTCCTTGCTTCACAGAAAGGAAGCTCCATTTGGAATCTGTCCAACAGAGTGGAATCTTGGCACTGGTAGGTTTTGCTATGCTTCTGCCACACATGTTCTGCAGAATGGATGTGGCACTTCCTGGTTGGAAGATTGTGGGGAATGACCAATCAGAACAATTTGAAACCTACTTGGCTAACATGTCCTGCTAGAAGGCAAAGCTAACCCAGATGGGAGATGGGGTGGGATCCAACCTATGATGGATATCCTAGAAGGACAGGTTCATTGAAGAGGAAAATAATTTGGGTGAGGGATCAGTAAAAATATCCAAAGGTTACCCTTCAGGCTGAAGGGTGTATATTAAATAGGGCATTGTTTCCAAGGAGTCTGCCTGACCTCAAACTCTCCAGGAAGAAAGGTCAGCACATTGATTGCTCATGTTTCCAAGGTAGGACACGCTTGGCACCAACGGGTGGCACATCTCCTCTGTGCTGCCTGCTGTCTGTGACATCAAATCTAGCTTCAAGACATTCACAGCTGCTACAGAATGTTCTGTTTGAGAGTTCAGGAGGCTTTGTTGATGGGGACACCTAGATGCTGAAGACTGATAGGGATAGGGAGACATCAGAGGAGAGGGATTTCACAAAGCCTTTTGGAAGGATTCAACATTCTAATAAAATGCACCTCCTGAGTCTGAGTTAAAACTCAAATGCTTTGCTAAACATTATAAAATATCAACAACAGAAACCTCATAAACCCTAAATCCTTTTCCTTGTAAGGTACTTCACACCAGAGACAGTGCATTGCATTGGTTTGAATGTCATTGCATTTTTCAGCAGAAAATCTGTTAGGTTTACCATGAATGTAGGACTACAGCAGGCTGTATTGGGTTTATTATGCAGTTGAGGTGGCAAATGGTTTTCTTTAATGATTTACATCATCTTTATCTTCATTGTTGCCACCTCCCTTCTGATATTTTTCTCACTGAGGTGGACCAGTGCTTCAGATAATGAACTAGCGTTTACTATGATCTTGTTATACTTTATTACCTCCTTTAGCCACATATGTCCCCAAACTCTTTACAAAGACAACCATTATATGTTCATGTTTTAGGGAGGTACAGCAATTTTGTTGTTTAGTATCAACTATGTCATCCAAACAACAGAGTAAATGGGGTGAACTGCTTCAAGTTAAAATCCCTCAAGCCACTGCCACACCACCAAATGAAAATTCATGGGTCATGGTGAGGAAAAAAAACTCTTGAGGTTTCACAAGGGCTTCAAGGATTTTAGCTAGAGCTGGATTTTTTCCTAAAACTTGTGGATTTTTTAAAAATGTAGGTGGAGGAGGGAGGCTGCCTTTATTTTCTATTTTGCTTCACCGACCATTTGGAAGGTTTATGCTGTATAAATCCTACAAGTATGACTCAATAGGATCCTTCTAAAAGCCACTGATATTGTGCAAGAAGGCAGTGAAGGAAACATTTTAAATCTTAAGAATTCTGATGGTGAGGTACACCACAAAGCCTCCATTTCTGGAGGAAACCAACCCTATGGTGGGACCAAAACTGACAGTATACTGCTCACTTTGAATTTTTTAAAAAAAAATGGTCAGGTACCTCAAATTTAAGAATAATGAGACAATTGCAAAGTTTCTGGTGACTGAAGCTGCTGCATTATAGGACTCATGAGAGCCCCCACGAAGGTCAGTTCCAGGCCTGGCCCTAGCTGTACGTTGCCCATTCTATATAAATGCTACCCTTTGAGTTGTATAGTGGGCGGCCCTGCCTGTGATGTCACAGGCACAGGACCTGATTTCCTCACCTGAATTCTATTCTCAGCTCTGCCCTTAAATTGCTACTTGACCTTTGGCAGTTATGTAACTTTGGTTTTGCATTATCTGTCAGTAATCACCATGGTCCCTAGAATTTCTAACATTTTCTCATACTCATATTTTTACTTTCTATACAATATACCCTATATTAAATTGTAAGAATAAATAAATAAATATTATATATATATATATCATCAAGAAAATATATGATAGAAATAAAATATATCATATATATATAATTAAGGAAAGATGTAATAGTTATAAAAGTAAACTGAAAGTATACTCAGGAAACCCATAAGAATTTTAGTTTTGCTGAATCTTTGGGTGTTTATTCAACCTTCTTAGATAGTTTGGAGTACCTTGAGTTTTAGTGCCCAGCACAGGGAGACATTCCATGGAAATAGCCATTCTTAATTTGCTTAGTTGAAACAGAAAACAGGAGAGTCTGCTGGCAGTAAGACAAAATTATTTTCTTTCCAAATCTTAAGAATTTGGCTTAGGACTGGGTTTTGTCAAAGAATGTTCTTGCTGACATCTCATACAGCTTCTTCCATCCCTTGAGCCCATTGGTTAAAACTGTTCGATGCTCACTGGAGCTAAGTCCTCTTGGGAGGCTTTTAATGGAGATAGATTAGTATTCATTTTAAAACAAAAAGATCAAATGATGAGTGGGCGTGCATTGGGATAAAGCGATTTTTGTTTTGTTTTGTTTTGTTTTGTTTTGTTTTGTGGGAAATAACCAAGTCATTGGGAGCTTTTTCTAACAGAAATGTAAATACTGTGTTGACTATCTGTTCCCAGTTTTTTCTCATGAGGAAAAAGAGAAAAGGGAGGGTTTAAAATTAATTATAGGCCAGGCATGGTGGCTCACACCTGTAATTCCAGCACTTTAGGAGGTCGAGGCGGGCGGATCACGAGACCAAGAGATCAAGACCATCCTGGCTAACACAGTGAAACCCTGTCTCTACTAAAAATACAAAAAATTAGCTGGTCGTGGTGATGGGTGCCTGTAGTCCCAGCTACTCGGGAGGCTGAGGCAGGAGAATGGCGTGAACCTGGGAGGCGGAGCTTGCAGTGAGCCAAAATCGCACCACTGCACTCCAGCCTGGGCAACAGAGCAAGACTCCGTCTCAAAACAAAACAAAAAAATTATAAGGCCATGTAGTTAGAGGTAATTACAGGAAGAATTCCATGCTTGCATGGGTTTTTAAATATCTGAACTAGTTGCCCTAGTAGGTTTGGAACGTTTATTTCTATAAATTTTCTAGAAAGCAATTGATTTTTTTTTCCTTTACTTTGATTGTCCATCATTCCAATCAACCTGCAAGAGATACATCCACACCTGTAGCCATCCTGGTTATACCTTCTTCCTAAGGCTGGCTGAATTGCCCACTTCTCTGTGGCTCCATAGTACTTAGTACATACTACTCTCATAGTGCCTTTGAAATTACATGGCAGTTTTGTGTGCTTCTCTAGCTACTAGTCTGTGAACTTCTTGAGAACAGAACATATGTTGTTTATTTTTATGCTTGTTTTTATTCTTTCAATCTTGTTTCTCAATTCCTAGTATATCTGTTATCTGCCTGACAGATAACAGTATTCAATAAATAGCTGTTGAATTGAATAAAAATGAGTATTTATATAGATCAGATAGTTCCAATTCAGGAAATATGTCCAGACTTGCTTAACTAACTCTTAGGGGAATAGGCAGGAATCATTTATTTTCCTTGCTTCTGTGTTATCTGCCAGACCTCCATACACCCCTACGTTTATCCCCACACTTTGGAACAAGTTCTACTTCTTGCCTCTTTGGTCACAGGGGAAAGATGTCTGATAAATCTACCCAGATTGAGTTGTAATTGACTTTAATATGATTCCCCTGAGTGACTTAAGCACCTCTGGTTTATTTGAGCTCTGGGTAATTGTTGGTTAGGCTTTATAACTTTCAGTAAGGAGTTGACCTTGTTGGAGGTTTGAAGGTCATAATCATTTACCTGCCCTTCCTAAATTCTAACAGATACAAAGAGCCATGTGGATATCACAGCACTATTAATGGAACCCAGTGGATTCCTAAAGAACAAAGCCCCTGCTAAAATGGGATGTGAGAACATGGCTTAAACAGGAAGCTGAAGTCCGTGCTTCCTTTGACTTCTCCAGACATGGATGCAGCAACTACCTAAGGGAAAAGGTGGCTCTACATACAAAATTGATCCTATATATTTCCTCCCACCTTGCCACCAAAATATGGCTGGAAAATGTCACCAAGGCCTCCTAATTATCAAATCTGATAGTCATTTGTTTTATTTGGTACTCAATTTGTTATTTGACTCTGTTGAATATGTCTTTCTTGAATTTCTTTCTACCCTAGGCTTCCAGGATGATCTCTTATCTCACCAACCATTCTTTCATGGACTCTTTCTTCTCTTTTCAGCCCATAAGTGTTGGTATTTCTCAGGGTTCTGTGATAAGCTATCTTCTCTTCTAATTCTACCCATAATCTATCAGGAATCTCATCCACTCCCACAGTTTCTAGTCTGTATTCCAATAACTCTATGAAATTGATATTGCCAACCAGATCACTATTCATATTCTAGATCAATATGTTTTTGTTTGTTTTTAATTCCACAAATATTCAACAAGTTACTGTGTCATAGTAAACAGTGAGAATACAAAGAGTCTCTGCTGTTAAAAAACAGGTGATGTAAACAGAGTGCAGTGGTAATACTTGAGAATATTTTGAAAGCACTAAATAAGAAAACTCAGATCAAACCAGGAAATTTAGAGGAAGGACTTAGAAAGAAAGGATGTCATCAGTGATTCTAAAATGCTAGTTAATAGCTTTGTTACGAGAGTAGAAGGAGTAATACCAGCAGAGAACACATAAATAAGGAGCAAATTTCTCCACATGAGTGATCTGCAGACACTCAGAAATAGCATGTTTGTCACAGGTTAGGTTTCCCAGAAAGCAGGCTCTGGACAAGATTTGCATGCAGGAAGGTACTAGAGGGGATGCTCTTGGCTGGATACCTGTGGGAGAATGAAAGAAACTGGATTGGGCTGAAGGGAGCTTGAACTGCCGTTCAATCGCAACAAAGCCTCTGATGATCCCAGTGAGACCTTTGCAGCTGCAATAACTCCTTAAAGTTCCCTAAATGGGAAGCAAAGGGACAGGCCTTTAGACCCTTCTATCACCCAGTCACTGGATGTGGGCTATCGCTGGGAAGGAGCATGACTTTGAGTAAGGCGGTTTTCTTGAGCTGAACGTATGACCCTTAGAGGGAACGTCACTAAGAGCTGTTGGTTTCTAAAACTTCTTGCAGCTAGGGGTGTAAGTACTGTAGTTTTGGAGGTAGAAATTTAGGCAGTATTCCATGGTATCCACTGCAGTGTACTCCTTGCAACCATTCATACCCATTTGCTTCTTATAATAAGTTCTAGGCCTTCAGGTGGATTAGTGAGATGAGCTACAGCTCCTGCCACTGCAGCTGGTCTCAAGGCCTTAACAAATACTCATTATCTTTCTCCTCCACTATCCAACCATTCAGAATTCCCCTCACCATCAACTAGCACCTCTGCCTGTTTAGATGGCTTACATATGGGATGATCTGGACATGGTTTTGAGCCCCATGATCACCACATTCTTTTCAGACCATAGCACTGAACTTGCATTTTTATCATCAAAATTGAGCAAGAGAGTACCAAGAGACACGGAATTACTTGACTGGCAAACATATTCCCTGCCCCCATTCTGTAGCAGCAGCCTAACCTGTGCCTGATGATCCATGTTGGTTATATTTGCCAGGATATTGACCCTTCTCACCTCCTGGGTCTTGTCTCAAGCAACATGAAGTGACGGGGTGGTAGCCATAGCTTGAGATTTAATGGGCCTCTTATTGTGTTATCTAGATGAAGCATTTCCCCTTTAGAAACCAGGATTTGTAAGTCGCAGAGCCCAGAGTTGTAGGAACAGCTGTGGGTTACTTAGGAGTGATGATAAGTGGGATCACTTACACTTTTACACCTTCCCATGTTTTATTCCTACTGGGGACATACATAAAGTGTACACTACATCCTGAAGGATGGAACCTCTTCCTTTCAGGGAATTCTCCCTAAAATGTTACCTCAAACTGTACATTCAACAGACCATTTTATTGCTCTGTCAAGCCAGAACTTCTGGAGCATGCAGTGTGTGATTATAGTAATGGATCCCATTTATGTGTACCTTCAGTGTGCCTTCAAAGTGTACTAGGCACTTTACATCACCATAGTTCCCACTTTTGAACCCTAACAAGATGATGACCACTTGATATGATCTTTGTACCAGACTATCATTAGTCATCTCTTACCCACATTTTACAGATAAAGAATCTGAGTCTCAAAAGAGTTCTCTACTTCACCAGTGTCACATAACGTAATAATTGTGAGAGCCAAGATTCAGACCTACTCTAAAGTTAGGGCCCTTTCTACTGTATTGCTTAACCTCCACACATATAATAATCTCATTTAATCCTTACAAGGATATTGTAAAATATGTGTTATTCCTGTTCTCCATATGAAAAAACAGAGACTCCTTCTAGTTAGGCAACTTGCAGTGGGTTATGCCCCTGGGAAGTGGCTCACCTGGGACCTGAACAAAAGCCTGACTCTGAAGCCCAAGTTCTTTCTACTATACCAGTTGCCATGGTGTCAACCTAGCATCAGAGAAAAGTATCAGAGAAGAAAGGAAAAATAAAGGTAGTGGGTGTAGATCATTCTGTGATGTTTAACTTTTAAGCCATATAGGCAATAGGGTCAAGTTACTTGTTTTATATGTGTATATTGAGGGTTGATGGGTGGGGCAGAGAATAGACCCTCTTGATTCAGTGCTACCTACAGCTTTTACAGAAGCACCAACCCTGAAACTATACTCTGCACTTCTTACATCCACTTTAAAGAATTATAGATTTTATTGAAGATATTGTGGGAGATATATGAGAAACCTTACATTGCATATTACCCAGAAGACAATTCAAGATCCCATGAGACATCTGAATGCTCCCTAAAGTCTTTCTTTGGCTGCATTGCTCAGTGGGGCTCCCTTGTCTCTCTGACATTTCCATCTCATGGATCAGTTCCTCATGTTCCAGTCCCTTCCAAAACCTGGGCTCTAGACATATGCTACACAGCCCCATGCAGTGGGGGCTTCTCTCACAGGGGATGGGGCAGCCAAACCACGTTGTCTTCTCCAGTCACTTCTATCCCCAACTACAAATTCTGGTGAATAAAACTCCCTCTATCTCAGTCTCCATGGTATGGAAGGAATGTGCATACCAGAAGGCAGAGGGAAAGTTGCCATTTGGGAGGTAGATTGTCTTTCTTCCTGCTAGGCAGACCTCTAATGAATGAATCCTTTCCCAAATGCCACTCAGACTGCTTAAGTCCTGAAGGTCTCTGCCCTTCATTTTTGCACCCAAGGACCTTCATAATCTGACACTTGCATCTCACCTCTCATATCCTAGCCTCTGTATTCCTATTACTCCTACTGACTCCTGCTAGTCCCAGGTTTAGGCCTTTGGACAACTTCTTTTTTCCTGTCACATTCTTTCCTCCTCCTGAGCCAAGTTCTTCCTGTCTTTTAAACAGCCCTGTCTAATTCTGCTTCCTTCACAAACCCTTCGCTGACAACTCTCCCTATCCTAACCTCTCCTGTTTATTGTTATTTATACTCACAACTCGTGTACAAAGATATGATATTCTTTAATTATTTTTAACTAAATATATCTTTGCACATAAACCTCCATTTCTGCTAATAGTGTTAATCCTGTCAATTTACTGTAAACAAGTCATTTCCAGGGTCAGTTAAGTTTTTCGTGTTATTGATTCAAGACTCCCTTCCATCCGTTTCTTCTCTTTCTTTTGGTTAATGATCTGCATTCCAACAGGGGATTGGCCTGTAGGCCCCCATTTTCCTCACTGACCAATGACAGTTTTATGTGGTCTGTACCACTGTGTATTGGTATCTCCTAGTATTTATAGTCCTCCTATGACTTCCGGTTTTAGGGCCTTCTCAGTACTTATGGGCCTTCCATAAAGGACACAGAAAACCTCTCAGCTGCCCTCTCCACACCCTGCTGGAGTGTGAAGAATCCTGTGAGCCTGACCTGAGATTCATCTGCCCTGACACTACCTCACAAATGGCACGTCAGAATGAGGATTTTCTGATAAGCACAGGCTTCCCTGGCTCTACCTTGTGATTCTCTTCTACCATCTATCTCTCAACGTATCTGATATGTTATGACATCTAGTTCTAAAGAACTCAGCCTAGAGTGGGAGACAGAGAGCAGTCAGCCCATGCTCATGTCTAGCCTTTCTTCCATCTTTTAACATTCTCTCTCCAATCCCCACCCCTTGTTCCTAGAGGGTGTTGATTTCCTTTCTACGTCCTGTATCATGTTCTGTAGCTTACCCTACTGTAAGATTCTTATATAACTTCCACATGTTAAGACTTCCAGACTTTACTACAACTTACAGATCTTTTTTTTTTTTTTTCCCTCTCAAAAGGCCCAGCTCTTACAAATCAAAAGCTCCTTGACTTTCAAAACTGTTAACTCTGTCATGAATTTCAAGGACATATTTTGGAACTCAAAGCCAAGAATTGGACATTTTGTTCCTGATGCTTCTTTTGTGTCCTACCCTCCCAGAAGCAGAGAGCTCCAACATTCTTTAGTTTAATGTTAGAAACACCAAAAGATACTTAAAAAATTAATAAAAGGAAGAATATATTTTATTTTATAATGTTTTGCTACACTAGAAGCTCATGCCAGTTTTCTATTTTTAATTATATGGCCTTCCATTTTTTAATTGTCCTCTAATGTCTTAACTCTAGTATTAAAAATTTAAGATTCTTTAGGGCAGAGAAGTCAGAGACGTCTTTTATATTCCTCAGAGCACCGGGATTGATTTGTTAGACAAATATTTATTGAGTACTAAGAGCTGTTGACAAAAAGATAAATGAGAGTCCTTGCCCTTCATGAGTTCATGAGTTAATAAAAATTATTATTAGTTAATCTAAGGGAAGTAGAAAGTTAAAACCAAGATAACTCAGAGGAGAAGACTATAAATCAATCAGAATGAGGAATCCAAAACAGCTTCCTAGAGGAGGTGACACTTGAGCTGGGTTTTGCCTGTTCAGCTAATTAAACATGTGGAAAAGAGTTTTATTCCATCCACAGGGATCTGTATACACGAATAAATGGAAGTATGTTTGGGAATAACAAGCATTTAATTGTGCCCAGAAGAAGTAAGGAGTCTTTGGTGGTCAGAGAGGAAGGCAGTGGAGAGATGAGATTAGTATTCAATAAATAGATCCAGAGGACATTTTGTGCTTATTAGTTTGAATTAAACTTTGTGGTTTTTTGTTTTGTTTTGTTTGTTATTATACTTTAAGTTCTAGGGTACATGTGCAGGTTTGTTACATATGTATACATGTGCCACGTTGGTGTGCTGCTCCCATTAACTCGTCATTTACATTAGGTATATCTCCTAATGCTATCCCTTCCCCCTCCCCGCACCGCACAACAGGCCCCAGTGTGTGATGTTCCCCTACCTGTGTCCAAGTGTTCTAATTGTTCAATTCCCACCTATGAGTGAGAACATGCAGTGTTTGGCTTTTGTCCTTGCAATAGTTTGCTGAGAATGATGGTTTCCTGCTTCATCCATGTCCCTACAAAGGACATTAACTCATCCTTTTTTATGGCTGCATAGAATTCCGTGGTGTGTATGTGCCACATTTTCTTAATCCAGTCTGTCATTGATGGACATGTGGGTTGGTTCCAAGTCTTTGCTATTGTGAATAGTGCCGCAATAAACCTACATGTGCATGTGTCTATATAGCAGCATGATTTATAATCCTTTGGGTATATACCCAGTAATGGGATGGCTGGGTCAAATGGTATTTCTTGTTCTAGATCTTTAAGGAATTGCCACACTGTCTTCCACAATGGTTTAACTAGTTTACAGTCCCACCAACAGTGTAAAAGTGTTCCTATTTCTCCACATCCTCTCCAGCACCTGTTGTTTCCTGACTTTTTAATGATGGCCATTCTAACTGGTGTGAGATGGTATCTCATTGTGGTTTTGATTTGCATTTCTCTGATGGCCAGTGATGATGAGCATTTTTTCATGTGTCTGTTGGCTGCATAAATGTCTTCTTTTGAGAAGTGTCTGTTCATATCATTTGCCCACTTTTTGATGGGGTTGTTTGTTTTTTTCTTGTAAATTTGTTTGATTTCTTTGTAGATTCTGGATATTAGCCCTTTGTCGGATGAGTATATTGCAAACATTTTTTCTCATTCTGTACGTTGCCTGTTCACTCTGATGGTAGTTTCTTTTGCTGTGCAGAAGCTCTTTAGTGTAATTAGATCCCATTTGTCAATTTTGGCTTTTGTTGCCATTGCTTTTGGTGTTTTAGACATGAAGTCCTTGCCCATGCCTATGTCCTCAATGGTATTGCGTAGGCTTTCTTCTAGGGTTTTTATGGTTTTAGGTCTAACATTTAAGTCTTTAATCTATCTTGAATTAATTTTTGTATAAGGTGTAAGGAAGGGATCCAGTTTCAGCTTTCTGCATATAGTTAGCCAGTTTTCCCAGCACCATTTATTAAATAGGGAATCCTATTTATTAAATAGGGAATCCTTTCCCCATTTCTCGTTTTTGTCACGTTTGTCAAAGATCAGATGGTTGTAGATGTGTGGTATTATTTCTGAGGGCTCTGTTCTGTTCCATTGGTCTATATCTCTGTTTTGGTACCAGTACCCTGCTATTTTGGTTACTGTAGCTTTGTAGTTTAGTTTGAAGTCAGGTAGCATGATGCCTCCAGCTTTGTTCTTTGGCTTAGGATTGACTTGGCAATGGGGGCTCTTTTTTGGTTCCATATGAACTTTAAAGTAGTTTTTTCCAATTCTGTGAAGAAAGTCATTGGTAGATTGATGGAGATGGCATTGAATCTATAAATTACCTTGGTCAATATGGCCATTTTCATGATATTGATTCTTCCTATCCATGAGCATGGAATGTTATTCCATTTGTTTGTGTCCTCTTTTATTTCATTGAGCAGTGGTTTGTAGTTCTCCTTGAAGAGGTCCTTCACATCCCTTGTAAGATGGATTCCTAGGTATTTATACTCTTTGAAGCAATTGTGAATGTGAGTTCATTCATGATTTGGCTCTCTGTTTGTCTGTTATTGGTGTATAAGGATGCTTGTGATTTTTTTTTTTTTTTTTTTTTCAGACGGAGTCTCACTCTGTCGCCCAGGCTGGAGTGCAGTGGCGCAATCTCAGCTCACTGCAAGCTCCGCCTCCCGGGTTCACACCATTCTCCTGCCTCAGCCTCTCCGAGTAGCTGGGACTACAGGTGCCTGCCACCACGCCCGGCTAATTTTTTTATATTTTTAGTAGAGACGGGGTTTCACTGTGGTCTCGATCTCATGACCTCGTGATCCGCCCGCCTCAGCCTCCCAAAGTGCTGGGATTACAAGCGTGAGCCACCGCGCCCGGCCGATGCTTGTAATTTTTGCACATTGATTTTGTATCCGGAGACTCTGCTGAAGTTGCTTATCAGCTTAAGGAGATTTTGTGGTGAGACGATGGGGTTTTCTAGATATACAATCATGTCATCTGCAAACAGGAACAATTTGACTTCCTCTTTTCCTAATTGAATACTCTTTATTTCCTTCTCCTGCCTGATTTTCCTGGCCAGAACTTCCAACACTGTGTTGAATAGGAGTGGTGAGAGAGGGCATCCCTGTCTTGTGCCAGATTTCAAAGGGAATGCTTCCAGTTTTTGCCCATTCAGTATGATATTGGCTGTGGGTTTGTCATAAATAGCTCTTATTATTTTGAGATATGTCCCATCGATACCTAATTTATTGAGAGTTTTTAGCCTGAAGGGCTGTTGAATTTTGTCAAAGGCCTTTTCTGCATTTATTGAGATAATCATGTAGTTTTTGTCTTTGGTTCTGTGTATATGCTGGATTATGTTTATTGATTTTCGTATGTTGAACCAGCCTTGCATCTCAGGCATGAAGCCCACTTGATCATGGTGGATAAGCTTTTTGATGTGTTGCTGGATTCGGTTTGCCAGTATCTTATTGAGGATTTTTGCATCGATGTTCATCAGGGATATTGGTCTAAAATTCTCTTTTTTTGTTGTGTCTCTGCCAGGTGGAGGTGTTTATAGTATTCCCTGATGGTAGTTTGTATTTCTGTGGGATTGGTGGTGATATCCCCTTTATCATTTTTATTGCATCTATTTGATTCTTCTTTATTTTTCTTCTTCATTAGTCTTGCTAGCGTTCTATCAATTTTGTTGATCTTTTCAAAAAATCAGCTCCTGGATTCATTGATTTTTTGAAGGGTTTTTTGTGTCTCTATCTCCTTCAGTTCTGCTCTGATCTTAGTTATTTCTTGCCTTCTGCTAGCTTTTGAATGTGTTTGCTCTTGCTTCTCTAGTTCTTTTAATTGTGATGTTAGGGTGTCAATTTTAGATCTTTCCTGCTTTCTCTTGTGGGCGTTTAGTGCTATAAATTTCCCTCTACACACTGCTGTAAATGTGTTCCAGAGATTCTGGTATCTTGTGTCTTTGTTCTCGTTGGTTTCAAAGAACATCTTTATTTCTGCCTTCATTTCGTGATGTAGCCAGCAGTCATTCAGGAACAGGTTGTTCAGTTTCCATGTAGTTGAGCGGTTTTGAGTGAGTTTCTTAGTCCTGAGTTCTAGTTTGATTGCACTGTGGTCTGAGAGACAGTTTGTTATAATTTCTGTGCTTTTACATCTGCTGAGGAGTGCTTTACTTCCAACTATATGGTCACTTTTGGAATAAGTGCAATGTGGTGCTGAAAAGAATGTATACTCTGTTGATTTGGGGTGGAGAGTTCTGTAGATGTCTATTAGGTCCACTTGGTGCAGAGCTGAGTTAAATTCCTGGATATCCTTGTTAACTTTCTGTCTTGTTGATCTGTCTAATGCTGACAGTGGGGTATTAAAGTTTCGCATTATTATTGTGTGGGAGTCTACGTCTCTTTGTAGGTCTCTAAGGACTTGCTTTATGAATCTGGGTGCTCCTGTATTGGGTGCATATATATTTAGGATAGTTAGCCCTTCTTGTTGAATTGATCCCTTTACCATTATGTAATGCCCTTCTTTGTCTCTTTTCATCTTTGTTGGTTTAAAGTCTGTTTTATCAGAGACTAGGATTGCAACCCCTGCCTTTTTTTGTTTTCCATTTGCTTGGTAGATCTTCCTCCATCCCTTTATTTTGAGCCTACGTGTGTCTCTGCATGTGAGATGGGTCTCCTGAATACAGCACACTGCTAGGTCTTGACTCTTTATCCAATTTGCCAGTCTGTGTCTTTTACTTGGAGCATTTAGCCCATTTACATTTAAGGTTAATATTGTTATGTGTGAATTTGATCCTGTCATTATGATGTTAGCTGGTTATTTTGCTCATTAGTTGCAGTTTCTTCCTAGCCTTGATGGTCTTCACAATTTGGCATGTTTTTGCAGTGGCTGGCACCAGTTGTTCCTTTCCATGTTTAGTGCTTCCTTCAGGAGCTCTTATAGGGCAGGCCTTGTGGTGACAGAATCTGTCAGCATTTGCTTGTCTGTAAGGGATTTTAATTCTCCTTCAATTATGAAGCTTAGTTTGGCTGGATATGAAATTCTGGGTTGAAAATTCTTTTCTTTAAGAATGTTGAATATTGTTCCTCACTCTCTTCTGGCTTGTAGAGTTTCTGCCAAGAGATGCACTGTTAGTCTGTTGGGCTTCCCTTTGTGGGTAACCCAACCTTTCTCTCTGGCTGCCCTTAACATTTTTTCCGTCATTTCAACTTTGGTGAATCTGACATTATGTGTCTTGGAGTTGTTCTCCTCGAGGAGTATCGCTGTGGCATTCTACGTATTTCCTGAATTTGAATGTTGGCCTGCCTTGTAGATAGGGGATGTTCTCCTGGATAATATCCTGCAGTGTGTTCCAACTTGGTTCCATTCTCCCTGTCACTTTCAGTACGCCAATCAGACATAGATTTGGTCTTTTCACATAGTCCCATATTTCTTGGAGGCTTTGTTTGTTTCTTTTTACTCTTTTTTCTCTAAACTTCTCTTCTCGCTTCATTTCATTCATTTGATCTTTGATCACTGATATCCTTTCTTCCAGTTGATCGAATTGGCTACTGAAGCTTCTGCATTCGTCACGTAGTTCTCATGCCATGGTTTTCGGCTCCATCAGGTCATTTAAGGACTTCTCTACTCTGGTTATTCTAGTTAGCCATTCGTCTAATTTTTTTTCAAGGTTTTTAGCTTCTTTGCGATGGGTTCGAAGTTCCTCCTTTAGCTTGGAGAAGTCTGATCGTGTGAAGCCTTATTCTCTCAACTCATCAAACTCATTCTCCATCTAGCTTTTTTCTGTTGCTGGTGAGGAGCTGCGTTCCTTTGGAGAGGGAGAGGCGCTCTGATTTTTAGAATTTTCAGCTTTTCTGCTCTGTTTTTTCCCCATCTTTGTGATTTTATCTACCTTTGGTCTTTGATATGGTGATGTACAGGTGGGGTTTTGGTGTGGATGTCCTTTCTGTTTGTTAGTTTTCCTCCTAACAGTCAGGACCCTCAGCTGCAGGTCTTTTGGAGTTTGCTGGAGGTCCACTCCAGACCCTGTTTACCTGGGTTATCAGCAGCAGAGGCTGCAGAACAGCGAATATTGCTGATCAGCAGATGTTGCTGCCTGATCGTTCCTCTGGAAGTTTCATCTCAGAGGGGTACCTGGCCGTGTGAGGTGTCAGTCTGCCCCTACTGGGGGGTGCCTCCCAGTTAGGCTACTCAGGGGTCAGAGACCCACTTGAGGAGGCAGTCTGTCCATTCTCAGATCTCAAACTCCATGCTGGGAGAACCACTGCTCTCTTCAAAGCTGTCCGACAGGGACATTTAAGTCTGCAGAGGTTTCTGCTGTCTTTTGTTCGGCGATGCCCTGCCCCCAGAGGTAGAGTCTACAGAGGCAGGCAGGCCTCCTTGAGCTGCAGTGGGCTCCACCCAGTTCGAGCTTCCTGGCTGCTTTGTTTACCTACTCAAGCCTCAGCAATGGCAGGCACCCTTCCCCCAGCCTCACCGCCACATTGCAGTTGGATCTCAGACTGCTGTGCTAGCAACGAGAGATGAGCCAGTCTCCGTGGGCATGGGACCCTCCAAGCCAGGCACGGGATATAATCTCCTGGTGTGCCGTTTGCTAAGACCATTGGAAAAGTGCAGTATTAGGGTGCGAGTGACCCGATTTTCCAGGTGCCATCTGTCACAGCTTTGCTTGGCTATGAAAGGAAATTCCCTGACCCCTTGCACTTCCCGGGTGAGGCGATGCCTCGCCCTGCTTCAGCTCACGCTTGGTATGCTGCACCCACTGTCCTGCACCCACTGTCTGACAAGCCCAGTGAGATGAACCCGGTACCTCAGTTGGAAATGCAGAAATCACCCGTCTTCTGTGTCACTTGCACTGGGAGCTGTAGACTGGAGCTGTTCCTATTCAGCCATCTTGGAACCACCCATGGAATTTAACTTTGAAAACTTAATAATTACAAAAGGATTTTCAGGAGGGTGGTGTCATATAAAATACACAGTTTTAGAAAACTCACTCTGGCCACAGTGTATAAAATGTAAAAAGTGGATTGCATTTTTATGGAAAATCCCAAATTAGAAGGGACAAAAGTTATAAAATTGTAAAATTTGTATAGCGAGTGGTAAAAACCCAAATAAAGACAGTGAAATACAAAGGAGGGGAAGAAATAGAAGATGTTTAACAGATTAAATCTTCAGGCGGCCGGGCACGGTGGCTCACGCTTGTAATCCCAGCACTTTGGGAGGCCGAGGCGGGCGGATCACAAGGTCAGGAGATCGAGACCACGGTGAAACCCCATCTCTACTAAAAATACAAAAAAATTAGCCGGGCGTGGTGGCGGGCGCCTGTAGTCCCAGCTACTCGGAGAGGCTGAGGCAGGAGGATGGCGTGAACCCGGGAGGCGGAGCTTGCAGTGAGCCGAGATTGCGCCACTGCACTCCAGCCTGGGCGACAGAGTGAGACTCCGTCTCAAAAAAAAAAAAAAAAAAAAAAAAATCTTCAGGCATTGGATGTGGAAGTTGAGAGGGAAAATGAGACTGAAGTTTCTAAAGTCATTGAGCAATTGTGAAAATGCTTTCAATCTCTGGAACAGGGAACGCCAAATTTAAGGGGAAATACCAAGTTCAGATCTGGCTGTATTAAGTTTGACATACCCAAGGGACATGAAATAGCGATGCCTGGTGGGGGGCCTCATGTTAGGATCTGTGGCTCAGCCAAGTGTTGGAGCTGGAAGTACTGATACGAGCTAACATAAAAGTGACTGCTGACAGCAGGCGTGCGGGCAAGATGATCAATCAGGAGGACTGTGGCAAGGAGGCGAAGTCAAAGGCAGAGGGAAAAATCCTAAGGAACGTGGTGTAGGCAGAAGAAAAGAATCCTCAGGGGCAAGTAAGGAACTGTTGAGAGGAAAGGAGGAGAGCCAAAGAGATAGGGCACAAATTCCAGGGGTGAGAGAGGTAAGAAAAGTGTGGTCAGCAGAGACCTGTAAAATAAAAACAGAAAAAAAAAATTAGGAAGCAAGTGAAGATTAAAAGCATCAGGGCTCTGGCATAAGGAGAGAATAGGTAATGAGTTCTGCTTTTTCTTGATTAACAAGAAACAAAAGTGGAGGTGTTGAATTAATGGAGGGATTAGAAATCCATTTTTTAATTTTAAACCATATTCTGAATTAACCAAGTTTTAATCAGCTGAATGACCAATCATGTGAATATAAGGGAAATTTATTTTGGTATTCCATATAGAGACACCCTTTCTAAGTGAATGAAATTTTGGTATAATAAATAAACAATATACTTAAGAGAAAAATATTCTACAGCTGTAAACTATTTGCTTTCTCTCTACCTTCTGGAAATGCTAAGCAACAACAAAATCCTACATTGAAACATATTATCCTACATATAAGAGAATTATAACTCCTTATCAGTTTATATATCATATGATTGAAGACCTATGAGGATCCCTGTCTCTGCAGAAGGGCTTCTAAATCTTTCCAAATTCCAAAGAAATGTTCCCAGCCTCCTGTCATGTTATGTGAGCCTGTCATTCCTGTTGCAGAGAAGCTTTTGGGAGGGCATCACCATAGGGAATAGTAATCCTGCTGCCTCTGCCTCAAAGGAACTATTTTCTTCCTTGCACATAGAATTTTCAAGTTGCCTGCATGGGTAAAGGAAGGCATCATAGCTAGGAGCTGTCCTCTCAGGAACCCCATTAAGACCTGTCAAGGTTTTCTACTTCCTTTCTATGTTTATTAATCCTAGAATAAACACAGTAACATTTGAGAGCAGCCATTGCATCTCCGGCCCATCTTAGATGTTTGTTTGATTGTATTTCCGATGCTTACAGAACAATTTCTTCCCCAGGAAATGTACCCCTTGAATTACTTCACATACCACAGAAAGGCAGCCCTCACTGCTGTGCCTGTTAAGCATTCTATGACTGAAGAGAACGCACCCAGGCTTCACTATGAAAACAGAATTAATTCTAAATATCCCCAATCATGAAGCACCAGGCATTCCAGACCTAGCATTTACCTACTCTATATAGAGAGGTCAGCACTGAACACTGCAGATATGCTAGGAGACTTTTAAGACTCATAAGTAATGTGCCTTTCAGTATCATTTTGTTTTATCCTGAGAAAAATGCCTACTTCCCAGCACAATAATGTGCTCTCTCATTCTTTAATCATCATGATCAGCAAAGCACGATTTCAGTGAATCACCATCAACTTGTGTATACGTAGGTGGGAAGGAAGGGCTTGCTCTAAATAAGTGCTGCATAGATAGAAACTGAAGAATAGGAAGGCACAGTCAAGTGAATGTTCTGATAAAATGATCGTTCAATGTAGGGATTTATAAATTGCCGTGGGTTCCCAAAAGTACATTAATAGGCATAGAAAAAAAGAATTTTCCCCTGATCTGTCAGTTTATAAGTAACTAGGATATAAGTCACTCGAGCCAATGAAAAGATAACACTGAAATATCTATTATTTATAACACATGAGTTTTTAAAAAAGGAAACTGATTTATTTCTCTCGACTTGACTCATAATTCCATAAAAGGGTTTTTTTGTGCTAATTTATAATTTGAAGAATTGTCACCCTTAGATCGTGTACACTGATGATTCCCTTCCATTCTTCCTTTCTCCTGAACAGAACCTGAATTTGTTTGTTTATCCACTCCTCCCTCAAGCATCTCAGCAGACTAAGGGGACACTAGCTAGTGCCAGAGACAGTTCTGAATTTCTCAGCCAGACAGGGTCATACTGTCCTGTAGTGACTGTAATTGGTCTAGTGTTGGTCATATGCCCTAGATTCAGTCTAAATGGAAAGATTTTTATTGCCTAGTTGGGAAAGAGGTTTCCTTTCTCTTGCTTCACATTGACTAAGGAAGTGTGTAGTCCTCATTGTTACCAGCAGATATCTCATCACCAGTAGGCAAACCTGACTGAGGAAAAGCCAACACCAAGGATTATAGAGGTAAGGGATAAAAATAATTTAGCCTAGGGGGACATGATATGGCCAGTAAATCAGCTGAACTTGAAGTCTTTCCTCCATGGGGGCTTCCCATTGTATGAGATAATTTATATCATTATTATTTAAGCCAAAGTGAGTAGCACTTTTCTTTCTTTGCATCTGAAGGTATCTTGAATTATACATTTGTGATTACCATTTTATATGTATGTCTGGGAAGACTGCAGGTAATTGAAGTCAGTGACTACTCTAGTGCTTTGATTGGAGGAGTATCAATCACAGATGATCTTTTCTACCAGTCTAATGCCAGACATGAAATCCTGACCATTAATGACTACTTTAGCCTAAAGCACTGTGTATCCATGGAGGTACTTGTTAAGATGTCAAGAGGACTGACATCTTCAACCATTAATTCCCCATAAACATTTATGAGAGTGCAAATGTTTGTTGAGTACACTTCAGAGAGACTCAACAAATATTTATCACATAAATCCTGTTAGGACCTATAAAGAAAATAAGATTGAAGATGAAGATATAGCCCTTGCCCTCAAAAAAATTTATAATCTAGTGGGAGTGACAGATATGCACACAGTGATATAACAAGCAGTTCAAGAAGGAATCAATGTGGCATAGAGAGCCTTGAGAACAGCCTTGGTTACTTATTACAAGAGGAATTGGAGAAGATTTCAGACAGGAAATGACATCTGCCCTGGATCTGGGTAGATAGGACTTCAAGAAATGGCGAAAAGACAGTCCAGACAGTTGACACTTGCCGTGAATTTAATTGAAACAATAAAGCAAGACCTGGATGTGGAGTGTTAGTCTGGACTCAGACCTGGGAAACCTGTGTCTGAGTTTCATCTGTCACTTTGGGCAAATCACTGCCTACTACTCGCACCTTGGTTTCCTTATTTGTAAATTGAGGATTTGAGTGGGTCACCTGTAAAGGATCTTCCAACTCCAGCGTATAATGATTCTACAAATGTCTCAAGAGATGCCAATACTATACACAACCATGAGTTTTATTCTTTGGCCAAAAGTTGACCCTAATCATACTTATATATTCCTTTTTAAAGTTTGTGCTGCTTGAATAGGTCCTCAAAACCACCCTAACTCACAAAAATGTTTTCACCAGTTAATAAGCAAAGCATAGTGGCAGGATGTCCCTTTGTTCGTTTCAGAGCCTAAAATTGCTCTGAGGAAAACAGGAAGATATTTGTTATATTTCCTACTATCTGATATACTTACCTGGAAGTGTTGGGGCTTATAATACCAGCAATAATTAGAAGGTTAAATTAAATTACACCAGCAACATCTGGAGCTTAAGATTACATGTTCTTACTGAATATCCACTAGCAGTCCTCTGAGATTTATTTAAAGCAGCCACAGTAACAATAACTGTGTAATCTTTTATGACTGAAAAGAGTCTTGAGTTTAATGTTGTGCTTTTAAGATTAAAATGGGTTTTGATATATGAGGAAGGAGAAATAAACAAAACGAAACGTAATAGGGAGCAAAACTATTGGGCTGCACATGAGAATATGTTGGATTGACCTGTGTGTATTAGTACAAGTTCATTTTTGCCTGTTGGTGCTGCAACTAAGGCGCCCACACTCCCACCCAACCCCGGTGATATCAGTCAGTTACTTGTTGTTCTTGGCAAAATACAGAAATCGATTTTGGTTAACCTAAGCAAAAGGGAATTTATTATGATAATATGGATATATATATTAAGTGCAGCCTGAAAAATTAAAAGAAGACTAGAAGACTGGGCTTGGGAATGCGCAGAGACCAAGGAACCTCCAATGAGCCAAGAGGAGCAACCAAAGTTTCCAGTAGACTTCTGGTCAGCCCACACTGTTGAAATAAATATTATCACCTGTATTCTTTTATTCTTATGCCAGCTGTTTAAAGGCAAGGGGTGAAACATTCAGCCAAACTCAGATCACCCACCCATTCTGTGGTTCTCAAGAGAGAGGGAAAGAAAGGATCTGACCTTTTCTGCTTCTTTACTTGGAAGCATACTCTATTACCAAGATTACTTGTTACACAACAGTAATAAACAAATTCCTAAAAGCTGGCATTAGGATGGGGAAACAAATGCTGGGCAGTCAAAAAATGACAAATGATCTGTAGGTAAGTTTTAATGTCTTCAGTTATAAGTAGCATAAATTTTTATTAAAATATACATAAATAAGAAGGGAACTTACTAATTTATATAACAAGAAGTCCGGAGTGGGGGCAGTCTTTAAAATTGATTGAATCAGCAGCTCAATAAAGTCACCATGCTCCAGGTTCTTTCTATTTTCTCCTTCTGCCATCTTCAGAGTGTCAATTTTGCCCTCTGCCTGGATTGACTCATGGCTGCAAGGTGGATGCAGCATTTTCAGGTATCACATCCAGATATGACAAAGTCTGAGGTAGGAATGGGTCCATCTTTTCCTGAGCTACTGCTTTTTTTTTGAAAGAGTTTCACTCTTGTTGCCCAGGCTGGAGTGCAGTGGTGCAATCTCAGCTCACCGCAACGTCCGCCTCCTGGGTTCAGGTGATTCTCCTGCCTCAGCTTCCCAAGTAGCTGGGATTACAGGCATGTGCCACTATGCCCTGCTAATTTTGTATTTTTAGTAGAGACAGGGTTTCTCCATGTTGGTCAGGCTGGTCTCGAACTCCCAACCTCAGGTGATCCACCCGCCTCGGCCTCCCAAAGTGCTGAGATTACAGGCATGAGCCACTGCGCCCGGCCTCCTGAGTTTCTTTCTTAGAAGTGAAGAAACCTTTCCCAGAAGCACCCAGCAGATTTTCCCTCACATCTCATTGGGTAGGATTGGACCTTGGGGGCATTCATAAGAACTAGGGATGACAGTACCATGATTGGCTTAGACTAAATAACATCCTCCTTCTATTCCCTGAAAATGAGGATAAAGTCAACCTTGCATGACTCATGAGTTACATGGGGTTAATGAATGGAATCAATGTTTTATTTGAAAACAGGGTGTGGAAATAAGAATTGGGAAGGCTTCCAACTGTGTCTAGCATAGTCCATTATCCTGGAATCTGGAAATGCTTTGTAGAAAACTGGTCCACTGGATAAACTTTGAATTGGATTTCCCCCTAAGACATAAACCTTGGATACAATGGTTGTAATAATTATTATTATAAGATAAATATCTTGGTTCTAAAATAAATTGTACCACAAATTTGTCCGGTTTTGTGCAATATTGTTGATTTAAAATTCGGCCCCATCTATTTGGGGCATTAAATGCAATCTTTTATTGATATCTTTTCTGCAAGCAAGTGTTAAAGGTTGGACTGGAGAGGCAGGCAGGCAGGTAGATGACTTCCCGTCTTCTCTCTTCAAGCAGATTGATACTTCTTTATACCACTCACAGATTGAAGGCCAACAGTCTATCACTTTCCCATAAAGAGATCTTTGTTACAAAAAAAAATGCTAAAATGTCTTAGTTTTATAGCTAGTATTTTTCAGGCAGGGCCTAATGTGCAATTTTCACTCTTGTTCATGAAGTTGTTTAGTATTGTAAATTATACATTAGGCCCCAAACTGCTGTAAGCATCACCTCTATTATTTGTGTGTTTCATCAATAAATTATGCCATTTCAATAATATGCAAATGTCTACCAACTTTTTTTTGGTCTTGAAATTACAAAGCTCAAGCTTGTATCAATAATATATGGAAATGTAGATTGTATCTGCAAACTGATTTTATTATTGGGCACTTAATGGTAATAAAGTACATAATGTTTAGTTGGCTGACTTATTTATGAAAATATAAAAATGGGTCCCAAGCTCTCCTGCATTCCCTTAAAAAAAAAAAAAGACTTTTATCTAATTATAGGGGTAAATGATAGAATTCTGAGGGACAAAGACCAACTTGACGCCCAAAGAATAGTTTTATAGAAACAAATCTGTTAAAAGGCACTTAGAGGTTTGTCTGTATTTGGGACTTTGTGGATGCATATAATGGTCTGTATCCTGGCAACATTTCTCACTAGTAAACTGAAAATTTCATTGCTGCCAATATACATATTAAATGGTAAAAGCTTGGAATGATTAAGAAATATCATCATAAGTGGCTTTGTCAATCTTGACAGATAAAAAATATATAACTGGCATAAATCTGTGGATTTGCTGTGGAACAGAGGGCTAGAATTTGGTTTTAATTCAGAACTGCCCTGGCCCGAGGTTATATCTGATTGAAAGTAGCAGTATGGATCTTTGGAGGATAGGGAGTAAGAGGCTGCGGGATGAGTCTACTGCTGACCCTCTGTGTGGCATCCTACACATGCAGGGCCTCCATCCAGCCCCTGGGTCTCATCACACTTTTACTTAGTAAAGGTAAGTTACCTTATCAGAACTCAGAACGAGCCTACAACACCAACCCAGTGGCTGACCCTCTCTGAATATAAGGCAAGGGATTCCTCTTTACTTTCCCATGTCCCTTTGTTTCTTGTCCTCACATCTGGCTTCCTACAGTCCCTTACCAACACTCTCATGAGCGTCATCATTCTGCCCCAGGATCCTGTCATCCCACTTCCCTGGCTCCCTCCCACCTCAGTCTCCCTCCTAATGTCATCAGTTCTTAGTGTTAAATCTGGGACTTTGCAGAGAGATCATCCATAGATACCTTTTCATTTTGCTGATAACATAATAATTATTATAATTGTTATAACATTAGTAACCAGGAATGGAGTATGGAGTATGACTGTAACAACAATATGGATAAACAGCAATAATAATAAAATTGCTTTTATTATAAGGTTTCCACATGGTAGCCACTGGACTAGGCAATTGTACATGGTTTCTCTTCTTTAATCCTCTCTGCAGAACTATGAGGAGTCACTATCATTATCTCCACTTTGTGCCTGAATATTATTTTCCTTTTGCCCTGCAGCTGTGTCCCTTTTGCTATCCAGCCATCTATTGAGATAGTTTTTGTGTTGTCTGGAAACTTCTAATTCCAGATGCATTCATGTTTCATTTTCTTAAGGCTTTTCTTATTTTATACCTCTGCTACCCTCAAGATTCTTAGAATGTTGTTTTTATTTAAAGTATTGAAGTACTCTACTAGTTCTACTGTTTACTTATAATTTTAATTTTTTTGGTCTTTTTTTACTTTTTTAATGTTGTTTTTGGTTTACCCCCAAATATTTGGTAATTTGATTTCTGTCTCTTAGTGTTTGAAAATCTTTTTGAGGGGTGGTGGTATGGAGAAGATGTAGATTCTAATTATTGGTGCTCTAAAATAAAAGGAAAAGGAAATAAGTATGCTCATTGCAGTGTGCTGGAAACTTTCCCTCTAGGCTTGGAGGTGCCTTGCATTTCCTAAAAGTCTCCAGTTATACTGAGTGGTGCCTGTCTGCCAAGTACCAGGGCCCTTTCTCTGTATTTCAGCAAATGCGAAGAGGCAGCGTAGGAAAGTAACAAGACAGCTGATCAGAATTTAGTTCACTGAGTAGTCACACAGAGATGCTTCTGCTACTTATATTGGTTTACACTAAGTACACAGAACATTTTTAACCGCTCTGTCCTTTACAAAGTGCTCTTCTGCTTGTATTTGGGGGCATAGTTTCCTCCAGTCTTAGTCTTCATCTGATTTCTGACTTTCACTAATGATTCAAAATCTCTAGCCCTTTATTGGCACAAATTCCTATTTTCTACTGCTGTGTGGTTTAATATTTTTTAATACCTTTTCTGTCACTCAGGGAATTTTGTATGGGAAGAGGCAGAGATTCCTTGATTTAATCAACTATTTTAATGCAATCTTTATTCCTATTTCACAGATGAAATAACTTTAGTTAGCTTAAAGAATGTACCCAAGAATCTGAAACTCTAGCTATTCTAACCAAATCCTTTGATGCTAGAGCCTGTGTGTACAAATAATATGTATTCTGATTTTTAATACAGGCTTTTAAGTTTATATATAATCACATACAATGGCTCATTTGATCCACACAATATTACCTGTAAGGTATAATACCATGACTGTTATCCCAGTTTATTGATAAGGAAATAGATTCAGCAATATTAAGCAACTAGCTCAGGAACTCACATTTAATAGTGTCATGTAGCAAATATTTTTACACATGCAGCAGATAAGTAACACCACATAATAATAACTCTGGGTACCAAAAAAAGCTTTGCCTCCACTCTGCAAGACCTCACAGTGTAGAACCCAAAGTAGAGCTCAAGTTTCCTAATTCTCAACCAGTTTATGTATGTTTATATTAGGCCTTGATCCTGTTGTTATTCTTTTTCAAAATTATCTTGTTAATATACACACACACACCCTTACACTGTTGGGAGATTGCAAGTGGCAAAATCTGGCTTGTTTTTGATATGACTACATTGAATAGTGCATTGATGTTTCATGCAAGCATACATCAAAGAATTAGCCCTTAGGTTTGCAAAAGATTTCCAGTATGGCCTCGATGCTCCAAAAGTTATACATCTTTGTTTTAAGGTAGCTGTGCAACATGCTTGGAAATAAAAGAGAAAGAGCCAGCTGTATCAAAGAGAAAACATCGACAAGTCAGAAACTTACTAAAGAATCTATTCAGCTGGGGAGTCTGGTAGACCAGGCTGCCTCTAGACACTTCAGATAACACCAAGCTTCTCTTAAGCAACCACATTGCACTGCTTGCTTCCAAAAGACTGTCACTATCAACCAGAGATAAAATAGCAAGCCCAGGATGAAATAATTATAAGCATATTGCATTACATTATTTTGATTTCAGCACTGTAACCTAGGTCCTTTTACTCTCAGTGGAAGAGTATAAAGGCAGAAAGCATTAAATATCAGTGATGAGGGATGTGGCTGAAGTAAATGCCATTGCCTCTGCTGAAAAAAGAGGTTTGATCTAAGTACTCACTTACTCCCTTCATTAGTTATGATTGCTAATATTACATTACATTCATTACATTCCTACTAGCTAACTTCTGTTGTTGTACTAATGAAAAGCAAAGGAAGTAAATTAATAGGAACAATCATTTACATTTGAAACTGCCTAATTATAGATAATTTTTAGTAAAATTGCCTCTTTTAACTCCAATCAAAATATTGTAAAATAAATATGATATTTAGATGATATCTAAATTATGATAATTCGATAGGAAGATAAGGGAATATATTCTGAAAGGTTAAGTGACTTACTCTGGGTAGCACTGCTTGCAAGTGATCAAATGATGAAACCAAAACTCATACTCTAGCCATCTCTCTCTGAACCCTCATGGTTATACCACACTGCCTTGCTTCCCCAGCAATGCTCAGAAGCACAACTCTGGACTACTGGAATTTTTCATCTTTCAGAAAGGGACCTTCCACCTTACAAATATTTGGGTCTTAGCATTCACTGACATCACAGAACTCTTGGAATTTCTCTGTTCTGTCCTCCTACCTCAAGTCTTCAGACCTGTATATCCAGCAAAAAATCACAGAAATATGTAAAACAATCTGGAGTTTCTCTTTATTTTACCAAAAATAATTTTCTTCCTGTGACCTCTAGGTTAACGTGACTTTTTAGTCAGTTATTTTAAGTGCCAGCCATTAATCTTTTGCCTGAGTAAACACAATGTCTAATGTTTAATACTTATTAAGAAATTCAGCATGGCATCACTAAGAGCTATACATCATTTAAAAATAGGAATTTTCAGCTAGTTGAAAAAAATCTCACTTCAGCTCTGCAGTAGCTATGATTGAATTTGCTTTTAAAACAATAAGATGTATTCTGGAATCTTGGCCCCATTTAAGAGATTATTAATTGCCAACATTCATTTCATGTTGAGGTTTCAGCCCATTCATTGAGTGCCCCTCCAAAAATTGAAGACAAAATACATAACCATAGAGTCTTACAGAGTCAGATTTGTATCTTTCTTGGCATTTTGTTGGAAAACTTTCACTTTAAAAACTGCTTTACATTCACTAAAATAACAAAACCAAGAGCTATAGCTCATAAATCAACAAAGGAGATAAAATAGGAGTCATAAAAAATACTTGGTTAATCCAGAAGAAGACAGAAAAAAAGAGAAAAAAATGGAACAAGGAATATATGGTGAAAATAGAAAACAAATAGTAAGTGATAGTGATAGACCTAAACCTAATTATACCAACAATGACAATAAATGTAAGTGGTCTAAATGCTCCAATAAAAAAACAAGAATTGTTAGATTAGATTTTTAAAATCAAGACATAACTATCTGCTGCCAAAAACAAACACACTTTAAATATAAAGATACAGATAGATTAAAAGTAAAAAGGATGAATAATATATGCCCTGCTAACACTAATCAAAAGAAAGCTGAAGTGGCTATATAAACATTAGACCAAGTAGATTTTAGAACAAAGAATATTAACAGGGTTAAAGGAGATAATTTCATAATGATAAGTGTGCTAATTCAAAAGAACAAAACAGTCCTAAATACATGTATACCTAATTACCAAATTTCAAAATACATGATAATGAGGAAAAAAAACTGATAAAGCCATAAGAAGAAGTAGACAAAATCCACAATAATTGCTAGAATTATCAAAGCCCCTTTGTCAATAATTTATAGAACAAGAAGACATAAAATCATTCATGATATAACACTATCAATCAACTTGACCCAATTGACTTATAGACCATTTCACTCAACAAGGACAGAATACACATTCCTTTCAAATGTACATGAAAAATTTACCATTATAGACAATATCTTGAGCCGTAAAGACATTGTCAGTAAACTTTAAAAGATTCAAGTAATACAAACTATGTTCTCTAAATACAGTGGAATTAAATTTAATATCAATGACACATTTCTGAGAAATCCTCAAATATTTGAAAAACTACATAACATACTTCCAAATAGCTCAAGGGGAAAGTCAACGGGAAATTATGAAGTATTTTGAACTGAATTAATGTGAAAATACAACATATCAGAATTTCTGGGGTCCTGCTAAAACAATGTGTTGGAGGAAATTTATGTGCTAAATACCTATCTTGGTAAAGAAGAAACGTCTCAAATCAGTAACCTCACTTTCTACCTCAGGAAGATAGAAATTAAAGAGCAAAGAAAGCCCAAAGTTAGAAGAAGAAATGAAATGATATAGCTTAAAGTGGAAATTAATGAAATAGGAAACAGAAAAACAATAGAAAAACCAATGAAACCAAAATTTGCTTCTTTGACAAGATTAAGTAAAATTAGTAATTCTCTAGCCAGACTGATCATGAAAATAAGAGACACAAATTGCTGATATCAGTAATGAGAGAGATGACATAATTACAAAGTCTATAGAGATACTGGTATATCTACACAATAAAGAAATATTGTGAACAGCTTATGCCTATAAACGTGACACTTAGATGAAATGGACACATTTCTTGAAAAACACAAATTACCAAGGCGCACTCAAAAATAAATAGATAACCTGAACAGCCCTAGACCTACTAAAGAAATTGAATTTGTAGTTAAAACCTTCTAACAAAGAAAACTCCAGGACATATAGTTTAATTGGAAAAATGCTACCAAATATTTAAGACATAATACCAATCCTACACAATTCTTCCAGAAAATTGAAGTACTAGAGGCAATACTTTCCAACCTAATTCATGAAGCCAGCATTACTCAAATATCAAAAACAAAGACATTACAAGAAAACAGAACTACAGGTCAATATCTCTATAAACAGAGAAAAAAAATTCTGAAAAACATTGTAGCAAATTTAATTCAACAACGTATACAAAAGACCATGACAAAATGGGGTTTATCCCATAAATGCAAGGTTTGTCTAACATTCAAAATTTAATTTAACTCACCATATTAAAAAACTAGAAAAATCTATGATTATCCCAGTAGATGCAGGAAAAGCATTTAACAAAATCCAATATCTATTTCTGATAAAAACTGTTAGCAAACCAGGAATAGCAAACCAGGAATAGAAGGGAACTTTCTCAATCAATGGACATCTGTGAAAAACCAACACCATATTTCATAGTAAAAAAACCAAATACTTTCCTACTACTGTTGGGTACAAGATAAGGATGGCTGCTGTTACTACTTTTGTTCAACATTTAACTAGGGGGGGTTAGACAGTACAATAGGGAGAAAAAGAAATATAAAGTATCCAGATTGGAAAGGAAGATGTAAAGCTGTCTCTATTTACAGATGACACAAGTGTCTATATAGAAAATTCAATGAAATCCACAAAAGCAGCTAGTAGAATAAGTGAGTTGAGCAAGGCTGCTATCTACTAGAGCAATATGCAAAATTTAACTTTATTTGTATATATTAGTAATGAAAATTAGACATAAAAATGTTTAAAAGAATACATTTATAATAGCATTTAAAAATGAAACATAGGAATATATCTGACAAAAGATATATAAGATATATACATGGAAAACTATAAAACATTACTGAAAGACATAGAGAAGACCTAAGTAAATGGACAAATAAAAGAAAATACCTTTTTCATGGCTTGGAAGAATCAATATTCTCCCCATATTGATTTATACATTTAATGCAGTCCCAATCAAATTCCCTACAGGTTTTTTGTGGAAATTGAAAACTGATTCTAAAATTCATGTGTAAATGCAAAGGACCTAGAATAGGGAAAACAATTTGAAAACAGAACACAGTTGGAGAGCTAACATGGCCTGATTTCAAGAATATCATAAAGGTATATGGTATTGGCATACAGATAGACAGGAGCAGTGGAACCGAATAGAAATCGTTTCACTTGTATATAGACAATTGATTTTTGACAAAGATGTGAAAGCAGTTCAGTGGAGAAATGATAGTCTTTTCAACATATTGTGCTGGAATAATCGGAAGGCTATATGCACGAAAAAAATTATAGAATAAAAAATAAAAAGTTGAACTCTGATCTTTATCTCACAATGTATAAAAATTAACTCAGAGTGAATCACAGGCCTAAATATAAAACCTAAAATTACAAAACTTCTAAAAGAAAACATAGAAAATAAGTCTTTATGGCTTGGGATTAGGTGAAGATTTCTTAGATATAACAACAAAAACATGATCCATAAAAGAACAAATTGATCATTGGATTTGGGGTCAGGAAATGATTCCAGCCACCATTGTCTTTTTGAACCTTGGAAGACAGATGATGAACGTGAACTCCAAATTTATTCAACATTCCTGTTTAGGAAACTAAAATTTGAATTACATTCAAAGGAATTCTTTTTGTTTGTATGTTTTTATTTTCCAATATAGCAGTAATGACTAAACTTTGTATAGCAGAGTTCAAGTTATTGATGGGTTTTCTATATATCATCTTAATTATACAGCAGCTTTGTAAAGAGGATGTTGTTAGTATGTCCATCTTACATATGAGTAAACTAAGGCTCAGATAGGTTTAATTACTTGTCCAAGATTCCACTGCTAGAAAGTGGCTGCCCTGGCTCCAACCCAGGTTCCCTGACTTCAGAGCCTGGTTGTTTTTCTCCTGTTTCACTTTGCCTCTCTTTACAGAATGGTGAATTGGTCCCTGATTTTTTTTAAAGCTTCTTTAAGTCAGTTCTTACTAGATGAGATTAATGAAGGCAGTAACTCTTTTAAGACACCAGAATATTACTTAGAAAGCCTTTATCTTTCAAACTCATCATGGCCACCATCCATGTTTGCAAGTGTGGCTGAAAGGAAAAAATGCACAACCAACTGCCCTTTCCATCTTGAATAGAAATAGATTCTGCCTTCACCTTTAATGACACATTGGCGCTGTGTACTCAGGCTGCTGTAAATTAATATAATTCCCAAAGTGACTACCAAATGCCCATGGTGTAACCTCTTCACACAGTAGGATCTGATCTGATATTCCTCTGATGTTGTCTAAATAGATGACTCACTTCAGGGAGTGTCCCTTTGAATTCAGTGCTCTTGGCATTTGCCCCAGTTCTATTATAGCCACATACCCCAGGGGTAAAGTAATGGATCTCTGGCAATCTGGCTGTCCCCTTTATTTCTCTTTCACATTTGTTTACATATTTGCGACTGTCCTCTGAGAACAGCACAAAGTAGAAAGGATAATATCCTCCCACTATCCTCTCCAAGGGTCGAAACCACATGGACGGTCTTATCAGTCTTGGTCAGATTAGTCTTCGGTTGTGCTCTTAGACACAGTTAAGCCATTTAAAGCCTAAGTAGAGTGTCGTTAACAGAATCAAATTTAGACCAGCACATTTCTTGCGAAAGACAAATTTGAGAAAGGTAAATGAATAAAAGTGAGCCTTTCACATTATAGTCAAGCATTTAACATTTGGAAGGAGGTGGGGGATACTTTATAAAACTACAGAAATGCAAAACTGTGTTTTCTTTTTAGTAATAGTCCTAGCTCTTTTCCTTGGAAAATAAATTCAGTGTTATACTTGCACATCTTCATGAGAAATGGAAATGGAGCAAGAGATTTGGGAAATTATGATCAGAAATAAAATTCTTTTAAGTGCTAACATATAGATCTTTTGTCCAATGTTAACAACAGCCTTTGCCCTTTTGCTTTGCATTATTTCTGCCTTTAAACCTCTAGTCCTTTTTTATTGTTCAGGGTATGTCCAGTCTTCATAACAATTCTGACAGAAACAGAGAGTTGATTTCCACTCTACTGTCTCCTAGTAAAGGCAACATAGTACAAAGAAAATGTAAGCATATCTGAGCTGTCTCTGCTACTCAGCTTTTTGACTGGGAGGAACTTTCTTAACCATGCTGTAGTTCAGTTGCTTCCTATATGAAATGAGGTCATAATCCATGGATCATTCTGAGAACAACATGAGTTACTATAAGTATGTAAAATACACAGCATATGGAAGATGTCCAATCAACATCATTTGTATCTTTTCGCTTTAATGACTTTAAGAATATGACTGATTTCTCTCTGTTCTATGGAATTGTTGATACATTTTCCTTTATTTGTATCAAATAGTAAATAGATTTTTATTTGGCCACCAGAATTTAACAGGAATAATGCAATCTCTAATTCCTGTACTATAGTTGATTATGGCTTTCTGTTCTTTGAACTTGAAAAGAGATATGATTTTCATGTCTGAGTCTGGAGTTTATAACTTGAAATGTGTCAGGTAGATAAAATATCTTACTTTAAGAGAAAGAGCAGTTAATATGTAAATATTAGATATTGGAAAGAGATAAACAATTGTCCACACTTAGGGTGGAGGCAGAGACATGGATTATCCAAAATCTCAAATAATTCTTCTTGTTCTGAAATGCCATAAAGAGCTAGCCACCCTGTCAAAGAAATATAGCCTTACCCCTCAATGCCATACCCTGATTCCACTCCAGCACAGTAGGACATTTGGAATTCTAACAGATCAGTAGAATCCACAAGGCTGATAACCATAGGTAATTGTAGGGATAATGAATATAGTGTGGTAGTAAAGATTAGACGCACCAGTCCTTGCTAACTGTGTGAATTGTGATAAAGATTAAACAAACCTCTTTCTATTTAACCATGAATCTGCAATTTTCTTTTTGCAAAATGGTGGTAATAATGGTACCTGTGGGGAGTACCAGACACATATAGATGCTTAATCAATATTAGATACTGTTTTTATTAGTTACCAAAAGGAAACCATTTCCTGTTTATGTCTAATTCTAACCACCATTACAAAGTGAAATAATGTAGGCTCTTCCCATCAATTTGCTCCACCCATTTTAGCTTTTCTTAGGTTTAACTGATCTTTATCTGACATCTTTCTGAGGGCTTCCCCTCCCCATGTACCACTGTTACCCCCTAGGATCTTCACACTTATGAGAAAGCTGTGTTATGTGCTGGTTAAGAACAGGGCTGAACTTGAACCCTGGCTCCTCCTCCTTACTGTCTTTTGTGCCTTGGCCATCTCTAAGAAGGTACATATAGATGGGGATAATAATAGTACCTGTCTCATGGGGTTGTTGTGGTAACTGAGTTAATACATGCAAAGCATCTAGAACAGTGCCAGGCAAGTAGTATGTGATCCATGAGTGATTGCTACGATTAAATGCTAGCAATTAGAAATAACAAAATTTCTTCATCTTTTTTCTCTTCTAAAAACATTTGCTTATTAAGGGGGCCTCACTTCCTCTTGTGAATTTTTTTTCCCTATATCTCCTCCTTTTCTTTTTTCCAATAGTAAAAAAAGGAGGAATTGGGGGGAATGTTATCTATATACAACTTACAGCCCTCATAAGTTGTCAGTACAAATGTCCTATGTTACAATATTGAAGATATAAATGATGATGACTCCCTCCTTGGCCTCTATTCTGTGTTTCCCACTATTCACATGAGCCTACTTCATTGGAACAGGATTTTGGTGAACTGCCAAATGTGCCCCAAGTTTGACATGGTATGACCTTCAGTACGGGTTTTAATTCATGTGTACTTCTCTGTGTTCCACATTAGACTGTGGTCTTCTTGAGTACAAAGAGCCATATTCTAATTTCATTGTGTCTACAGTACCTAATACACATACTGCTAAACTGCCATATAACAAAATCAATGAATGAATGAAGTCATATTGAAAGTATACTATTCTAGCCCTCTGTCCAGCAACAGAGTAAACTTCCAAGTTAGTTTTGGGATAATTCTGGAACTTTAAAATTTTCAGGGACACTCATGCATTCTATTCTGGGTCTTTCTCCCTCTCTAATTTTATCATTCCTGCCACAGTTCATTGACCCCCTACTCCAAACACACTTTGTGTTTTCCTGTATCTGTGGCCTACTCTTACCATTCTTTTTGGAATGTCTTTTTCTACTTATCTGAATCTTTAGCTCACACCTCACATCAACGTTTTTTTCTCTACCCTAAGTGTATGTCATTTCACCTTCTTCTAACCTTCTATAGCAGCTGATGTCTAAACCAATTAGCTGTCACTTAACACATACAGTTTTGTATTTTTAGCTATCATTTTTAAGAAAAATACTTAACCAGATTTTAAATTCCTTGAGAGCAATGATCATGTCTTATACTTCTATACCTCATAGTAGGTGGAATACCCAATAAATCATTGTTAATGAGGTGGCTTACTCAAAGCCACCTTAACCATACTGCCAGGCAATATAAAACTAAATGCAGCATAATGAAAACATTAATTTGTGGGTAAATAGGAAGATTCATTGTACAGAAACACATTAGGACAAACATAGAAGTTGCCAGCAGTTTCAGCTTTATTAGCTCCTTTTGACTTTTTGCTTTATTTGTATTTGGTTTGATGCATCTTTTAATTTTTATTTTATTTATGCTTTGGGGCAGGGGTAGTAGGGAAAAGGCATTTAACTTTACTCTAAGTCTAGTTGTATATACTAACAAAAACTCTACTGAATAATTGTTTATTTTACAATGAAACATTTCAAAACAAAACGAGACAACTAATGCATCTCTGCCATCTGTTCTGATGAAGCGTGAGGAAAGAATAGATGGGGGTAAAATATTATATGCACAGTTCCCTTCCTCCCCTTAAAAACTTTCAGGAACATGCTGCCAATGGCTGTGGCATGGATATCACCCAATTTTACAGTGTGTGGCAATATATTTGAGCATCCCGATTATCTTAATACATGGAGCTACCAAATCCAAAGCAGTGTAAAAAACGAGCAGGATGCTAGAAGGTCATGTAAGTTCTTGTTACATATTTTATATTCTAGTGAATGAGTCTTTTAAAAACGCAGATGAAGAAAAAAGCATGACCAAACATTGCTCCAAATCTCAGAGCAGCACAAAGATCTTGTGCCAAGGACCAAAGTTGTCTTTTATACTGAACACTTCCTCTGCCCCAGTGCTCAACAGCTCTGGTCCTATGCATTTTCCTTACTCTGCATTCATGCATTAAAAATTTTTATATCTAGTCATCGTGTATTTACTATCATCTGAGTAATGTGTCAGCATTATATGGAGGCTAGATTAGCAGCTTCCTTTACTCATTACCCTATTGACATTTGCCTTTGATTGTATATCCACAAAGGAGAATCAAGTCCCATTTGTTTTTAGATGTGATAGAACACTTTAGGATTGGTGTGGGCTGCCTCAAGTCATCAGCTAGGCATAGAACCATCTCCTTTAGATAACCTCTACTTCAGCTCAGTTTGCATGCTGCTTTTCTTATGGTCTGCATCTGACGATGCACAGTCCATGCATTTTTATGAAACTACATTCAAGCCACCTATTCCTCTCCTCTAGTTATCAAACACCTTTTCTTACCATTCCTGGATTATTTCCTTTATCCAGTGTTGAACTTCCAGTTTTTCCTTGCTTCATCCAGTCTTCCACAGCATCAAAAAGAACTGATATATTGCACATTCAGCTGCTATCTCCATTTTCCATTCACTCATTTATTCATCCCTTTTTCAACTTACATAGATGCACCTGGTATGTGCCAGGCACTATTATGCATGTTGGTTGAACAAGCAAAGCTTCAGCATTCATGGACCTTCAGTTCCAATGGAGGGAGTCAGAGAGTTAACAAAGTAGACAAACACACATCATGCCAGGTGGTAATCAAAGCCATGAAGGAAACACAACAGGGTAAGGGAGGGCAGGGGGTGGAAATGAGGTGGTGAGACAAGACTTTACATGAGAGATAAGAAAAACAAGACATGAAAGGGACACTTGTCCCTAGGTCACACAGTGAGTGACCAAGCCAGATTCAAAGCCCAGATGCCTGGCTCAAGAGCTCTTCAACACTGCACCAAGCTGTGCTCTTGACCCCACGCCATTCTGTAATGGATTGCTGAGAGTATTTCCAGGGGAAGGGTCCATACCTGCTATAGATAGCACTGCAATAAGAATTAACACAGTGTGAGGACACAAGGAATTGAGGAGAATTTGGAGTACCAATGCATAGTCCTATTGATTGAAAGCAAATCAACCAACAAACAAGGTTTAACAGATAAATTGCAAGATTGCCAATATAGTCAGCTTTTTATAAATCCAATAAGTAGGCTTTGTACGCATTTACATAAAAGCCTCAGTTTGAAATCTGAGATTGCATCTGACGAATCTATTGCAAGTAATAAATTGTGCTAATTTCAGGAAATTCTTAAACCCGTAAACTCAGCACCACACTCTTTGTTCAGTAAAGCAAATCTCTTGGTCAATATTCCTTCAGATATGGTGAATACTGAGTAATTAATCTTAACAAAGTTAATCTTTGTCCACTCCATGAAATTAGTTTCTAAAGAAGTGTTAAAAGCACTAGCTATACCACAGTGTCTATAAATAAAACTTCTGGGCCCAAATAAATAGAGCCTGTTCTAATGATATAAGAGATATGGAAAATGCTGACAGGTTGTATGTCAGCATATGTGTAGCATATATGCAAACACAAAGCAAGCCTAATCATGCCACTCTTTACAACTCAGGGTCATTAACAGTACCATTAGGGAAAATAGAAATTAGATTTCATGTAGGATGGTTTGGAAGCATGAAGAGAATAGAATGCCTTACCTTAAAATAGAACTAGTATTCAGTGATTTTTGTATTTATAATTATTGTTTGTTGCATTTCAAAAAGTGTTTTCTTTATAAAAGCCAACTAGGCCAGGCACCATGGCTCACACCTATAATCCCAACACTTTGGGAGGGTGAGGTGGGTGGATCACTTGAGGCCAAGAGTTTGAGACAGCCTGGGCAACATAGAAGACCATTCTTAAAAAAAATTAAAAACCAGAGGGGTTTAAAAAACAGTGGTGGTAGTCCTAGCTACTCAGGAGGCTGAGGCGGGAGGATTGTTTGAGTCCAGAAGTTTGAGGCTGCAATAAACAACAATCATGCCTCATGCCTCTGCATTCCACCATGGATGACAGAATGAGACCTCATCTCAAAAAAAAAAAAAAAAAAAAGGCCATCCAATTGGAAAAATGGCAATAACTATATAATGGCAACAACAGAAAGAAAATAATTTCTTCCATTATTCTTTTTCTTAATCTTATCTTTTATGGGATTTCTATCAAGCTTGTCACTTGAGGAGGGCCAAATCATGAAATAGCAACACTTTTGAACCAAAGGTTCTGAGGTTTAGCCACAAATGAACAGAAGACCCTAATGAAACTCAATTTGTTAAACTTCAAAGTTTCCAGTTACCTGAAAGAAAGTATAAGGAAGCAGCATACCCTGTTTCATTAAAGGAAATAAATCCAGGCCATCACAAAATTCCATTTCTAATTCCTTCAAGGAAATGCTGAAATATTTTTAGTGATTTGCTATAAGGCATAGATTGGTTTTGAAATATAAAGTGTTATATATAACTCCGGGAAGCTCCTTTCTTCTTTCAATCTTCGAATTCATATCCCCCATCCTTCCATATAAAATGGTTTTTAAAGCATGAGTACACTGAATAAGGCAGTGTTAGCAGAAAACAAGATAAGATATAAGGGAATAGTGCATTCTCATTCTTCCTATAGGACAGCTACCTTTAGTATTTGGAGCTATCATTTAATGTTTAAGTAACTGTTTTAAACAGAGCAGAAGTGAATGAAATAAAGATAGAGCTTCTCCCTCCAGAAGCTTTATCCTTCTCAAGAGTTAGCTAGGACAGTAGAAGTGTTGAGTGTAGAAAGATATTCTTAAAAAACCAACATAACCTTGCCCTTGAGAAACCCAGTACAGATAAGACAAGACATGTACATCAAAGATGAATCACAATATGGTGTGATCTTGTATAATGAGCAGTAAAGAGGAAAGCGATGTGTGGGGCTTTTGCGGGGAGCTTCTTAAGACAGGAGGAGGAGGGAAAGATAAAGAATGTTCTAGGTGGAAGAATGACCAGCAGCAAAGGTCAGAGGAAGCGTAATTGGGACAGTGGATCAGACTGGCCGGAGCAACAGGTTATATCTAGGTTATATGGAACCTTAAATGCCATAATATAAAATTGGCATTTCCTCTGTAGCCAATAAGACAGCCATCGGCGGTTTTTCACTGATCATACATGTAATGGAGCAAAGGAGGAGTATTTTTGGAAGAGTAATTCAATAATAAGGTACAATATGGATTAGAAAGGAGAGTGATTAGAGGCAGGTGATCTAATTAGAAGACCACTTCACAAGTCCAGACATGTGGACAGCACATACCAGGGAGATGGCAGTGAAATGAACACATATGAGAAGCTTTTTGAAGATATTGGAACTGCCTACAGAGTGACTGCATGAGGGACAAGGCCGTGTCACAGATGATTAGCTTTTAAAGCTTGGGTAAACAGCAATATGTTGGATCTCTAATTGTTAGCGTTTGCCCGTCTGATTAAAGGCTATATATTTTTCTTTCAGAGGTGAATACAGAGAAGCTTCTTTTTATTCTATGAGTAGGGCTTTACACAGAAAGGACAGGGCACACAGAATCATAGGCTATGGGTAAAATATCATCAACAATATTAATAACGCTTCCTGTTCACCTGAAACCCAGTAAGGAAGAAAAGGGAGGACCCTTGGCAAAAAGGGGGAGTTAAGGGTTTGGTTACCTCTCCAAGCTGTTACTTTGCTGGCAGAGAGTGATAGGCTTGTTCCTGCAGCCTCTCCTCCCCCAAGGAACTGATACTTTTCTTATCCCATGAAACAGGGGTGGGACGTTCCTCAGTGGTCTCAGCATATGCCTCAGAAACAGTTTGGACCACATGCAAGGGCTTGCCTGAGACTTCCCAAGAAGGGGTCCTTTGGGCCCTCTCTATTTTAGGGTTATAGGTATAGACTTGATCTGATTAAGAGTAGCCAGGCATTCATGTCATGTGCTCAGGCACAAGTAACTTTCTAAAACATAACCAAAGCCAGACACACCCTTATAATTCAAACATAGCATTAGCGCCTAAACCCAAACTGCTGTTGTAGTAAATTGAAGGATGCTTCCTCCCCACATATGTTCACATTCTAACCTTTGGAATCTGTAAATGTTATCTTATTTGGAAAAATTGTCTTAGCAGATGTAATTAAGTTATGGCTGCTGAGATGAGGATCATTCTGGATTATCCAGGTGGACTCTATATACAATAAATGTCCTCCTAAGAGACACGCAGAGGAGAAGGCAATGTGATAAAAGAGGCAGGGACTTGAGTGACATAGCTGCAACTAAAGAAAGCCAGCAACCATCTGAAACTAGAAGAGCTATGGAACAGATTTGCCACTAGAGCCTCTGTAAGGAGTATGACCCTACAACACCTTGAGTTTGGACTTCTGGCTGCCAGAACTGTGTAAGAATAAATTTATATTGTTTTAAGCTATCAAATTTGTGATAATTTGTACAGTAGACCTAGAAAACTAAGATAGCTGTATTGAAAATCAGTTAGCATCAGCCAGCTTTATATTTAATGGACTATAAGTCTTAACAGTTTATATGGCACTCTGGTGACCAAAAAGAAAGATCTGGTCTTTACATGGTATTATGTATAATAATAGAAATATTGGCTCTGTAAATTGCACGCCTATTATATACTAGGCCCTCCTCCAGGATCTTAATAGACATGAACCACATATCTAGGTAGAGCCAAGACTGGGCCTTCTGACTCTAAATCCAGTGCTCTTATTATTTTATTTATTTATTTATCTATTTTGAGATGGAGTTTCACACTTGTTACCCAGGCTGGAGTGCAAGGGCATGACCTCAGCTCACCACACCTTCCACCTCCCAGATTCAAGCGATTCTCCTGCCTCAGCCTCCAGAGTAGCTGGGATTACAGCCATGCGCCACCATGCATGGCTAATTTTTTGTATTTTTTTAGTAGAGACAGGGTTTCACCATGCTGGCCAAGCTGGTCTCGAACTCCTGACCTCAGGTGATCCGCCCACCTCGGTCTCCCAAAGTGCCCGTATTACAGGCGTGAGCCACCGCCCCCAGCCAGTGCTCTTTTTATTAAGTGTCTTCATGCAGCAGAAAGGAATCATAAGGAAGAAAGCACTCTTCAAAATTTGTAAATGAAGAAATCAAATTTTTTTTCAAAAGGCAACTGAATAGTTTAATAGTTTTTTTCCTTCTGATTGTTACATCTTTAAAAATGCAAAAGAATAAAAAGAAACAGGAATTAAACCTGAAAAATAAAGATCGTGACTTGGAAAAAAAAGAAAACATTGAATCAGTCTTGTTTTCCTCAACTCTCCTCACCTCTTGTTCTCCATGGAGAAGTCAGAGTTCTTGATGGACAGAGGAGTACTCAGATCCTGGGAGAGTGGCCCCTGATAGACTAGTCTTCTGGCAGTGGCCATGTGAATGATCTCTAAGACAGAATTCTTGCATTATGTTTCTAGATTCCTATTGGCTAGAGTTAGTTCTGGATTTAGAGGTTTCAGAAGCATCAGCTTTCTTGGAAGGAAGAGCTAGGAGACTTCCTTTAAATACCATTTGCAAGGCAAGGACACCATTTGCACTTAGATGGTATGTCTGTGGGTGGGAGGGGGCTGCTAATGCCCCACTTTGCACCATATGAACCCTGCAATAGACTTTAGCAAACAATCTGAGGTCAGATTTAAAGGGAGCCCTAAGGAATCTAGGCCTCCCTAACCTCAAGGTTGGCCAATGGAGTGGTTAAGCAACTCTGTGCAAATTGGGCCTCACCTTTCAGGGCTCAGCAAGAGAGAACAGGAGAAAGTAGGCCAGGCTGTCAGAGCAAAGTCATTAAGAAAATTGCTTTTTAGGGGTATCTGTAGTATATACAGTCCTTTACACAAAGGACTCTCTTTCCCTGGAACCCACAGGTTATTTGCTATAATAGAAAACTCCTAGGTTCTCCATACCATTTGTAAAGACTTCTTTATCCCAGGAACTTAAACACCATTTGTAGTTTATACTCCATTGTATACACACATACCCTGAGATGTGGTTAAGTTTTAGTAGATGGAGAGGTGTAACCAACTTAACATCCTGACTGCTTGAACCACTTGTGCAATTCCATGAGAACTCTGCTAACAGAGACAGAAGAAAGAAATTGTATGTTTGATTCTTATGTCAAATGAGAGCCTTTTTAGCTATTTCTTCAGGATATTTTTAACATCAGATTTTGTAAGCCTTTGATGAAACAAGCAGCCATTTTGGATGGCTAAAGTTGAGGAAACACTGCTATTTTCAATAACATCATAATGAAAAAAGTATTCACAGGTATAGCACAATGTGGTGGATTAACAATGCATCTTTTCTAAACTAACTAATATACTATCTTCAAGTTTTATGCTGTATAATAGTGAGCAGAGGCCAGTGTTAGGAGTCAAGGTTAGTTCCAAGTTTCAAATGGGCCACATACATCTGAGTGACTGAGGAAAAGTCATTTTACCTCTGAGCTTTTATTTCCTGAACTTTAACTCCAAGTTAGTTATCCTTATTTACCAGGATAACTAATTTGTTGCAAGAAACCAACGAGATAACATGGGAAAGCATTTAGCACATATAGGCATGCAGTAAAAGAATTTCGTTGAATCTTTAGCTTCGATGAGGCAAAAATACCGCTGCTTACTCCTACATCTCCACCTAGGAATTAAAAAAAAAAAAAAAAAAAGACAAAAGCTCACTTTTTCCATTCTGAACTTTCCATTCTGGACATTCTTACTAAAACTTGGCTTCATTTTATGTGAATATTTTTGTATATTTTAAAAGTCAATAGAAATCAGTTTCAGATCACTAACTCCAAAAGGGAAAGTGAGTAATTATACAACATAGCATGAGGCAGGAATGTCAACATGATCACTTAAAACAGTATTTGTATCTGCATCTTAAAAAGAAGGCTTCCATAGTGCATAAAATTGTGACACATGAACAACAAAAAGCCAAAACGGTAAAGATTCCAAAGAAAATAACTTGCTGATGTCCTAAGCTTGAAGAACATTTTTAATGCACTTTCTTTGTTCCCATCCTCTAGGCTAGATGTGGAAGTTATGGCTAAAGTCCTTGGCATTGTCATAACACAGACATTTAAAGGGCTATGGCTCATATTTCAGGAGCTGGCCTTTGGCCTCAAGGAACAAGAGTGCCATTTTATTCAGCACTGTTGGCACTTTGACATTTTTGGGAAACATGCTGTATTATCTTTCACACTATTATACCATTTTTTAATTTGCCTGTCAAATTAACATAGTAGACTGTTTACAGCTGTTTTATGTAAAGTTTTACTAATAAAAATTCCCCATAAATGTGGACTCTTGTTGTTTTAAAAAGAACCACTTTATTAATCAAAGGCTTTTAAATCCAAATTCCAACATAAATATGGCATTTTATACCAAGATTTTCTAACTGTAGGAAGCATGTAAAAGGAAACACCAAATTTAAAAAATTTGTGAAATATCTTCTCAAACCACATGTACAAATCCAAGTTTGAGGCTACTAAACAATACGATAGTGTTTAGACCCTGCTGTTCAAAAGGCTTTGGAAATTTCAAAACATATAAAATCTTGATTCAAAAATTACAACTTCTCCCAGAAGAATACTGCAGAAAATAAAAATAACTTAGCTGGGCTCCCACTCCCCTTTCCAAACATATCATAAAGTCTAGGAAGGCCAGATTCTCATCCTATATAACTCTGAGAATTCCCACAGGGAAATCTGTGAAAGAATTCAGAAACTTTCCTTGCGGAAATTCTCATAGAGAGACATAGGACAAGAATCTGATTTATAAACAATAAACATAAACTTTTTTAAGATTTGAACTTTGCCCTTAATTAAGCTCCAGATGTTAAGTGGGAAGAGATTGTCTTGGGGCCCCAATATTCTGTTTCCTGGGTTCCCAAGAATTCAGTCAGTCATTCAGCAACTGCATTGCCATAAAAAGACAATAGGATATTTGTAAAATTGCCCCATCCTTTTTAATTCAGTTTTCAATAGGATGGGAGCTAGGACACATAGGACAAATTGAATTTTCAGCAGAGGAGTAATATGATTATATTTGCATATATGCGGTTTTTTGAGTACAAAAATGGCATATACTTATTGTAAAACATTTGAAGAAAGAAACACATATAAAAATTAAAAAATGAAAGTCCTCAAAAGAAATCTAATAGACTTTGCCAATTAATATAATTCAGGGCTGGGCACAGTGGCTCATGCCTGTAATCCCAGCACTTTGGGAGGCCAAGGTGGGAGGATCACCTGAGGTCCGGAATTTAAGACTAGCCTGACCAACATGGAGAAATCCCATCTCTACTAAAAATACGAAATTAGCCGGGCGTGTTGGCGCATGCCTGTAATCCCAGCTACTCAGGAGGCTAAGGCAGGAGAATCACTTGAACCCAGGAGGCAGAGGTTGCAGTGAGCCGAGATCACGCCATTGCACTCCAGCCTGGGCAACAAGAGCGAAACTCCATCTAAAATAAATAAATAAATAAATAAATAAATAAATAAATAAATAAATAAATAAAATAAAATAAAATAAAATAAAATAAAATTAAAATAAAATAAAATAAAATAAAATAAAATAAAATAAAATAAAATAAAATAAAATAGTAAAATAAAAAAATTTTAATATATATTATATATATATAATTCAGATATATTTTTTTTCATGGAACAAGGAGAAAAAATAAAGTCAGGTTATCAGGTAGTAACTGAATAATTTGAAACCTTCACCTACCTAGAATTCATTGTATAGTATTCTCCAAGCAAAGGAGAGTAGGAGTTTTTTAATGTGCCCTAACTCATTAGGACAGAAACAAGAATGGAAGTAGGGGTCATGAAGGTCAGAAATAGGCTTTGTCATGCTAACTGCCATCAGAACACTGAAAGTGGAAGAAGGGCAAGGAAGGAGGAGGCCCACAGATCAGACCCACAGAAGAGTTCAGAAATCAGATCAGTCACAGGGAGGGGAAAACAAGACTGCTAGAAAACCTTAATATCTTCTCCACCACCTGATCTTAACTTTCAGGTTAACCCATCTGTGCGTGGCACTAGCGTGCTGTGTGAGCATCTAGTCTGGGAGCAAGAACAGACAGGCTTTACAATGTGATGGCTAACACTGACTGAGTACTTACTGTGTGCCAAATACTATTCTAAGAAGCATACATGCATATCTCATTTCAGCCTAACAGCAACCCAATGAGACGGGACTATTATTAGCACCATTTTACAAATGGCAAAACTTAGGCTTAAAGAGATCAAGTAATTTGCTCAATCACATAACCAATAAATGATAATGAAGTTAACTTTTATTTTTTGAGTTTTTCTATAGATACACAAACCAGTGTCAGTATATTCACTATATTGACCAGTTTTTTGAGGGGGGAAAAAAGTCATTTAAAAAAGCACCAGTCTAATAAATGGGATGGTTGAGATTTTGTTTTGGATAAGAAATCATCAGTCTAGACAATTCAGTCAAAATTAATAATCTATCTTTTGAAGTAAACACAACCTCAATGCACTCTTGAATGCCAGTTCTTTCAAATGCCATATACCTTTCCTAAACTTCTTAATGAGCTCCAGTTTTTCCCAACATCAATTGTTTATTTGGGGAGAGATTAGGAGCTGACATTGTTTATAGGCAAGGAGAAATAAATGTTTTACCATTCCACAAAACCCTTTCTCAGGTTCATTTGCCCATATGCTCAGGAATGCTTACCCTGATCCTCAGTGAATCTTTTACTTTTCCAACACCCTGGAGTATCTTTGTTCAAAGCAAGACCATCCTACATGCCAGGAGCATTCTCTGCTAAGAGCTCACACATACAGTATCTGTGTGCTTTCTTTCAATATAAGCAGTATTTTGGTTGAAGGCAGCATCAAAACCCAGAGTTTTGGGGTACCTTTTCAGTCTTCTCTCTACCCATCTTTCTCAGAGCTCTAGATACCCACAGGCTGACTTCCTGAATGCCCGTCTCAAAAGAATTCCTCCCTGACCAAGACCAAACTTCTATTTATTCATTGCAGTAGATGCGAGAGGCACAGAATCAATCTGGTGAACAAATTATAATCAATTTAAAAGACAATTTTGGTTAACTAAATGAATCCCTAATGGGCAGGTTGATTGAACGGACCATTTCTGGAGCAAGAAAATTTTCTCAATACTAACAATACTTCTAACTCCCATCTTATATATTATTCAAGTAAGAGTCAAAATCTCCAAAAGGTTGCCAGTGGCCACATTTGATTGTTAACTTCAAAAGGGCCTTTCTGCTTTTGCAATTTTTCCATGCACACAACGGCAAAAATCCATAAATATATTTTCAGATTTCATATAAGAGGGCATCATAGTCCAAGCTGAAGTCTAAAATCAATAGTCTCAAATGGTAGTTTTTAATCTTCTTCAAGAATTTGCTAAGAGGTATATATACACACACATAGAGATACTGCAATAAGATCCCATCATGTGAACAGTTGTAAAGAAAAGAAATGGAAACTATACCCTAACACCAGTCTTTAAATAACAGCCTCATCCTTCCAAGCTAGTTTCCTCATCCCTAAAATTAAGCCATTCAAATTTCCTAATCTCTTATGTTTCGTCAACTCTAGGACTTTTTTTTACCACTTTTTTTCTTATGCTCACAGAAAGCCTGTTTTTATTATACTCTTGCAATGGTAATGATACAATCTCTAAAGACAAGTTAACAGAAGACCACATAGATTCAGAATATTTGCTTCATGATGAAGCGGTGTCAAAAAATAAACAAAAACTTCCTAAAATTTCTTTAAAATGGAAAGTATGTATACATAGAAACAACCTAAATAAGAAAATGACATAATATTTATATTAATACCTTCAGATAGAAAGTGTTTCCCATGTATTTAATTTACAGATGTGATTGCGAAGGCTGTTTATTTTTGGTACAAAATATGAAATTAGAGGAACAAAATAAGGTCCAGGTTCTCAGTAGTTTACCTATTATACTCAAATGAGTAGGAAATATTGACATAGGAAAACTTCTTCACTGCCCTCAAAAGGAATAGGGAATAAAATAGGGCAGATCCACTCATAAATTGAAACATTTCTGAGCAGAAGGATTGGAGACAGTGAAAACAAATTCTGTCAACCAAAAAACCACTGAAGCATAGAAAAGAGATATCTGAAAGAGGAAGGAAGAGGCCTTTAAAATTAAGTGGAAAATACAACCCCCATCATTTCACCTCAGTGATGCTTGATAGTTTGGGCCTAGCTACAAATAGAACAGTGAGCATTTGGTCAGCTACCTGGAGGAAGACCACGAACACAAAGCAGGGATGATGTAAGATCCAGTTGATGTAAAATCCAGTAGGTATAGTACCAAGTAGGTGAGAAATCCTTAAAAGTAGACTTAGCTTTATGAGAGAGGGAAACACGCTGCCCTTTGCTATTTTCACAGTGCCAGAAGCAATTTTGTTAGCACAAAGGTACTTAATATTTGTAGAATAAGTGAATGGATGCATGTCAGGTAATGTTGGGAATTAAGTTCCAATTTGCACATGGGATAAATGAAAGAAGCTGCAGGCCAGCAAAAGCTATTAACAGAGCTGGGACATAAGATCAAGATTAGTGAAGAGCAGAGCATAAGAAAAGATCAAAGAAAGAAAAAGACATTTACTACTGGAGCAGAAGGATATGGGAGCAAGGTATCTGGAAGCTTTTGAGTGGGAACCAGGAAACCTTTGTCTCAGCCCTCCACCTTGATGCATTATATGACCTCAGACAGTTAATCTGACTTCATATTTTCCTGTTACTGACATTCTCTCCCACTTTTAAGGAAGCATAAGAGATTCCTTAAACACAGTTGTGAATGGATACTTTTCCTTTGCGGCTGGACATCATCAACAGATCTGTGTCCAAAACATATGCTTTAAATATTTCTAGTGTCTCTTCTGAATCAGTGCTAAGGATGAAAGTTTATTCACTTAACAAATATTTAGGGAGCATCTGCTATTTGCCAGATATTATTCTAGGCAGGGGTAACTACCCTTTACTTTGAGTAGTTCACTATTTTGAGACATAATCTATAGAAAGCAATTGGGAAGCTACAGAATATTTAGGATCACTTTATTTTTATTGTTGCTAAGTGTCTTAAGGTTTACACATCATCTCATCTCTCATTCATTTCTCTTCCCTATGCCATCTGACTGCAAGCCTCCTGGCTACTTGGAAACTACCTTCCTATGATGCCATATATGACTGCCTAATTCTTTGAACTTTGCTCAGGTATTTTTTTTTCAACTTTTGTTGCAACACTTGATATTATTGATTTATTAAAACTCCAACCTTCCCTGGATTTCATCTCAATGATATAATGAGTTCTAAACATTTATCAACTGAGTTTGGAACCACAGAGATATTAGTGTAGATCTCATCTTTGTCATCTTGTGAACCTGAGCAAATTACTTAAGTCAGTGAGTTTCTTCATCCATAAAACTAGGTGCTTGTATCTTCATTCAACATCCCTGCTTACACTGTTGTTAAGGATTTTATGAAGTTAAAGCCTGGTACTTGGCACATAGTAAAATAATAGGATCCACGTAAGAGTTCCATTTTGGTTCCCCTTTTCTCTGTCTGCACTACTACTGCCATAACTTGAGGCCCTCCTCTCTGAATTATTGCAGTGGCCTTCTCACCTGACCTCCCTGTCTTCAATCTCTCATGGCTTCATTCTACTCTCCACCTAGGGGCTTTCCAAAATGCAAATCTGATCATATCACCATCCTTCTTAAAATTCATCAGTGGAATCCAGTGACCTGTCAGATAAATGACTCAAACTCCTAAACATGATGTGACCCAGGCTCATCTCTGCCCACATTAACCACAAAAGCTTCCTTCGCCCTTTACTATGGCCATGTTGAATGATCCTAGTTCCCAGACTGCTCTGTGCACTCACACACCTCCATGTCATTGCATGTGACTTATGTTCTACTTGGAACACTCTTTTCTGCCTGGAAAACTTCTGTATGTTCTTCAGGATTCAGCTTACCATTATACCCTTCTTACTTCTTCCCAAAACAGACAGAGTTAGATCTCACTCTGAAGTGCTTCAGTATTATCTAATGCATACATTATGTTTTAACCATTAGTTCTGCTTATCTGTCTTCCCATTTAGGTATGTTCTCCATGAGGGAATGTATGTTTGCTCCCAGTTCTTTTCATAGAGCCTGAAACCTAGTATGTTCAATACATGTTTGTTGGCCTAATTACATAAGTATGAGTGTTAGTGCTTTGGCATACAAAACAGAATTGGAAAAGTGTAAAAAAAAAAAAACAAAACAGAAGATGGGGCTTAAGTCAGTCCAAATGTGAGAGTAAATGAACCAAGAGTAAAGGGGAAGATTTGCAAAATCAATAATGAAGGCAGTATGAAACAGAGTTAGAGTCTGCCTAATAACAAACATGTGTACAACATACGTGTTTTTTTCTGTGGTCCGCTGAGGAAACAGTTTCTACTTTTTCAAAAGCAAATAAATATATAGGGGCATATTTAAGTTCTAGAACATGGAGCAATAATCAAATGCTCACATGTAAATTATTTGGGGCACACAGTGAGATGAGGCCACAGGATTGCCATGGGGTTGGCTAATTGACTGTGCAGTGACCAACTCCTGTACAGCTCGTTGGCTGAGATGAGAAATAGCAAAGGCCATTACAGGAAATAGACTTGTCTTGTGGAATCATGAGAATTTAACCTCCTTTGAGGAGGGAATATGAGCCTAGCCATGTAACAGCACGAAGAGGAGAATGACATTGAAATCATGTGTGTCCATGTGCATTTCCATGGCTTTAACTGTCTTCTAAAGATTCCCTTGAAGTACCTCAATACACAAGAAAGAGCTAGTGATGTTGTATTTTTAAGTCTCAAACTGTTATATTTTAGCATTGACCACTGAATTTATTTCTTAGTGAATTTATTTCTTATTTATTCCTTAACAACAACAGTGTAAGCAGGGGTGTTGAAAGAAGATACAAGCACCTAGTTTTATGGATGAAGAAACTCACTAACTTGGGTTAAGTAATTTGCTCAGGTTCACAAGATGACAAAGATGAGATCTACACTAATATCTCTGTGGTTCCAAACTCAGTTGATAAATGTTTAGAACTCATTATATCATTGAGATGAAATTCAGGGAAGGTTGGAGTTTTAATAAAGTTAGAACAATCAATAACTCATCATATTTTTATGGGGACTAGTTCATTTTGTGATTCCCTGGAACTGAAATTATTATTTCACCACAGTTGTTACAGCACCTTTCTTGTTTGAACTTAGTAACAAAATGTCAAGAGAGTACACTGATAATTTATAAATTTAACTCTTTGGGGCTTTTATACTGGTATGGTCCAAAATCAAGTTTTATTTTCTGCAGTTACAATGAAAATAAGAATAAAGTGAGATATAATAAGGAAAACAATTATATGGTAAAAATCATTAACTCTGATATTAAATTATGGTCAAAATTTCAAATTCTCTGATTGAATTCATTTGAATAATAAAACTATGAATATTTTTAAAAACTTATTTAAAAGGTCTTTGAACTTTTATTCTTTGTTAAATTTGGCATAGAACGTTTCCTACATTCCCTACTGTTTTATGAATATTGTCCTAATATAGATCAAAAGTTATCAACTGCAGCTGAGTAGGCCAAATCCAGCCTGTTGCTTGCTTTTGTAAGTAAAGTTTTGCTGAACACAGCCACACGTTCATTTACACATTGTCTGTGGCTGCTTTCATGATCTAATGTCAGAGTTGAATAGTTGCAACGGACACCGTATGTCCCACAAAGCCTAAAATATTTGCTGTCTGACACTTTACAGAAAAAGTTTCCTGACCTTTGATATTGACAATTAATATTAAAACAAATAAAGCCTCCTCTTTATTATATACAATGCAGAGCTACTAGGCTGACAAACTTAAAGGCAATTTCTCTTAAAAAATGAAAAATAAAAAGATTTTAAAACAAAAGTTGCCAGTCATCAGAAATGAATTTCAGCTCTGCCATTAATTTTTTCCAACAACTAATGGACAGAAGTTTCTTACTCACCACAGGTATGTTTAGAAGATTAATGACTGGCATTTTATGTGCACAGTAAGTGAGTTATTCGGCTCCACTATTTTATATAATCCTTTGAAAATCTTAAGTAACATACATTTTCAAATATGGGGGAAATGGACTGCAATCTAGAACTGTTTTCTTGTAGGAAAATGGAGATAAGATGTAAAATCACTAAGTTAGAGACTCTCATGACTCACAGAATCTTTCTGAGTTCTATTTAAATCATTTGAAACTGAAATTAATGATTCATATATGTGATAGCTCTTGCAGAAGTAAGAAAGGAATCATGATTCATCAATATTAGCGCATGTGCTTTGTTCTTATGGCACAAGGTGGAGAAATGCACGTTTAGCGCTTTTAGGTGTGTGTTCTTGCACATGTTCTTTTCTCAATTTTGTATCCCAAATGGTAAATAAGGCTAATTAAATTAACTTTCTCATTGCATTACTATGAAAATATTCATATAAAATACCTGAAACTGAGAAGTAATTTGTGATCCCTCTGATTGAAAATGGTGGCTTTGATGCACATTCAACTAATGACTAAAGGACATTGTGTATAGATTTTTATCTGTTCTCATCTACATCATCTGTGTGAAAAAATTTTAAACAGTAAATAATTTCCTGAACATAATTTGGTATAAAGTAACATTTTTTGTAAACTGAATCATACTTTGCTAGTTATTTAAATTACATTTTCAGAAATGGGTCTCCACTAAGGTTTTGTTTTCAACACATCATTTTTAAAAACATTTTCCTAATTAAAACAAATCAAACTTTTCATAGAGAAATATAATTTGCTAATAGTAATCATATTTTACCATTTATTTAAATTGCATTTTCAGAAATAGGTCTCCACTAAGGTTTTGTTCTCAACATATCATTTAAGAAAACATAATCCCAATGAAAACAAATCAGACTTTTCATAAAGAAGTATAATTTACTAAAAATTATTTTTGAAACAAGGAAGTTTATAAAAAATAAACAGTATGCCAAAAAAATTTCCAAATAAATAAATTGCATTATATAAAACACCAAATTGATAATAGTTCATTTGGGTTTCTGTAACAAGATACCTTAGACTGAGTAGTTTATGAAAAAAAATTTATTGGCCGGGTGCAGTGGCTTACACCTGTAACCTCGGTACTTCAGGAGGCTGAGGCAGGATGGTTCTCTCTTGTGTGTCCTCATGTGGCAGTCAGGGCAAGGCAGCTCCTTTTGACTTCTTTTCATTAGGGCACTAAACCTATTCATTAGGGCTCTTCTCAAAACGCGTCACCTCTTACTACTATCATATTTGGTATTAGGTTCTAACATATGAATTTTGGAGGAACACCAACATTCAGACCATAGCAACAGTATTATTCAGTGTCTAAAATGTGGAAAGGGAGAAGTTTCATCTCATTGCATAATGCTTGTAGAGGAAGCAAAAAAAAGGAAGAAAATAAAAAGGAAATGGAAAAATAAAAGCTTTCACATTTAATTGAACAATTCTTCTCTACATAAAGCCACCATGATTATGTTTTTAAACTATATTTTGGACAATTTTCAGACATCCTTAGTTGAGGTGCAGAACTATATGCAGTTTAAACACATTTAATAATTGCATGTATGTAATATGTGCCTTATCTCTTTAAGAACTTGCTTTTTCTTTCATCTTTCATCAGCACACTACTGGGAATGAGGGTGGGAGGTGGGGGTAAAGACAAGTACATTAAAAATCCGGCACAAAAATAGAGAGGACAGCAGAGTCAAAGTTTATATTCATAATTATTTCCTTAGATGGAAGCATTTTATCCTATATATTAACCCAATTTGCAAGTCAGGTCACCTGTGTCATTTATGTTTTGCACACAAAGAGATTTCCATGTGCTACAGGGCAAATACTAATAATGAAATCAGAGTGCCCTAATAATAACTTTCAAAGCAGGGACCAGCTATTGTTTTTAGCTCTGACAATTGTGATTCCCTAGGTTAGGCCAGCAACTGTAGTAGGGCAGCAGTAGGTACCACAAGGGGTAGAACTGTGACTGTTTTATTTACCCTTTTACTCTTGGTACTAGTAAGTATTTCTTGACCTACCGAAGGAATTAGAGTTGTCCTTTCTTCATTTCTGCTATTTTCCCTCCCTTTTTTTCTCATGATAATTACAGTTACCTTAATTCTCACTCCTTTCTCTTTCTTTGTCCTATTATTTTTTTATTTAATTTATTAAATTTCTCCTCTCACATCAATCCATGTATAACCACCTTTTTCTCACCCTCTCATCATAAAGGAATCTAAGAGAGCATAGCCATAGAAAAATGAATCACAAACCAAACCAAACTAGCAACAAAAACAATAAATGTTGCATTTTTTTCATGAGGAGAGGGACTAGATACTCAAAAGGGTAGATATTATGTTCTTTTCATTGGTAGTGGGCTGGCATATTCCACATGCACACAGAGTTTAAGAAGTATTTGATGTTGACTATTTTTTTCCATAAGTTATTGGGATTCAGGAGGTATTTGGTTACATGAGTAAGTTCTTTAGTGGTGATTTGTGAGATTTTGGTGCACCCATCATCCGAGCAGTGTACACTGCACCATATTTGTAGTCTTTTATCCCTCACCCTCCTCCCATTCTTCCCCACAAGTCCCTAAAGTCCATTGTATCTTCTTATGCCTTTGCGTCCTTACAGCTTAGCTCCCACATATCAGTGAGAGCACGCGATGTTTGGTTTTCCATTCCTGAGTTACTTCACTTAGAATAATAGTCTCCGATCTCATCCAGGTCACTGCAGATGCTGTTAATTCATTCCTTTTTATGGCTGTGTAGTATTTCATCATTTACCACATTTCTTTATCCACTTGTTGATTGATGGGGATTTGGGTTGGTTTCACAATTTTGCAATTGTGAATTTTGCTGCTATAAACATGTGTGTGCAAGTGTCTTTTTTGAATAATGACTTCTTTTCCTCTGGGTAGATACCCAGTAGTGGGATTGCTGGATCAAATGGTAGTTCTACTTTTAGTTCTTTAAGGAGTCTCCACACTGTTTTCCATAGCAGCTGTACTAGTTTACATTCCCTCCAGCAGTGTAGAAGTGTTCCCTGATCACCACATCAGGAAACTTTGGTCACATTTTTGGAAATGTGAAATGCTCTGGAAAGTCTCAGCAATAGCATTGAACAAGTAGAAGAAAGAAATTCAGAACTCAAAGACAAGGTCTTCGAATTATCCCAATCCAAGAAAGACAAAGAAAAAAGAATAAGAAAATATGAACAAAGCCTCTAAGAAGTCTTGGTTTATGTTAAACAACCAAACCTAAGAGTAATCAATGTTCCTGAGGAAGAAGAGAATTCTAAAAGCTTAGAAAACATATTTGGGGGGTAATCAAGGAAAACTTCCCCAGGCTTGCTAGAGACCTAGACATCCAAATACAAGAAGCACAAAGAACATCCAGGAAATTCATCGCAAAAATATCTTCGCCTAGGCACATTGTCATTAGGTTATCCAAAGTTAAGACAAAGGAAAGAATTTTAAGAGCTATGAGACAGAAGCACCAAGTAACCGTTACAGGAAAACCTATCAGATTAACAGCAGATTTCTCAGCAAAAACCCTGTAAGCTAGAAGCGATTGGGGCCCTATCTTCAGCCTCCTCAAGCAAAACAATTATGAGCCAAGAATTTTGTATCCAGCGAAACTAAGCATCATATGTGAAGGAAAGATGAGGTATTTTTCAGACAAACAAATGCTGAGATAATTTGCCATTAACAAGCCACCACTACAAGAACTGCTAAAAGGAGCTCTAAATCTTAAAACAAATCCTGGAAATACATCAAAACAGAACCTCTTTAAAGTATAAATCATGCAGGACCTATAAATCAAAAATACAAGTTAAAAAGCAAGAACAAAAAACAAAAAAAAAACTCAAAGCACACAGGCAATAAAGAGCATGATGAATGCAATGGTACCTCACATTTCAGTGCTAACATGGAATGTAAATGGCCTAAATGCTCCACTTAAAAGATACAGAACTGCAGAATGGATAAGAACTCACCAAACAACCATCTGCTCCCTTCAGGAGACTCACCTAACACATAAGGACTCACAAAAACTTAAAGGGTTGGAAAAAGGCATTTTATGCAAAAGGACACCAAAAGCAAGCAGGGGTAGCTATTCTTATATCAGACAAAATAAACTTTAAAGCAACAGCAGTTAAAAGAGACGAAGAGGGACATTATATAATGGTAAAAGGCCTTGCCCAACAGGAAACTATCACAATCCTAAACATATATGCACCTAACACTGGAACTCCCAAATTTATAAAACAATTACTGATAGACTTAAGAAACGATGTTGATAATTATGATAGTTCAGGGGAGTAGGAAATTGAAATATCAGAGAAGGAAATGAGGTCTGATCTACATCTGCCCAAATTGTATCTGCCAGAATTGTGTCTGCACCAAACCAATTAGTTTTACCCACATCTATGAGATTTGAATGTAAATCACTAGATATGCAACATTTGGTTATCCTCACAACTTCAAGAAGGCTACACTAAAATCATCTCAAGGCAGTATTCGGCCCTGAGCTTAAAGATCCCCAGAGAAGGAACATTTCCAATTGCCAGGTGCCAGGAAGTTTTTCTTCTGGCACTATATATATTAACTATATAGTTAAGCCTAACTATAATTCTCTCTAATATAAGCCCAGATACTACCCAGCTGACTAAAACAGCTCCTTATCTTCATCTGGAGAATATTTATTTCCCAATTTGAAGAATTGTTTTTGTAGTTTCTGTCCACTTCAGCATTCCCTGGGCCAAGTGATCTTAGTTGCCTTAGCTTTGCCTATTTTGTGACCCTTTTGACAGGTTCATGCCTGCCATTCCCAAGTACACTGTATTTCACTTAATACCTAAGAATAAACGAGGTAGAATTTGAGAAGTGCTGAGTCAAGTGTCTGGGTAACCTCCTGGTTTCTCTTTGCTGCAGTTCTTTATTCATCTTGTGTTACCAAGCTTCATTTTTCCACAGTAGCATTATTTTGCTACTTCCTCATTAAGTTTAGGATCCATTCTTATATTTAGACCTTTCCCGTCAAACTTAAGCCATGTTTTCCTCATCTTCTAACTTAAAATTATGTTTCCTGGATACATTACTATTCTATTGTCACTTGGACTGTGACTTAGGGGTTTAGACCTCATTTTAAACTTCTAACTATTTGACATTAGGAAAATCCCATAGTACTTTTCAGCAGAATAAAATGTCTGGGGGAAAAAAAAAAACACCTTAGAGGTGGTAATATCTGAATTGTAGAGAAGGTTAGAGAACTCTTTCATTATCCAGATGATGAAACAGGCTTAGAATGATTAAACAATTTGTCCTAGGTCACAAAGATTCTTGGGAACAGAGGCAGGATTGAAACCAACGTCAATTGATTCTCAGTTGCATGCACGTTCTACAATACACTGAAGCCTTTCAACCATACCTCATGTATAATAACAAAGTTAACAAGCTAGGATTGCCGATGAGAATGATATGAAAATTAGAAGTTTAAAGGAATTTAACAGAAAACTGCTTTTGTTGTAAATTCCACAATCTTATCAATAAATAGTATGGATTATAGAACTAGACTTCCATTTTTTTTTTTTTTTTTTTTTTTGTCCTTTTTTGTTTTCTGTAGGCAAGGCCTTGCTCTGTTGCCGAGGCTGGAGTTCACTGGTGTGATCATAGCTCATTGTAACCTTGAACTCCTTGGCTTAAGTGATTCTACCACCTCAGCCTTCCAAATAACTGGGTCTTAAAGGCATGCACCACCGCATACAACTAATTTTTTTTTATTTTTTGTTTTGTAGAGACAGGGTCTCCCTATATTGCCCAGGATGGTCTCAAACTCCTGAGCTCAAGTGATCCTCCTGCATCAGCCTTGCAAAGCACCTGGAATACAGGTGAAGCCCCCAGGCACAGCCCATCCTATATTAAACTAGACAAATTTATGTATTTTAGTTAGCCAGGAAAAAAAAAGCTACAAGAATCCTTTAATTAATTAAAATAGGTCCTTCCCACTAAATTGTCTTTTATTTTAAAACTTATTATATAAATCTTCAAGTGTGTGCAAATATAGAGATGACAGAATATTGAATCTAAATTTAGCAGTTGTCAACATACAGTCAACCTTGTTTTATCTATAGTCCCAATGTGACCCAAAATTATATGATGGAAATTTCAGGCATCATATTATTTCATCTGTAAATATTTCAGTGTATATTTCTCCAAGATAAAGGTACTTGTTTTAAACCATAACAAAAGTTATCACCGGCACAAATATTAATAACAATTTCTATTTAACATGTACACTATCACATAATTAATATCATCAAATAGCCAGCCAATGTTCATATTTCTTTGATCTTCATATGTGCACATGTATGTATAAGTTTGTATGTTTGATCAAGATCAAAATAAGGTTTTGTAATAGAAATGCAATTGCAATATAAGTAATTAACTTATATGTCTCTTAAATCTCTTTTAATCTACAGGTTTTTTTTCTCATTTTTCCCCTTGTAATCTTTTGTTAAAGAAACCAGGGATTATTTTTGCCCTGTATGGTTTCTGTGTTCTGCATTTTGCTGAAAACGTCCCCATGATGTCACTTAACATTCATCTGAGTCTTGTATTTCCTATAAATTGATGGTTACGTCTAGAGGCTTCATCAGATTCACTGGGGGGGGCGTGAGAGACTACTTTATAGTATTGTATTCTCCTATCAGGAGATAAGCTGTTCTTAACTATTGCTGAGGTCTGTTAATTCATTAGGAATTGCAAAAAATGTATTTTACTTTATTCGCTAGAATATTTCTAAAGAACATTCCACTTGTTAACTAGTTGCCCACTTGTCAGTACTTTTGTCAATATCTCATTCGTAACTGCTTGTCTATAGCTTGTACTTTTAGAGATTACTCAGTAAAGGTGCAGGAACTCAGGAACATTCTATAAGATAGAATTTTATAGAACATTCTATAAAATAGAATGTCATCTTTTTTACTTAAATATCATTTGGGCTAGATATAATGTCTATGGCTCACACTACATTGTCTTCTGCATAAAATGTTGCTGTCAAAAAGTTTGATAATAATCTGAATTTCTTTTCATTATAAATGACTTGGTCTTTTTGCCTGGAAACCCCAACGATTTATTAGTATTATATAAAAGAAACTTTTAGCCGTAAAACTATTAAAGACTCCTAGTTTTGGCCGGGCGCGGTGGCTCACGCTTGTAATCCCAGCACTTTGGGAGGCCAAGGCGGGCGGATCACAAGGTCAGGAGATCGAGACCACGGTGAAACCCCGTCTCTACTAAAAATACAAAAAAAATTAGCCGGGCGTGGTGGCAGGTGCCTGTAGTCCCAGCTACTCGGAGAGGCTGAGGCAGGAGAATGGCGTGAACCCAGGAGGCGGAGCTTGCAGTGAGCCGAGATCGCGCCACTGCATTCCAGCCTGGGCGACAGAGTGAGACTCCATCTCAAAAAAAAAAAAAAAAAAGACTCCTAGTTTTGTTAGAGTATGTCTCAGCAATGGCTGTTATTGGTTTTTTTTTTTTCCAGAGACATGATTCACTCTTTCAATGTGTAATATCAATCATATTTCTTTTAAAAAACAAGTTTAGTATTTGTTCTGTTTCATTGCTCTGATTTTCTTCTTCTGAAACTCCAATATGTGTCTCTCTGGCATACTTTCATCATCTGTAGAGAAGTTATTCTGTCCTTTCTATTTTGTCTTATAATGCCTTTGTATGGACAGTTTTATCCTGCTGCTCAGTTGGTTTCAGTGAGTAAGTGTTTCTGTACTGTGAGAAGGGAGGTGCGGGCAAGAATAAATTTTTTTGATTCAGAATTCTAGAGCTCCCTCTTTTGAAAGGCATGATAAAAAAAAAATCCTCATTCTTTCTGAAATGTGCTTTCCCTGCTCCTACCCCATTTTTAACTAGACCCTCTCTTTTCTGTATCTTATTGCTCCAGTCCTATTCAATTTGGATTCTCTTCCCAGGAGTTTCTCCATAGTGTGGAAAAGGATCCTGTCTTGTTAGGGGGCTTTGGTTAATCAGAATTTGTCTGGCCCAGATTGATCTAGCACCATCAGACCTTAATGAGTCACAGACACTGTGCACTACCTATAGTTGGATTAGGCAAAACACCCTCCCAATTCAGCAGCCATATATGATTTATGCACATACATTTCGTCACCTCATTTTGCTTTAGATGTTGTCTGCGGGCCTTTGATTTTGCTATCCTAGTTGTTCTATTTTTATAGAATGTAAGTACATTTATACTGTATCTGCCCAGAATTTTGCCCCACATTATCTTTTAAAAATAAGCAAATCAACAACAAAAAGATGATATAAGACATCATTTTGTGTGGTATTTCCAAGGCCTTAGCCATATCACTTTTAACCTACAGTAGAACTGCAAGACAATTGCTCATGATAATTCTAACACTTGGGCAATGCAAAATCTTGAACCATCAGAAAAAGAAAGTCTCCGACTAACTTTTAATTTACTAAAAAATTCATTTTCAATAAATAATTAGAACACTCTATGCTGGTGTTTAGTATTTTGACATTCTGAGGCTGTGAATGCTAAGAGTAACTGAGTTCTGTTCAACTAGTCCAATATTTTCTAGGACTGAATTTCAACATATATGTTATAAAGACCTGTCTCAATATTTATTACAGTTAATTTACTAAGAATATGTTTACTGTATTTAGAAAGAATTTATAACATCTGGTTTATGGAAAGCATGTTGATTTTTCTTTTTTGTCACATTGATTTTTCAATTGATTTTTCTCAGAATTATCAGAAGTGCATTTCTCTGAAGTGTGTCTTTCCTAAGGTGAAATTTACCTTACAAATCAATGGCAACCATAAGGTTATGGTAAAAGGGGTGGGTAGGGGGGAAATTGGGAGAACTCCTGGAATTCAACATCCAATACAATTTGAATTACTGTTTTCTGAAGGAAAATTAAAATGTTCATTAAAGGACAGAAGAACTGAATATTATTTAAAAATTATAATATCTAGGAAATAATATTCAATAAATTATATTGAATAGTACATTAAGGAATTTGAGTTACATATCTGTATTTGTAAAATGTTAAGATATTCTTCTAAACAAATCTAGGTCACATAGGGGCATTGAAATACTCTCAAAATTGAGAAACAAGGACCTTTCCATAAGCAGCAAAAGTCCTGAATAAGTAGAACTTAATAAATGCCTGTTCCTGATGCTTGGGTACTTAAAATGGCACATCAATAATAAACTCTTAAGTCATTCATTCAAGATACGTGTATTTTATATGTCAAGCCCCGTTCTTAACACATAAGGAAGTTAATATGGTATTATCCCTGCATTTGACAAATATAGTCTAGTAGATTAACTAGGAATGTAAATAGATTCATAAAATGTCATATGATATGTTTCAAATTGGAAGCAGCACACAGTAAAGAGGATAGAGATATCACTTCCTAGTACTCACAGAGAGGTGATTAATAAGGTCCCGAAAGATTGAAAGTGTGACAAAGAGGAAAGAGTATATTCAGTGGAGTGAAGAGTATATACAAGGGCATGGATGTATGACAAAAGATTGCATTATGTTCAATGTGACTAGACCAGAGAATCCAAGGAGGAAATAAATGAAGCTACAAAGGGAGATCAAAGGAAAATAGGGATTCCTGTATGTCATGCTAAAGAGACTCTATCTTGCAGACTGGTAATTTTCAATCCTATGAAACCCCATAGGTGAATAATGGGCCACTCAAATATATTAAATTCTATTCTCTGGAACTTGTAAATGTTACCTTATAAGGAAGGAAAGGTCTTTATAGATGTGATTAAGTTAAAGATCTTTAGATGGAGAGATTAACCTGGATCATCCAGGTGGACCCTGTATCCAATCCCAAGTGTCCCTATAAGAGAGTGGCAAGGAAAGATTTGACAGAAACACTGAGGAGGCAATGTGACCACAGAGTAAGAGAGTCGAGTGAAATAGCCACAAGACAAGGAATGCTGACAGCCACCAGAAGCTGGAAGAGTCAATGAACAGCTTCTCCCTTAGATCCTTCTGGGAGAGTGAACCCTACCAACAACTTGGTTTTTACCCAATGAAACAACTGCTGACTTATAGACTCCAGAACTCTAAGAAAATAAATTTCTGTTGTTTTAAGCCACCAGGTAGCAACCACAGGGAGCTAATACCAACCAACCCAATGTCCTTTTTTAAAAATTGGGATATAATTCACATACCATAAAAATCACCCTTATGTATTCACAGAGATGTGTAACAAGCACCTCTGTATAATTCTAGAATATTTTCATCACCTCAAAAAGAAACTCCATGCCTATGGGTAGTTGCTCTCCATTCCCACCTCTGGCAACTATTAATCTACTTCCTGTTTCTATGCATTTGCCTATTCTGGTTGTTTTGTATAATACAGTTAGTGGACTTGTGTGTCTGCTTTTTTTCACTTAGAATAATATTTCCAAGGATCATCCATGTTATAGCATGAATGAATACTTCATTCCTTCTTCTGACTGCATAATATTCCATTGTATGGATATAACACAATTGTTTATCCATTCATCAATTAATGCACATTTGGGTTGCTTCAACTTTTTGGCTATTATAAATATTATTGCTATAAAAATTTTATGAATATTCATGTACAAGTTTCTGTCTGAACATTTCTTTTTAGTTGTCTTTGGTATATACCTAGGAGTGAAATCGCTAAGTTATATGGTAACTCTATGTATAATTTTTTGAGGAATTGTTTTCCAAAGGAGTTGTACCATTTATATTCCCAGTGGCAATGTATGAGGGTTCCAATGACATATATTGCTGCCAGTACTTGTTATTGTCTCTTTGATTTTAGCCATCCTAGGAGGTATGAAATGATACGCCATTGTGGTTTTGATTTCCATTTCCCTAATGGCTAATGATGTTAAGCATCTTTTCATGTGCTTTTTGGCCATTTGTTTATAATCTTTGGAAAAAACGTCTATTCAGATTTTTTGTCCACTGTTTAATTGGATTATTTATATTTTTATATTGAATTATAAGAGTTCTTTGTGTATTTTAGATAGAAATTCCCTATCGGATATATGATATGCAAATATTTTACTATTCAATGTGTTGACTTTTTAACTTCTTGATCCTAGTCTCTGAAGCACAAAGTTTTTAATTTTGATCAAGTCCAATTTATCTTTTTGCCTCCCTTTGGTTGTTTGTTCTGTTGATACCTAACAAACCATTGCCTAAGTCAAGGTCCTGAAAATTTATGCTTCTTTTCTTCTAAGAGTCTTATAGTTTTTGCTCTTACATTCGTATCTTTACTCTATTCTGGGTTGATTTTTGTATACCATGTAAAGTAGAGATCCACTTTGTATTAACCATGTCTTTTATTTGCTGTATTCTGATGTTTTAGTGTCTTGGGCCCTGATGATGCTAGAGGAACTGACCCTTTTAGAGTTAGTCAATTCTTAGATATAGTACATCACCAGCCCATGAGGATTTCTTTCAAATGCTAATCACCCAATCCAGAGCTTTTAACCTCAACCACCTTCTTTAACCAGCTCTCACACTCTGGGCCACTATCCACCTACCTTAATTGCCTAGGGCCAGGTACCATACAACCAGGGACTTCCCCTATGCTCCAAAGCCCACTAAAATTATTCAAAGTAGCCAATCCTACATCTGCTTACCCTGACTCACTTGTTCCTTTCACAAAAATCACAGTTAAGGCTCTTGTTCACAATTTTCCCTTTTCCTCTGCCTCTTGTTGATCCTGGATCTTCCATGTGTGGCCTTCCATGGTGTGGTGTGCCTCTTCTTTTGGGATCTATGAGTATAACAAACTGTCTTTGCAATGGCAGTCATCTTCTGATCTGTTGGCCTTGCCATGCCCAAATAATCTTAAAAACATGTATGAAAACATGGCTTCATTCTTTTATATGTAGATATCCAGTTGCCCCAGAACCATTTGTTAAAAAGACCATTCTTTCCCCCACTGAATGGTCTTGGTCCCCAGTTAAAATCAATTCACTATAGATATATGGGTTTATTTCTGGACTCTCGATTTTATTTCATTGATCTAGATGTCTACCTTATGGCCAGTACCACACTGTCTTGATTTCTGTAGCTGTGTAGTAAGTTTTGAAATTGGGAAGTGTGAGTCCTTCACTGTTTTTTTTCTTTTTCAAGATTGTATTGGCTATTTTAACCCTGTGAATTTTCATATGACTTTTAAAATAAGCTTGTTAATTTCTGCAAAATAAAAGCAGCAGGGATTTTATAGCAATTGTGTTGGATCTATGAATCATTGATCTCTCTATTTTCTATCTCTATTTTGTTTATCTGTATTCTAATAGTTATTATTTTTTTCTTCTGCTTTCTTTGGGCCTATTTTGCTCTTATTTTTCTAGTTTTGTAAGTTGGGATGTCAGGTTATTGATTTAAGATCTTTCTTTCTTTTAATATAAGCATTTACACCTACAAATTTTACTCTAAGCACTGCTTACTTACATCCAGTAAGGCTTGGTATATTGTGTTTTCATTTTCATTTATTTCAAAGTATTTTCTAACTTCCCTTGTTAGATCTTTGTCCTATTTAGGTGTGTGTTGCTTAATTCGCATATATTTGTAAATTTTCCAAATTTCTGTCTATGTTTCTGTCTATTATTGGTTTCTAATATCATTTCATTACTACCAGGGAACATGCTTTTTATCATTTTAATTCTTTTAAATTTACTGAAACTTGTTTTATGGCCTAACACAGGCTTTATCCTGGAGAATGTCCCATGTACACTTGAGAAGAATGTAATATTCTGCTGTTATTGGGTGAAATATTTTGTATATGCGTGTCAGGTCTAATTGGTTTATAGTGTTGTTCAAGTCCTCTATTTCTTTATTGATCTTCTGTCTGGCTGTTCTATCCATTATTGAAAGTGGGAAAGTGATGTCTTCAACTATTATTTTTCCATTCACTTCTGTAAGTTTTTGCATCATGTATTTTGGGACCCTGTTGTTTGGTGCACATTTGTGTATTATTGTTATATTTTCTTAGTGGATTAACCCTTTTATTATTATAAAATAATCTTGTCTCTAGTAAGGGTTTTTGTCTTAAATTCTATTTTTTCTGGTATTAGTGTAACCACTCTAGTTCTATTTTAGTTTTTGTTTGTTTGGTATATCTTTTCCCAACCTTTTACCTTCAACCTATTTGTGTCTTGGATCTAAAGTCCATCTCTTATAGAAAGCATAGAGTTGGATCAGGTTTTTTTTTTTTTAATCCATTATGCCAAACTAAGCCTTAAATCAGCGTTTAATTAATTTACATTTAATGTAATTTCTGATAAGATAGGATTTATGTCTGCCATTTTGCTATCTGTTTTCTATATGTCTTAAGTCATTTTTATTCCTCTAGTTCTCCATTACTGCCTTCTTTGGTATTAAGTAGAATTCTTCTAGTGTATCATTTTAATTTTCTTCTCATTTATTATATTATTAATATTAATATATTTTTTAAAGTTATTTTATTAATAGTCAACCTGGGGCTTGCAGTTAATATCTTAATTTACAACAGTCTAGTTTGGATTAATATGAACTTAATTTCAATAGTATACAAATCTTTGCTACTATATAGCTCCAGTCTCTCCCTGTTTTGTTGTGCTTCCTTGGTCATACAAATTACATCTTTGTACATTGTATACACATTAACACAGATTTATAATTATTACTTTCTAAAGTTATCTTTCAAATCTGATAAAGAGCTACAAACAAAAAGAAATTTGTGCTTTCTTTTATATTTACGTGTAGTTATCTTTACCAGTTTTCTTTATTTCTTCATCTGGATTCAAATTACACTCTATTAACCTTTCATTTTAGCCTGAAGGACTTCCTTGAGTAGTTTTTGAAGAGAAGATTGCTGCCAATGAGTTACCACAGTTTTTTTTTGCTTATTTGAAAGTGTCTTGATTTCTCCTTCATTTCTGAAGGATAGTTTTGCTGAATGTAGAATTCTTGGTAGATGTTTTTTTCTCTCAGCTTTTTGAATGTCATGCCACTGCATTCTGACCACCATAGTTTCTGATGAGAAATCAGCTGCTAATCCTATTGAGAATCCCTGGAACATAATAAGTCACTTCTTTCTTGCTGCTTCAAGACTCTTTTTGTCTTTGTATTTCAGTGGTTTGACTATGATGCATATAAGTATGAATCTCTCTGATTTTATTCTACATAGAGTGTGTTGCGTTTGCTGGATGTATAGATTAATGATTTTTTATCAAACTGGAAAGTTTTAGCCATTATTTATATATATATTCTTTCCACTCCTTTCTCTTCTTTCCTGTGACTCCCACTGTGCATATATTTGATGGTGTTCCCCAAATGTCTGAGGCTTTGTTCATTTTTCCTCATTCTTTTTTCCTTCTCTTCCTCAGACTTGATAGCATCAGTTGACTCATCTTCAAGTTTGCTGATTCTTTATTCTGCCTGCTCAAATGTTCTATCGAGCCCCTCTAGTAAAATTTTTTCTTCTGTTATTTTACTTCTCAATTCCAGAATTTCTATTTTTCTCTATTTTATATTTCTATCTCTTTATTGATCTCTATTTGATGCAAAATCTTTCTCATACTTGTCTTTAGTTCTTCGGACATAGTTTTCTTTAATTCTTTGAATGCAACTAAAATGGCTTACTTAAATCTTTGTCTAGTAAGTACAATGTCTGGGCTTCCTCAGAGACAGTTTATATTGACTGCTTTTGTACTGCATGTGTGCCATACTTTTGGTTTCTTTGAATGGCTCCTAACTTTTTGTTGAAACTACATTTTAAAAAATGTTGCAACTCTTGAAATCAGAATCTCCTACCTCTCCAGGGTTTGTAAAAGTTGCTGTTTGTAGTTGGTGCTTGTTTTCGTTTGAGCTAATTATTTAATGTCTGATTTCTTTGTCATAGGTGGCCATTGGAGTCTCTGTTAGCTGACTTAGTGTTCAGCTAATGATTGGACAAAGATTTTCTTAAATTTCTGGATCTCACAAGTCCTCCAGTCTTTGCCTAAGGGCTCTGTGTGCATTTGGAGCACACCTTGAACACTCCAGCAGGCAGTATGAAACTCTGCCTTCACTTTCATCTCCTGCCTGCATAGAGCCACAAGGTTGGGCAGAGATGAGAATTTAGATCTTTCTCAGGTCTTACCTGAGCATGCAGATAGCACTGAGTATGCTTATATCCCTACACATGAACTTGGACTTCTAGATTCCCAGTATTATGTCTCTGCTTTTCAAATCATCCTGTGGACATATCTTTCCACAGCTTCTCTTTTTAAGCTTTTGATAAGCTGATTATTTGCTTCAACTTTTATGTACTGCCTCAGTCAACAGTGATGTGAAACAATTGCCACTGAGTCTTTTCTACAAATAATTGAAAAACATTTCTGTTAAGAAAAATGTTCACACTGGGTGAACTCTAAGTCAAGTCACATAGACACAATATTATGAGTGGAATATTTCAGGGAACCATCAGACAGGTCAAATAATGATAGTTCTCTGGAAATGGAGTTTGGAGAGAGCGCTAACCCTGTTCTATCCCCTCCAGGGGCTGCCAGACTGCCAGTGTTTATCATGATTGCAAGTTGGTGGTTTCCCAGGTTATTGCAGAGCTGGGGGCAGGGGAGGGAGAATGAGAAAAGAGCAGAGTAAAAGACAAAAAAGCTTAGTTTTTACTGATATTCAGCCATTTTTTTAAATAAAAGCTTACCTGATTTCTGCTAGTCTTTGATTAATTTCCGGAGTTCTGAAAAAGTTTACACTGACAATTTTTGCCAGTATTTTTATTGCTTTTATGGAGGAGAGGGTTTTCAGAGTCCCTTATTTTGCCATTTTCATTATCACCCCATGTCCTCTTTTAATAACAAATATTTTTAATAACATCTCTTACTATTCTAAAACGAAATTCATGGATAACATAACCTACCAATACTTTTTTTTTTTTTAGACAGAGTCTCGCTCTGTCGCCAGGCTGGAGTGCAGTGGCGCGACCTTGGCTCACTGCAACCTCTGCCTCCTGGGTTCAAGCAATTCTTCTGCCTCAGCTTCCCAAGTAGCTGGGACTACAGGTGCCTACCACCATGCCCGGCTAATTTTTGTATTTTTAGTAGAGACGAGGTTTCACCATGTTGGCCAGAATGGTCTCGGTCTCTTGACCTTGTGATCCACCGGCCTCAGAACTCCCAAAGTGCTGGGATTATAGGCATGAGCCACTATGCCTGGCCAATACACATTATTTTAAAATTACTAATATGATTGCCTAATTGTAATTTAAAGAAGAAGAAAGGAATATCATAATAATAATTGAAAATGCTTGGGGACAACTATACTGGAAGACAGAATCAGACACACCTGTTTGTATAATCACTTTGAATTGGGATGTTACAAATGATTGCAGTTATATTTTCAGAGGATTCAAATATCATATGTGCCATGGATATTGATATTACAATTTTCAAAAATGATTAACAATTCTCAGTAAGGTTCAAATGAAACAAAGTATAGTCTTCAGTTAGTTTACATTGGATTTGCATTTATGGGAAATTAGGTGTCTATTAAAACCATGAAAAGAAATATTTAATTTTTTATGTAAGACTGAATTTGGTCCTAGGCTTAAATCATTACATACAGATTTATTTTAAATCTACATGAATAGTTGGTGGGACAGTAAAATCTAACATGATATGGAACTTCCCCTTACCTCCCTGACTACAACCCAGTGAATGTCAGTAACAGCCCCATAATAATTTATACTTTGAGACACCCTTCCCAAGAAAAATGGCCCTCATAAACGTCCAAAATATCCCCTAGAAGGCAGTACCATTCCTCTGAGAGCCACTGCTTTAGAAGAGCAGCTGTTAGTTGTTTTTTGGCTTTGGGTTTTTTAAAATCTGAGGTGCACCAAGTTTCAAAGAAAGGTCCCCAATAAGAAAACCAACAAGCTGACTAAATGCATGTGTGCTATAGTCCCTGCTCACTACTCCTCTGCCCCACATTCCACCTTTCAGGAAGTTTGAGTACTGAAATAATCACTAAATAATTTGCAGACACTTTGGGGAATTGGATGCTCAAACACTTTTTTCTCCTCTTATATGTTATTTGGAATGAGAGTTTTATTTAGTGCATTCAGATGAACGAATATTAAAAACTTCCTTAGGTCCTCAAAGAAGGGCCTTGACATCTTTCCTTTGTGAGCTGGTCCAATGTTCTAAAATCTCTGAGCAGGATCCCTGTGGTGTGTGACCCAGATAGCGTCCCAGAGACTTTCACTTTATTTCCTTGTGAAGATACGTGAAAGCTGCTTTATCAAGGAGTCACTAAGTCTGGTCACAACACAGTTTCAAGGAACCAACACTGGGACACTTACCATTTTGATGGTTTTATCAGCTTTGATGGTGAGCCTAATTACAAAAGTCCTATCAAATGAATATCCACTGGTTCTTGATAGACCACAACCAAATTGTATTTCCCCCTTGTGTTCCTAACTATTTATCAATATTGTTGCAAATGTTGTAATTGCCATCACCTTCTTCTGACTTTCTCAATATAATACCTAATTAGTCAGTGTCAGTGTTGCCAGATGATTTGAAATGCTGTGGCTTCTGGCCCTCATTTTCTAATGGATTTGGAATTGTATGTATTTATGTCATTGCTCTTCCTTTATAGCACCTGCATGCCCTATCCCTGAATCTGTAAATATTCTGAGGCATGTATATCTTGTAGTCCCCCAATAGCAAGAGTACCCTGCTTATAGTTTTTGGACATTCGTATTTAATGTTGCTCCTTTTATTTGTGTACATTCTCACTAGATAGGGCTTTAGCTTTAAAAACTGTGTGAATTTCATTCCACCAGAGGGCACCATGGTAAACTTCACTTTCAAAAGGATCCTTAACAACTCAGTTGAGAAATCCCCAAAACTGAAATATTGAAACAAATGAATGTAATTAAAGCAGCAATATCTTTGACCAAGATATTGATTCCATCGTGACTTTTAAATCTCTATAGAATGATTCATTTTGCTAAGGGTACGTTAATCACTCTCAAGCACAACTTTGACAAAACAAAAATAGATAGCAGGCTTTATTATGGCCAATGTGTGAGCTCCACAGACTGTCAAAAAAAAAAAAAACAAAAAAAACAAACCCAGCACAGTTTTGTTTGTTAGGAGACAGACCTCTCCTTTTCTGGCTCCAAAAGGGAATGAATGCTTTTTGAATCCTAGGAGGTAAACCAATATCGTAATTTCCTACATGCTACAAAATAGCCATCTTTAGTAAAGCTCCAATTTCAGGGTGGATTTTAATTGTTTACTACTAATAAACCTTGGGAGTTAATTTATACCATCCCTCAAGTCCCAACACAAACAGATTCCCTTTTCCAGAATTCATGGTGGCAGGATTCCACAGAACTCCCCAAATGATGGCAGCTATCAGAGCTCTCAACTCTGACAGGAATTAACAAATAACAGGTTATAAACAGGAAACACAGTGTCTCATATCCATGGCTCCACTGATGCATGGTACTATATAACATGTAAGGTATGTTAATTCCCTGATATTTATTCATTTATTCATTTGACACATAGTTATTGAGTATCTCCTGTGTACCATGTTGTAAGCTCTGGGGATACAGTGATGAGGGCAACTGACCTGATCCTTGTCTTAATGGAGTTTGATTACTATTAGGGGGAAGTCATATAAAAAAGATGATGATAAACAAGGAATCAAATAAAAACATAAGTAATTTCAGTTTGAGAGATCACAGAAGGTTAATAAAAAGGTTCTATGAGAATGAACGGAACTCTCACACAGCTTGTGAGAGTAGGACTGTCTGTGTAGACTGCATGAGATGATAGGAGAAAGAGCTAGCCACGTGATGACACGGAGACAGGGACCAGCAAAATATTTAAGTCTCTTCAGCTGGAAAGACTGTGCTGTGTTCTGATAACAAAAAGGAGGCCTCCATAGCTAGAATAGTGAGTCCTAGACAGAGTGAGGCAAATTAAACTGGGGCCAGATCCTAGGAAGGATTTTGAATTATTCTCAGGCAAGCTTTAAGCAGGATGGCATAGTCCAGAGAATGGATTTGAAGGGAGGGAGGCAAGAGCTGGGGAAGACAGTGTGCCAGAAAGTATTGAAACCAAACAGGAAGTTATGGCAGTGGCTCAGAAGGAGAACACAATGGTGATTATGGAGATGAACAGAGTAGCCTTATTCAAGGTGTGTTTTAGAAGTAGAATCTACAGGACTTGCTGATAAATTAAACATGGATAGAAAATTAAGACAAAGATGACTTACAGGTTCTTAGCTGGAGCAACTGGGTGAATGGTTATGTTGTCGACTAAGCCTGAGGAAGGAACAGCTTTCAAGGATAGATGGAAGGAATAATTAGGTATCCAACTTCTACATGTTAAATGCAAGGTGACTGTGATACACCCCAGGGAAGTATATTCAGAACTGCCCTCTGAGCCCTCTAGACATAGGTTTCATTTGTACCACAACCATCTCCCCTTCCAAATACCCACAGAGATGTTTCCTATATCTATGTTTTCAAGGTGTGTGGTCATGAAAAACAGGGAGCCCTTCACTCCCGTCTGCATTGCCCGCTAAACTACAGGCTGACGTGCCTTCTGATTTTCTTTTCTGCTGTCAGAGCATTTGCTTCCCTCCATCCTACAGAACAACTCTAAATCATTATCTCCACAACACCTGCTCCATATCAAAAGTGTTAGATTTTTAGCCAGAAGACATGCACTATTTTTCTTACTAGCTGGGTGACCTGGGGCATGCCATTTTACTTCTGGGAGCCCTGCAGGTCTTTGTAAAGACAATATCAATGATTACATGTAAAAGCAATTCGTAAACTGTAAGCAGTTATGTAAATAGGCTTGTTATTCTCATTTTTGTCTCGGTCTCCACCTCTGTAACAAATAATCTTTTTTTTTTTTTTTTTTCTCTGTTCTCCTCGCTTTTCTTCTTGCCTGCTTCTTCTGTCTCTTGTCCTTTCTGCCACATAAATTTGCTTTCCTGAAAAAGGCTGGTTATTTGGAGACATCATCACCAGCCAATCAGAGCTCTCTATTCCTTCTGGCTGAAAAGCCAATCAGATGTAAGCTCCAGGTCTCTTTTCAGTGTTGCTAGGGCTTCAGGTCTACTTCTAAAAGCTGACTTGCTTGCTTTCTGCTAGTTCATTCTCTGTCTCTCTCTGCTCCCCACTTCTCCCACCCCCACTCTATTCCTCTCACTCCTCCCCTCTTCTGGGTTTGGAGCAGTTCCAAATACTTAAGGCTTCCGGAAGTTTGGGTTATGGATAAGCAAGGTTTGACTGTATATTTTTTCCCTTGAGAAATAGAGGACAGCTATTCCATGTTCAATATTGAAGCAAATGTTTTAGCAGCTTAATGTCCCTTGGCTACATAAAATTTAGTTCTGTTTGTGTTTCGGGTGTACAGATCACTTTTTATTCAGATGGACTAGAGCATAAACTGGCATTGAGTTTTTTGGCAATGAAACGTCATAGCACTGGAACCTCACTGGGCTTTACAAAAATGCATTCAAAATATTTTAAAGTACTTCCACTTTATAACTGATGACAGAAGATGATAAATACATTGTGGTAATTTTGCTCCTGTTTTTTGAACTTTCAGTGCTGGGATTATTGGAGAAAACTACCCTGAGATAGCAGTGATTTGGGAAATAATACCTAATGGCTAAGTGGGTGTCCTCAGCCCTCACATCCTGCCTATCTATGGAAACTAAGTAACATGGGAATGACAGCTAGAAACCCACCCTTTTCAGAGGACCCAAGAGTCCATCTTTAAATGCTGTATGGCTGGGTATGCTGTGAAGATTCTCTTAACACAGAACAGCTCTGCCTTCCAAAACCCTAAAGACGTTTGATAAGGAAAAAATAGCTAACAAGTTATGCCTTTCTCATAACCTTTGAAACCTACTTAAAAACTGAAACAGTACAAGAATTTGCAGTTTAAAATGACCAGAGAAGTGGCAGAACGCCAGAATTCTGTCAGAGACGGCTTAGAAAAGCTTAATGATTAACAAATGGGTCACTGCCTTCAGGCTCTGACCTTTAGAACTAACCAATTTCAGCCTTTTGGTTACTCGTTTTTTATCAAGGAAAAAAAAATACTCTCTAATGGCACAGTACCACCCATCCAAAAAAAGGATTCTTAGCAGTCCAGTATTTGGTCAGTAGCTTTTCTGGTAACATGGAGTTGGTCCTAAGCACAGTATTAACAACTGTTAAATTATATTTTTTGTTAGAGTTTAAGGAAGGCCCTAAGCACGACTGCATATCCTGCAGGTGAAATGTACGAAATTTCGGTTAACATGGTAACGGCTCTAAAAATACCTAGGCTACAGTTTAACCACAGAGTTTCCTCCTTAACGTAAAAAAGCCACCATCACGAGCTGTTAGAAAGTGCAACAAAAGCAATCTCTGTCCGACTTTGTGCAAGCAGGCTATTAAATCAGGCCTGCAGTGACAATCTGCAGCCACTCTGCATCAAAGTAATAATTAAAGTTTTGCAAGCCCAAACAGCAATGCACAAACCACCTAAGAAATATGTTACATTGATAAGCCCTTTTTTTCTGCCTGTAACCTCTCTTCTCCTCTACCCCCAACCACCAGGTGGACTAAGCAGGGCGTGGCAGGGGCACCATGACAAAGAGTCACCACAGCATAACCACAGAGCCCCACCCAAAGGAAAACCTAGGGCAGGCTGCCACGGTTTTCCCAGCAACCTCTGCACCAGGCTCCTACAGAGTACGCACAGGAGGCTAAATCACTCACCTGGGGTTTCCCATCTGGGCTCTTTGCTTGGCAGAGACAGAGAGGGTGGGGTCAACCTTTTCCTTGATGCTTTTGCAGTTAGCAAGTTGGAAACACATTTGACTCTTTTGAATTCTGTGCCTTGGCTCTTCAGGAATAGGCTTACTAAATTCTACCACGTCTAGGCTGCCAGGTTTAATAAATAGAAATACCTGACATCCAGTTAAATTGGAATTTTGAATAAACAGTGAAGAATTTAGTGAGTGTAAGTATATCCCATGCAATGCTTCGGATACTTACACTACATACTTATATACTTATACTACAAATAATTTCATAGTTTGCATGAAATTCAAATTTGACTGGATGTACTTTCAGAGTCTTTTTATCCATCAACACCCAATTAACAAGTTGGTTTTTATTTGTTTGGACTTTCTAACTTCATTTTATTTTTATTTAGTTTTGCTTTGCTTTGCCTTGCAAGCCTTGGGTCAGTGTAGAAAGGCTAATCCAAGGAAATGAGCTAGCATTTGCTGAGCTCATTCTTAAATCAGGCTTCATCTTAGGTACTTTTAATGCATGGTCTTTTAAAATCCTCACATCATCCTGTATAATAGGCTACTTAAAATCCACATTTTATAGAGGAGGGTACCTCAGCTCAGAAAGGTTAAGTGATTTGACCAAGGTCACACAGCTAACAAGGAGGCAAAGCTAGGTATAAGCCCAAGTGAGTATGACCCCAACTGGCTTTCTCAACTACTTAGTACATCTGCAATAGTCACATTTAAATGTAATAGTTAATTTTTGCCTGTTTATCAGACATTAGGTTCTTTTCCTTAACAAACGTCAACTCAATAGCATAGATTTCATAAGTGAAAAGCTCAAATTGACAGCTGAATTGGGAACTGTTCTCCATCAACTCCTGGTACATAATAAACTATTTTATTAATCTCTTTACTAAAAATGAACTTCCAGGCCATTTCTGGCTACTCCACACTAGAGCTATGGTTGTTCTAAGTGCTTTCTATATAGTAATTAATCTAATGTTTAAATCAACCCTATGATATAGTCAGTACTGTAATTTTCAATTTATAGTGTAGAGAAATTGAAGTTCACAGCCTTTCCCAAGGTCATACACTGGTAAGGGAATTAACCATGATTTAATCTCATCTTCCTGGCTGCAAAGCCTAGGTTGTGTGGCTTTGAGGAATTACTTAACCTCTCTGAGCCTAAGTTTTTTCATGTGTAAAATGGGAATTATAACTACAGTACTATCTATATCATTGTTAACCATCTAAATAATGGTTAATTCATTTACCAGTGTTTGACCTTGAGAAAGTCTCTGAACTTAAACAGCTTTGCACATAGTAGGCACTCAACAAACATGAACTTATAAAATTATTTTGAGAATTATCTTTAGTAGACACCTTTGACAATAAAGGGCATAAGAGAATAGTCTACGTCAGGGATTGGCAACATTTTTCTGTTAAGACCCAAAAAGTAAATATGTTAGACTTTTTAGGCCAAGAGTCAAAATCAAGGATATTATGTGGGCAATTACATGACAAGCTAGAAAACAAATTTCTATAAATCTTTATTCACAAAAATGGAAAATTTGATAATAATAGTTAAGTATAATTTTCTATAATATAGGTCTACTGATGAGAAAAATGGAATTCTTTTATTGTGGGAGAGTGATAACATTTCACTTAATTGGGGTTCAAAGTTAGTGTTTCCTATCATCAGAATCAATTGCCCATGCCCATCTGTTAATGCTGATTCATAATGAGGTTTTACATATTTTGTCTTTGAAAATATCTTTTCACACAAATAGATACTGTCAAATACTAATATCTGTTGATGAACATGTGATTTTAATTTAGCACAATCATTACTTAAAAAGCACTTAAAGAATTCTATTAGATTCTTCTTTTGGTATTTGCCTTTTAGCATGTCATTATATTAATTACTTCCAATCGAAGGGTAGGTGGAAGCTCCTCAATTGCACAGTTAAATGGATTTTGAAATAAGGAAATTTCATTTGCACTTGCATCAAAGTCCAAAAAAATCCACTGCTGGAATTGTAGTTTGAACTCAAAAAATATATCTGCTGCACGTTTGTGTGGAAATGGAGGTCTTGCTTCTTGTTTTAACTTTTGACAGCACAGGAAATGTAGAAAGCAGTTTGACATTACATGTGATTCAAACAACATTAGTTGTCACTGAAATGACTTTACCACAGTATAAATTTCACTTGTAAGTGCTGTTTTGCCTAATAATTTTAGGTTGAATTTTTAAAGAAACATTAACAATCTGTAGGAAAGCTCATTTCGAAAACTATTCAGTATTCAATTATGGTAGGTGATAGTGGTGCATCTCATTCATAAAAATTTCAATCTTGGCCCTGAGCTCAAACAAATCATAATGAAATGTTACTACTACTTAGCAATTGTTTCTGCCATGTGATAGAGAAGTAGAATATTCAGATTCTATTCTAACAAAAATTTACAGGACTAATGATGATTAAGTCTGCAAAAGTAAATGAATATCACCATTGACACTACTGTTTCAATTACACATGATTTAAATATTTTCCACAAAGCACCTGCTGATGAATAATATAATGAGTCACTATAGGTTTAAGATGCCTTACATTTTGAAATGCTATATGAATTTGTACAATTAAGCCCTTTTTCTGCTTAAAAATAAATATTTTTACCACCATCTATTGGAACACATCTTAGAAGATGCCCCTTCAGGTTGTGCAGAATTTATGTTCTCTCAGTTTTTTTGAAAATGTTGTCACCTATAGTTTTACAGTGCAGACTATTCATTAGGCTAATTCTTTAATCACTGTAGACACAGAATTGACTCCTCAAATAAATAATAACTGAGTAGTATCAGCTACATATGTCAACTCATGAAGATGCAAAGAAAACCACTCAAAATTATTTGCCTTGTTTTTTAATCAACAATTGCCATTGCTTCCAGTATTCTCAACTATTCAAGCAACTGTTCTCACCAAAAAGCTAATAGTCTTAAACAGGTTTGTTCTATCTGGATAATTTATTCAGCTGCTATAATCAAACACAATTTAATTTATTCATCCTCAGTAAATAGCTTTCCTTGCTTGGGAAACAAATGAGCCACTCAGAAAATTATTTTTGATGCAGTGTTATTTGCACTTTTTATTTTTGTGAAAAAATTCTACTGTGATATATCTTCAATTTAATTTTTTATTTCTATGACTATTGGTTACTGGTGAGTTTAGAATAATGTGATGAGTGTTTAACCTAGAAATGCTTGTATATATTGTATTTTTTTTAGCATAGCCAAAGTGTCATGCACAATAAACACAATGCTTTGTCATCTAATTTGGTAACAGTCATCTACCCTCCACTGTACCTGTTTTTGAAGTCCACTTTTCTCTTCTTTTACTGTTTTGAGATGATAGGTATGAAATGGCAATTTAAAAAATAATAAGATGTGACAGTACAACATGGCATGTAAAACACAATCAAATGATAACTATGTCAGTATGATTAGTAGTATATCCAGCAGCACTGCAAAGCAATAAAGCAACATATACAGTCTATGTCACAACTACTCTACTCTGCCATTGTAGTAGGAAAGTGATCATAGATAATAGATATATATGAATGAGCATGGCTGGTTCCAGTCAAACTTTATTTATGGATACTGAAATTTGAACTTCATATAATTTGTATGTACCAAAAATATTGTTATTTTGGTATTTTTCAATCACTTAAAAATTTAAAGACCATTATGTCAGCTGGGGGGATATAAAATACCAGACAGGGATCAGATTTGGCCCATGGATGGTAGTTTACCAACCCCTGTTCTAGGTAACTAAGTATAAAGTAGATTTCAGAAAACATTGATAACAATTTTTCTAAAATGTAGAAACTTTTAAGTGATATATAATTTGCACTTTAAAACTGTCTCTGTTTGATATATCTTAATATTTGTTTAATCACAGAAACCTAGTGTAACCTATAATTCAAAGGGATGGTCATCTAGCAACTTAGAGGAAAAATTCAAGGAGAATCAACTGAAAGCCTATTACCACTAATAAAAGAATTTTTTAAAAGCTGAATATAAAAACCAAAATATTTTTAATATGTATATATATAAATACACATACAAATATATACATAATTCAGTAGTTTTACTATACTTCAGCAATGGCCAATTTGAAAATATTATATTTTTTAAAAACTATCCACAAGAATAACAAAAACAACAAGACTACCTAGGAATAAACCTAAAATAATTGTACATGAGTAGATGAAGAAAACTCCTAAAACCTTACTAAAGGATCTACAAAACGACCTGGATATATGGGGAAATATACCATGTTAATATACACGAAGACATAATAAATATGTCAGTTTGCTACACATTAATTTATTAAGTCAAAGCAAGGCTTTGACTTAAGTGCCAAGCAAGGCACTTGATAAGTTTATTCTGAAATTTATCTGAAAGATGAAATTCTTAAAATCTGCAAAGATATTTCTGGGGGAAGAAAAATTAGACCATACTATGTGTTCTACCAGATAGCAGAACATATCAAAAAGCTTATAAATGAAAATAAAATGGCACTTTTTAAAAAATTTTTATTTATTTTATTTTATTTTATTTTTTTCCAGGAGAATTATTTTAATGGATATATAGTAATACATATTTTTGGAGCACATGAGATATTTTGATACAGTCATACAATGAGTAATTACCACATCGAGTAAATGGGATATCTGTCCCCTCAAGCATTTATCATTTATTTGTGTTACAAACATTCCAATTATACTCTTTGGGTTTTTTTAAATTTCTTTGTTTTGTACTTTTCTTTTAGTTATTTTTAAACGTACTATAAATTATTGTTGACTGTAGTCACCCTGTTAATGCTGTCAAATACTAGCTGTTCTTCATTCTATCTAGCTATGTTCCCATTAACCAACCCTATTTCTCCCTCACCCCCATTACCCTTCCCAGCCTCTGGTAACCATCCTTCTATTTTCTATCTTCATGAGATCAGTTTTTTTCTTTTTTTTTTTCTCTCATAGTTTTTTTTTTTGTTTTTTTTTTTTTTATACTTTAGGTTTTAGGGTACACGTGCACAATGTGCAGGTTTGTTACATATGTATCCATGTGCCATGTTGATTTCCTGCACCCATTAACTCGTCATTTAGCATTAGGTATATCTCCTAATGCTGTCCCTCCCCCTCCCCCCACCCCACAACAGTCCCCGGATTGTGATGTTCCCCTTCCTGTGTCCATGAGTTCTCATTGTTCAGTTCCCACCTATGAGTGAGAACATGCGGTGTTTGGTTTTTTGTCCTTGCGATAGTTTACTGAGAATGATGTTTTCCAGTTTCATCCATGTCCCTACAAAGGACATGAACTCATCATTTTTTATGGCTGCATAGTATTCCATGGTGTATATGTGCCACATTTTCTTAATCCAGTCTATCGTTGTTGGACATTTGGGTTGGTTCCAAGTCTTTGCTATTGTGAATAGTGCCGCAATAAACATACGTGTGCATGTGTCTTTATAGCAGCATGATTTATAGTCCTTTGGGTATATACCCAGTAATGGGATGGCTGGGTCAAATGGTATTTCTAGTTCTAGATCCCTGAGGAATCGCCACACTGACTTCCACAATGGTTGAACTAGTTTACAGTCCCACCAACAGTGTAAAAGTGTTCCTATTTCTCCACATCCTCTCCAGCACCTGTTGTTTCCTGA